>NC_079318.1:85584648-85900184 GCF_029931775.1 Euleptes europaea
AGAATCCCTCTTCCTTCCTCTGACATGATGGGAGAGGCTGAAAGGTTATATACCATCAACCGTAGGCGTCCTGAGACTCCAGGAATAAACTTTTCCAGGATCAAAAAGCACTGAAGGGGAAGGTGGAAAGATTCACAGCTGTCAACATCTTCTCTTGACAAATGATTGGATCCAGTCCTAAGTCTCACCCCCCCACTCACACATACACACGTCTGCAAATTTGAAGTAATAACATTGGCCTTCCACACAATGCAGTTGTTGCGTTTGCAAAGAATAATATGCACGAAGTGCTTAGAATACTCTATAAAATATATATTGTAGGTTGTTATTCATGCTGTTATTAATGAATTAGGGGTGGGTTTCCCTCCAGAGTAGCTGGTAGGCCATTGTGTGAGACAGGATGCTGAACTATACGGGCCATTGGCCTGATCCATTGAGGCTTTTCTTCTGTTCTTACAGCTAAATGTTCAGTTTATTCTTTGGAGTCCTAGCACAGAACAGAATGAAATCATTTGGCTCCACCTAAATCCTGGAGCCGATTGTAACCTCAGGGACGAGGTCTTCCCTAGTATGTGTATGAGATGAGGAGGAGAAAGGGAAAATATCCCCCCCCCTTACACTGGAGGCGTCTTTTTATTTCTACCAGTTTCCAGACCTCCTTCAGAAATGCTCTTTTCCTCTCTGGAAGCCGTGATTCTCCCTCAGATTCTAATGTGGGGGGGGGGGGTCCATCAACATTATTATTTGAATTATTATTACTCTGCTTCTGAAGGTGTATAGTTTTTTTTTAAGTTTCAAGCGGGAGAGAAGCCTTCATTGCAGGTGGGGGGACTCCAGGAATAAACTTTTCCAGGGTCAGAAAGGACTGTAGGAGGAGGGGAAGATGGGAAAGACCCACAACTGTCAACTCCCCAACTGACAGTTGGGCAAGGGCTGTGGCTCAGTGGTAGAGCATCTGCTTGGCATGCAGATGGTCCCAGGTTCCATCCCCGGCATCTCCAGTTAAAGGGACTAGGCAAGTAGGTGATGTGAAAGACCTCTGCCTGAGACCCTGGAGAGCCACTGCCGGTCTAAGTAGACAGTACTGACTTCGATGGACCAAGAGTCTGATTCAGTAACAAGGCAGCTTCAGGTGTGTTCAACTCCTTTCCCTGACAGATGGCTGGATCCATTCCTAAGTCTCCTTTCCTTCCCATCTGCAGACTTGAAATAATGATATTGGTCTGCGTCACTACGAATCCACTGTGAATCCACTTCTTTGTAGTGCCCAAGAATCCGGTGACACCCAAGAGGCTTGCACATGTATAAGGATATGAACTTCTAGTAGGGTTGCCAACTCGGGGCTGGGGCTAGAGATGTGAGCGTGGAACCTAGGGAAAGTGGTATTGGGGGAGGGAAGGGACCTCAGCGGGCTGTAATGCCACATAATCCATCCTCCAACGCAGCTATTTTCTTCAGGGGAACTGATCTCTATCATCTGGAGAACCTGGAGGTTGGCAACCCTGTATGGTAGGCAAGAATCAGCTGCTTGTAGGACCTCTTGACGAGTGGTTCCTTCCCTTTGGTAATGTGTACCTGTTATAAATCAGCTAGCCTGGGGTGCCCAATCTCATTGAGTCTGTGGGCACCTGTCGAATTTTGAGAATCATGCTACCACAAAAAGGCTGCCATGGGGGACCCTGCATCCAGCAAAGGTGTCCCTTTGTGCAGACCTGGGTTCTTCGGAAGCACCTCGTGCTTCAGTGAGGCGGAGGAAAGCCAGAACTGTCTCTTTATCTTGGGGAAGGAGCAGTTGGGCTCCAGAAACCCCCCTGGACAGCCCCACGGTGGTGGTAACTGTATTAGTTTTTCAGATCCCACAGGGCTCTTGATTGGGTTTGGTTACAACACTCATACCGTTTTGGATTTTCACCCCTACTGAATACTATTCCTTGTATCTGAGTCAGAACTTGGTTTTTCTCTGTCAAAATTAATCTGTGAGATGAATTGGGTTTTTAAGGTAATTAATTGAGTAGAGGGAGGGGAGAAAGCTCTTATGTCATCCGCTCCCCCTTTTTTAGGAACACATTAATTCAGCACAGTGGAATCAGATTTTCTTTCCCTTTGAGGAGGTAGAGAAATGGATCCTACATTTTTTAAATTGACCGCATTGTTAATAGAAATTAAAATTCCCTTGTGTCTACCTTATGCTGGTTCTTGTATATAGGGTTGCCGACTTCTTCCCTGCTCCTGTGCCTTTTCCAGCACCCCAATCCATGTAGAAATTAAGTGGGTGGAACTTGGTCTGTCATTTTATTTGCTTGCTTAGGAAACAGCTTCACCTGTTGAATTTCTGGACATGTCTGACTGTGGTGAAAAAGACATGAATGGGGCCAGGTAAAAAAGCTAGGCAGCTGTGTACCAGGATTGAATTGATTGTCCCTGGTGGGGCCTGACAACCTCCACTTGGATTTTGTTTCTGTATGTGTGTCAAGCTTAAGCGTAAGGATGTGTCACTGGCAACCAAGATCAAGTTAATTCATGCTGTCGTATTCCCTATTACTGTGTATGGGTGTGAAAGCTGGACAGTGAAGAAAGCTGATAGGAAGAAAGTAGATTCCTTTGAAATGTGTCGGAGGAGAGTTTTACGGATACCATGGACTGCCCAAAAAACAAATCAGTGGGTTATATCAAATCAAGCCTCAACTGACCCTAGAAGCTAAAATTATTAAACTGAGGCTGTCGTACTTTGGACACATTATAAGAAGACAAGAGTCACTGGAAAAGACAGTCATGCTAGGAAAAGTTGAAGGCAGCAGGAAAAGAGGAAGACCCAACAAGAGATGGATTGACTCTATAAAGGAAGCCACGGCCCTCGATTTGCAAGACCTGTCAGGCAAGGCTGTTAAGGAGAGGACGTTTTGGAGCACATTGATTCATAGGGTCGCCATGAGTCGGAAGCGACTTGATGGCACTTAACACATGTACACATGTGTCAAGATGGAGTCCAGGCACTTCCAACTTATGATAACGCTATGAATCCATGCCCTCCAAAACGTCCTGTCCTTAACAGCCTTGCTCAAGTCTTGCAAACTGGAGGCCGTGGTATCCTTTATTGAGTCACTCAATCTCATGTCAGATCTTCCTCTTTTCCTGCTGCTTTCAACTTTTCCTACTATTGAGGTCTTTTCCAGTGAGTCTTCTCATAATGTGATCAAAGTACCAAAGAATTTGTTTTGCCTTTGTGGGAATCAACCAATTATTGTACTTCTGCGTCGTTTTACACTGCCAAATAGCTCTCACCTGTAAAACATGTGCACGCTGGTCAGCCAGTGTTATACGAGCATATAGATCTGTTATGCTTAGAAATGAGGCACACTGTGCAAGTAAATGGCGCATAAATTGTGTCTGAAAACTGTGCCACGTGTGTATGCCCTGCAAAAAGAAGTATGAAGTCGACAGTGAGACGCAGAGGAGAAAAGTGGTTCAGAACCCCCCCCACACACACACACACACAAACAAATACAAGAGCAAGATTCGAGTCCAGTAGCACCTTAAAGACTAACATGATTTCCAGGATATGAATTTTGGAGAGTCAAAACTCCCTTTGTCAGATACCGAATCAATAAAACTTTGGACATTTGCTCTTATCAAATCGAATCAAATTTATTTTGATGCAAGATCAGCTCTGGACTAAAAAAAATAAAAGGTTAAAATAGTAAGAATATTAATAGTTCTGGGGGAAATGATTTGAATAGGAGGAAGAAAGAGCATCTATGGGGTTAGATTTTCCATCAGCCGTTTGCGGATCCCACAAGACCTAAGGCAAAATTTGGCTACTTGTGTGGTTATCTCCCGGGAGGAGGCTGCTAAGAGAAGGGAAACCTTAGCTTCTTCAGATCTCCCAGGGAAGGTTGACAGTATGGGGAGAATGTACTGCAATCTTATATCGTTGTAAAAAGGGCATTGGAGCAGAACATGTTCTATGGTTTCCACTTTCTCAGTTTTGCATGGACATAATCATTGGTAAAAAGGAGTACGGTGACACCTGCCTTCCAGGAGGGCTGAAGGTAAGACGCTGAAATGCGCAAGAGTAAAGGTCCTTCGGTATTTGCATACTTCCAGGAATCCAAGGTAATCTGCAGAGTGGAAAGGTTTAATGTATTGCAGTGTGGGTGAGTATTTATGAATCTGAGTTGCTCATAAGAATATCTAGTGCCTGGCTGTTCAGAAAAGTTTTTTACGACCCTTCTGAATGGCACTCAAGCGTTGGACTTTGATGGACCTAGAGGGGGAAGGGAATTCTACCGTTGCAAGGCCTGTAACTTCCCAGAGCGGAGAAAGTGAAGAAATTCTGGTTTGCCGCTGCCTCCCCCCCCCCCCCGTCCCCAGCAACGCCCACGTTTCAACCCACTCCTTCTAAAGCCTCGGGGAGCTGCTGAAGTGTGTGCAACCCCGAACGGGGGTACGAGACTGTTTGCTTATAAAGCACACCACCTCCAACAGGCAGGTCCTGCCTTGCTGGGAGAAGATGTGTCGGGACTCGCCGCTCTGTCGTTCCGCCAGGGAGCAAGGATGGGGTGGACTTTCTGGTTTCCTGACTCACAGCGAGTGACAACCCCGCGCTTGCTGTTCCCTTCCCCTCTCTCTCTGGGGAGAGCCCTCTGGGCAGCTTCCAGTTTAAACTAGGGCAGGAGTTTTTTGGGTTTTTTTGACACAGGAAGCCTTCCGTGGAGAAAGGAACCTGAGTTTGGGAGCTGGCTTTTGGACTGGAAGAGCTGCCAGGCAAGATTACGGCTGAGAGAACTTCTGTGTGCTGCGTGTCACCCCCCCCCCCCAAGAGGCAGCTGGGAATTCGACCGGCGTAGCTGTGAAACGGAGACCTTTCCTCCGATCAGCCGCGGAACGGCGTATGTTCTGGGAACGAAGAAATTCATAGCTGTGGGCTCGTCGGCGCCAAAAAACCACAATGCCTGTGAATTCAGGCTGGCATCCGCATGCCACTGGAAAGGTAACGCCACCTTCTGCGGTCTCTGAGGCATTTAGGCTCGATGTCTGTGCTGCCAAACTGCCAGAGTTGAGTTTGTGGGGAGGGGTGGGGTGTCAGCTTCTATTTGGAAGTAGCAAACGGGCCGATTTCACCCCTTCCAGACCTTTGTTGTTTGGAAGTTGGCTCTGGGCTGTGTTCCCCTCCTCCTGAGGGGTTGGATCCTACAGATTTGTTTTCATTAACTCTGGCACTGCCCTCTGGTGCATGTAGGCTTCCCTGGAACATGCAACCTGGGTTCTGGTTTAATGGATGAAATGTCTTCCAGAATTGCAGCATGCTCAGTTTGCGCACAGCTCCTTCAATTCCTTTGTATCCCCGCCACATTACTGGTATGCACACATGCGCAATGCAAAAACACTGCCAAAAAGCCAGTCTCGATATGAGTGCACATATGGCGGTGCCGAGCTTTTGTTTTGTTTTGTTTTTCTAATGCACACGTGCGCCCCTGACAGTGGGAAAGCGCGTGCAAAAGGAATCTTGATACGAGAGGACTTAGATCGGTGTTGGTTTTCTGCAGCTTTCATCGGTGCCCCCATGAACCTTAGGAAGGCAAAAGGAAAGACTGTGCAAAGGAACTAAAGCCATAGTATATTGCATATGCACAGCCCTCTGTACGAATTTCGGGGGAGGGGGAGAAATAGAGCATGTTTAATGCCTTGGTTCCGCCTCGGAAATAAGATGGGGTGATTCGGAACTGCGAAATCAAGTGGAAAATTTGATGCGGAGAATTTCAGGAGCATCTCTAGTTGGCATCAGGCAAGGAACGGGTAAATGGGTGTGCAGAACTGCCTTTCCGGTACCCGCTCTAGGAATTTGAGTGTTCTAATAAGGTAGGCGCTCCCATGAAGCTCCTGTAAACAGCAACAGGTGGGGCAATGGGAAGTTGTTCCTCAGGCTGATGGAAGCCCATCTTCCATCAGTCTGAGGAACAGCTTCCCATTAAAAAAAACAACACCAGTTGCAGTCATTCATGCCTTACTGACATCCAGTCTTGACTACTGTAATGCTGTCTACGTGGACCTTCCTTTGGAGACTACCTGGAAACCATATTTAATGCAGAATAAGATTCCTAAATGGGGCAAGTTGTATGGAGCAGCCCAGGCCAGTTCTCTGTCACCTTCGTTGGCCGCCATTTTGTTTCCAGGCTCAGTTCAGTTCAGGCCGTTTTTGATCTTTAAAGCCCAAAGCTAACTGGTCAAGGCCCAAGATACCTCAAGGGCCACCGACTTCCATGCTGACCTGCCACTCTCTAAGTCCCCCCTCTGAGGCTCTTCTCCTTGTGGCGGTGGTGTTGGAAATCCAGTTGGTGGCCATGTGGGATAAACAAGACCAAGTCTGTGGAATTCCCTGCTCAAGGAAACCTGTCTTGCATCTTCCCTGGTGGCATTTCAGTGTCTGGCCAAGATGGCACTCTTTAGGAAGGTATTTGGGCTCCTTGTTTAAAGGTATTTGCTGAATTTGACTTCCATGTGTGATTTGCGGCCCTGCTTTCTTGCTGCTGTTGGGAAACGCCTCTTTGGATCCCCATTGAGGAGAAAGGTGGGGTATAAATGGAGTCCATTCATATTTTCAGATTTGTGCGGCTGTGTTGTTCACTGTAGAATCATGCCATGCGCAGGTGTGCAAAAAGGTTCCTTGGAAGAGAGCCTGCACATTCATGGGATCTTGCTAGCAGAACCACTGGTAGGGTGCTTGCTGTGGCCAATCTATGTGGTAGAGCATGTGCAGTGAAAACATGCTGTGGACATCTATCAGGGACTAGCAGACCATTGTGGTTCCTTGGAGTATCTCTGAGTGTTTGGGATATGACTCTCCGATTCACCTTTTACATATTTATTATAGCAAACACCATTGTACCTGGTGTGAACTGGGATCTCAAGTCTGCATTTGAATTTTACATTTTATTTGTAACCTGCTTTTCTCCCCAGTTGGGACTGAAAGTGGCTTAGAACCTCTTTTTTCCCTCCTCTTCTTTTTCACAACAGCAGCCTTGTGAGGCAGGCCAGGCTGAGAGTTTGTGACAGGCCCAAGGTTGCCCAGCAAGCTTCCATGGTAGAAATGGAGATTCGAACCTTGGTCTCCCAGGATCCTACTCCACCACTGTATCTAATGCATGTGCTGTGAAGCTCACATAAAAACAGTGTGTGCATAAGGAAATTGGAATTGTGGAACTCCCGGCCCCAGGATGTAGTGATGGCTGCCAACTTGGAAGGCTTTAAGAGGGGAGTGGAGATGTTCATGGAGGATAGGGCTATCCATGGCTACTAGTCAAAATGGATACTAGTCATGATGCACTCCTATTCTCTCCAGGATCAGAGGAGCATGCCTGTTATATTAGGTGCTGTGCAACACAGGCAGGATGGTGCTGCTGCAGTCGTCTTGTTTGGGGGCTTCCTAGAGGCACCTGGTTGGCCACTGTGTGAACAGGTTGCTGGACTTGATGGGCCTTGGTCTGATCCAGCAGGGCCTTTCTTAGGAAAGGAACTTCTTGTTCTGTGGATTTACTCACTTCTAAGCTGATTGTTTCTTGTGAGCTTTTTAAACAGGTTACTGGCTTAGTATAAGTCAGCTGTGACTTGACGGCACTTTACACACATTTAAACAGGTTTGGGAGCTGTGCAAAGTCATACATAAACACAGAGGCTTGTATCCTGACTATCATTTCAATGGGTGCAGGGACTTCCGCTCACGGAGTGCAGTTCTCCAGCCTCCCCCTCCTGAGGGAGCCTGAAACACCCTTTCCCCCAAAATCCTGTTCCTACCCGGGCATTTTAGGGTTGTTTGGCAGGAGGGGGGGAAATAGAAAAATTGCACCCTGCAGGTGGAAGTCACTAGAACAATTTGTCTTCCTCTCTTTCTGTCTTTCTATCTTTCTTTGTCATTAAATTGACTAGACCACAAATGCTTGTTAGAGGTGTCATTAATCAGACCACAAGCTTGTTTCCCTGTTATCAAGCCAGAGCTTAATGTCATTTTTCTGCGAAAAGTCGCTCCCCCGTTCTCTTGCGCAATGATTGTCTGTATAGTACATAAGAACATAAGAAAGGCCCTGCTGGATCAGACCCAGGCCCATCAAGTCCAGCAGTCTGCTCACACAGTGGCCAACCAGGTGCCTCTAGGAAGCCACAAACAAGACGACTGCAGCAGCACCATCCTGCCCATGTTCCACAGCGCCTCATATAATGGGCCTGCTCCTCTGATACTAGAAAGAACAGGTATGCAGCATGACCAGCATCCATTCCAACTAATATCCGTGAATACCCCTTTCCTCCATGAACATGTCCACTACCCTCTTAAAGCCCTCCAAGCTGGCAGCCATCACCAAATCCTGGGGCAGGGAGTTCCACAATTTAACTATGCGTTGTGTGAAAAAATACTTCCTTTTATTTGTTTTGAATCTCTCACCCTCCAGCTTTAGCAGATGACCCCGTGTTCTAGTATTATGGGAGAGGGAGAAAAACCTCTCCCTGTCCACTCTCTCCAAACCATGCATAATTTTATAGACCTCTATCATATCTCCCCTTAGCCGCCTTCTTTCCAAGCTAAACAGCCCTAAGCATCCTAACCGCTCCCCATAGGACAGTTGCTCTAGTCCCCTAATCATTTTGGTTGCTCTTTTCTGCACCTTCTCAAGCTCTGTAATATCCTTTTTTAGGTGTGGTGACCAGAACTGTACACAGTATTCCAAGTGTGGTCTCACCATAGATTTGTACAAGGGCAGTGTGATATCAGCAGTTTTATTCTCTATTCCTCATCTAATTCTCTATTTTATTCTCTATTCCTCTATTTTATTCCTCTAGTCTCTATTTTATTCTCTATTCCTCGTCTAATTCCTCGTACACCGTCTTAAGAATGCAGTTTCTTAGCATATCTAGTCGGAAGCAATTTCTGCTGCAATTGCTGGAACTCGTGTCCCGGCAAACACCGTTAAGGCCAGGATGTGAATCTCTCTCTCCCCCCTTCTCTTATTTCTAGCACATTTAAGGAATACTACAAAAAACTTCAATCAGTGTTAATGGTCATAAGGTTGTTGGCTGTTCCAGCTTAGTGTAGAATATACAACTGTGATCTCATGCATACAGGAATCTCTGCCCCGCTTTCCCCTCATTTACACTGACTTCTCACTGCAGTTTAAAAGGGGCCGGGTGCAAAGACTCTCTTTCTTTGTCCCTCTCCCCCCCCCCACCCCCCACTACGCCACATGCCACTTCTCAGTACAGCCACATTTTCTGGCCATCTGTTCAATAATTTTGTTATTATTGGACAGACGGCCGGAAAGTGTGCAAAATTTCTCTCCCATGTGTTCCTGTCTCCAGATAGCTCTTTGGGGCTAGATATTCCAGGACTGGCAAATCAATTGCAACGCACCAATTCCTACTTTGTCTTCCCAAAGCCGGGGCATCTATTTCCCAAACTGGTACCCTGATGTTGTAAAATAAAGGAATTCCCTTTTGAATAAAGGGCATCTGGCGTTGTAGTGGAGACGGGGGCTCATGGCAGATTCTTTGCTGTGATGTACATGTGGTTTTCTCTTGTATTTTCTCTGCCTTTTTAGAAATACTTTCTGTTCCCTGCTTCTTTCGGCTGCTGGTGCACGTGTTTTGTTTAATAGTGGCTGCTAATGAACTTTGCATGAGCCCCGTGGCGCAGAGTGGTAAGCTGCAGTACTGCAGTCAAAAGCTTTGCTCACGACCTGAATTCGATCCTCACGTAGCTAGCTCAAGGTTGACTTAGCCTTCCGTCTTTCCAAGGTCAGTAAAATGAGTACCCAGCTTGCTGAGGGTAAAGGGAAGAAGACTGGGGAAGGCACTGGCAAACCACCCCTTAGACCAAGTCTGCCTAGTAAACGTCGGGATGTGACGTCACCCCATGGGTCAGGAATGACCCGGTGCTTGCACAGGGGACCTTTACCTTTTAAAGAACTTTGCACAACTTTGAGAATCACAAGATGGGCTTGGTTTGAGCTTGGCAGCGGGAGCTGAGGAAGCAAATGACCTTCCACCCTTCTCCTTCCGCCAGCCTTCCAAAGTTAACTCTTAATTTAGCACCAAGGCCGCGCTAGGTCTAGGTGCGGCATGTAACACAACTATTTGCTGTGTGTAAAAGGGCAAAGAGTCATGTGTATGCTGATGTGGTCTGAACTGGCAGTGACTGAGCAGGAAAGAGATATTGGGGCTTGCTGAAAATTCAGACTTCATGCACATAGCAATGTTGAAAAAGGCAAATGCCGTGCTAGGGATGTTTAGGGAAAGTACTGAAGATAACACGACCTTCTTCTTAATGCCATGATATAAATCCATGGTGCAGTTGCATTTGGAATGGGGTAGAATCATAGAGTTGGAAGGGTCCACCAGGGCCATCTAGTCCAACCCCCTGCACAATGCAGGAAATTCACAACTACCTCCCCCCCACACCCCCGGCGACCCCTACTCCATGCCCAGAAGATGGCCAAGATGCCCTCCCTCTTATGATCTGCCTGTCATAGGGCAGTTCTGATCAAAAAGAGACCGTAGATCAAGAAATGGTACAGACGAGGGCAGCCAAAATGGTTAAGGGTCCGTACAAGGAAAGCCTAAAAAGTTTTGAGATTTACGTAACTATGCAGGGTATAGAGAAAGCTGATAAACATTTTTCTCCCTTTCTGGGATTTGGGTTGATGGGCACCGGATCCAGGACAGGCCAAAGGAAGAAGCTCCTTGAATGATGCATAATTAACCAGATGGAATTCACTGCCCCAGGGTATAGCGATGACCACAAGCTTAGCTAGCTTTAAAAATAGGCAAGATAAATTTGTGGAGGAGGATAGACGTACCTTCAGCTATTACTCCTGCTGGCTAAATGGAACCTCCATGTTTTGAGGCAGTATACCTCAAAATAAGAATTGCCAGGAGACAAAAAATGGGAAGGTGTGCTTCTCGGGACCTCAGTGGCAGGCAGGATGCTTGACTACGTGGGAATTTGGTCTGATCTAGCAGGGCTCTAGGTTCTCAGGAATGCCAGTGTCTCGGAGTTCATATATAGAAGATACTTAGACATTGGTGAGGGTGCTGGGAAGTAGAAAGCCCCAAGGCTCACCGGGCCTCTACCGATATGGCCTTTTCGTCACCAGGCCAATGCATTTCTTTTTACCCAGGCTTCTAATGAAGGGTCTTTAAAAAAAAAAAAGTAGCTGTTTTTATAGCCTGCTTTTAGGCTGAGGTCTTTTTCAGCAGATTTTTGTTAGGGTGTTTGATGGCTGGTTTTAATGGATTGTTTTGTGTCTGTATTTAATAGTTTATTAAAGTATTTATACTCAGCCTTTCCTCTCGGCTCAAGGCAGCGTGATATATTTATTTACCGTACTTCATTTATAACCCGCCTTTCTCACCAGTGGGGACCTGAAGCGGCTTATGTCATAGTCCTCTCCTCTATTTTATCTTCCCAGCAACCCTGTGAGGTAGGTTGACTGGCCCAAGGTCACCCAGAAAAATCATGGTAGAGGGGGGATTTGAACACCGGTCTCCCAGCTCCCAGTCCAACATTCTAGCATAGACACTACATCACACTACATCTAAATGGAGAGCCAGCATGGTGAAGTGGTTAAGAGCAGTGGTTTGGCGTGGTGGACGCTAATCTGGTGAACTGGTTTGGTTTCCCCACTCCTACACATGAAGCCAGCTGGGTGACCTTGGGCTAGTCACAGCTCTCTTAGAGCTCTCTCAGCCCCACCTACCTCACAAGGTGTCTGTTGTGGGGAGGGGAAGGTGATTGTAAGCCAGTTTGATTCTTTCTTAAGTGGTAGAGAAAGTCGGCATATAAAAGCCAATTCATCTTCTACATCACACTGACTCTACATATTGATGATTTATGATGTTTTTGTGGTATTTTAAAACTTGTAAGTCGCCTCAAGTAAGACCCTGGAGAGATGGTGTATGTGTATTATGTGCTGTCAAGTCGCTTCCGGTTTATGGCGACCCTATGAATTAATGAAGAGCCCCGTGGCGCAGAGTGGAAAGCTGCAGTACTACAGTCAAAAGCTCTTCTCATGACCTGAGTTCGATCCCGACGGGAGTCAGCTTCAGGTAGCCGGCTCGAGGTTGACTCAGCCTTCCATCCTTCCGAGGTCGGTATAATGAGTACCCAGCTTGCTGGGGGTAAAGTGTAGACGACTGGGGAAGGCAATGGCAAACCACCCTGTAAACAAAGTCTGCCTAGTAAACGTCGGGATTTGACGTCACCCCATGGGTCAGGAATGACCCGGTGCTTGCACAGGGAACTACCTTTACCTATGAATTAATTACCTCCTATCAGTAATAGCCTTGCTTGGGTCTTGCAAACTGAAGGCCGTGGCTTGTTTTATTGAGTCAATCCATCTCATGTTGAGTCTTCCTCTTTTCCTGCTGCCTTCGACATTTCCTAGCATTATTGTCTTTTCCAGTCTTGTCTTCTCATAATGTGACCAAAGTACAGTCGCCTCAGTTTAGTCATTTTAACTTGTAGGGAGAATTCAGGTTTGATCTGATTCCAATCCCACTAAGTCAAGGGCCAGGTTATTGAAAAAGAGGCCTGGCAGCCAGGACGAGGTATGGAAATGCCGACTTCTAGTTTAAAATGTGTAAAGTGTTTGCCCTATGAGGTAGGCTGCTGTTTGTCCCATTTTTTTTTAAATACAAATGAGGAAACTCCAAAAGAAAGAGAGTACGTTGGCTAGGACTATAGAGAGAGTCTTCAACAGGCTTACAATAGTGTTTAAAAAGAAGGAAGAGGTTTGTATCCCAAGGAGCTCACAGGGCAAAGAAAAGCTGACTTATTAGCAAGGGAATCAAAGCAGAGACGGTTTAAAACTCGCATGAGGTTTAAATTGCCTTTGATGTGAATGTGCGTTTACAGACTCAGGAGAGGTGTGGGAATGGCCACTTTGGGTAAAGTAACTGGACTGTGAGCCAAGGATCTTCCAGTCTTACTGGAGCTCCTCCCAGGGAGCGACTGTAAACTTCATTTCCAGGTGTACAGGGCCTGATTTGGATCAGGCCTGTGGGGAGAGTGGGTTTAAGCCTCCCCCTCTTTTCCCAACCTGAAACAGTTCCTTTTTTTGCTTCATTGGGGAAACCTGCACATGGTGGAAAGTGCCGTCAAGTCGCAGCCCGATGTATGGCAACCCCATAGGGTTTTCAAGACAAGAAACAAACAGAAGTGGTTTGCCATTGCCTGCCCAACCAAGTACTAACCAGCGCTGACCCAGCTTAGCTTGCGAGATCTGACAAGATAGGGCTAACCAGGCCATCCAGGTCAGGGCAATCCTGTGTATACCAGTAAGCTATATGTAACCTTTCCTAGTGGATCAGACAGTAGCTTCCTGGGGCCATTACGTGTTGGGAAAATGGCATGAAGGGGTGGGTTAAGCCCCCTTTTCCTGTGTGCCCTGGGCCTGATCCAAATCAGGCCCTTATATGCTTGAAATTTAAGTTTTAACATGGAACTCCAAGCATACATCTGGCTGACAGGACATGACACAGACCTGTAAATGATATATATTGAGGGGGGGGGCAAGTCTCCCACTATAGAGACCTCCCAGCAGTTGCCCTGTGTTCCTCACTGACACGTCACAGGCTGAAGGTGGTGGTAGTAAATGGGGCATTACCTGCACGTGACTTTTCTTCTGGCACAAAACTGGAAGTGATGTCATCACATCGGGGCAATGCTGTGGGATTCACCAAAACTCTATGGTTTTGGAGCGAATTTTAGAGCATTACTCCAATGTGATGGATATGTTTAGCCTGGGTATGTTTAGCGTGGAGACGAGAAGACTGAGAGGTGATATGATAACCATCTTCAGGTACTTGAAGGGCTATCATATAGAGGAGGGTGCCAAGTTGTTTTATGTTGCCCCAGAAGGTCGGACCAGAACCAGTGGGTTGAAATTAAATGAAAAGAGTTCCCGTCTAGACATTAGGAAGAATTTTCTAACAGCGGTGTTCCTCAGTGGAACAGGCTTCCTCGGGAGGTGGTAAACTCTCCTTCCCTGGAGGTTTTCAAGCAGAGGCTAGATGGCCATCTGTCAGCAATGCTGATTCTATTACTTTAGGCAGATCATGAGAGGGAGGGCATCTTGGCCATCTTCTGGCCATGGAGCAGGGATCACTGGGTGTGTGTGTATGGGAGGGAGGTAGTTGTGAATTTCCTGCATTGTGCAGGGGGCTGGACTAGATGACCCTGATGGTCCCTTCCAATTCTATGATTACATCGCTTCTGGTTGTGCACCAGAAATAACATCATGCACCTCTCCCTGCCCCCCCCCCAATCTCTCCCAGTGGATTGCTAATCATATAGTTAGATCCTCTGAGGCACCAGCAGCTGACCTCCAGTCTGGATTTAAGCATGGCTGCCCGTGGCTTCAACCACACTCCAACCCGGCATAGGTCTTACATTTGCATTGCAAATGTCATGCATTGCAAATGTCATGCATCGCAAACACGGGGCTCCAGGTTGGGTTGTGAATCCTGGGAGTTCCAGCGCATGTCCATGTTTGCAAGGAATCTCAACAAAAGAGGGCCTCAGTGGGAGAGAGTCTCTCCCAGAGAAAGAGCAGAATTGTCACAGACGGAGCACATGGGGGGAGAGGGAAGGTTAAGGCAGGCGACAGGCAGGGAGCCAGTAATTTCCTTGGGAAGAACTGATCCAGAGCGGGAGGAGAGAGCTCTTGATTAGATAAAGCGAACAGAAGGAAACTGAAATTCACACGCCAATTTTCTTTGCTGAGAAGACGATGGGATTTTATTTTCATGAACACATGGAAGCTGCCTTATACTGAATCAGACCCTTGGTCCATCAAAGTCAGTATTGTCTACTCAGACCGGCAGCGGCTCTCCAGGGTCTCAGGCAGAGGTCTTTCACATCACCTACCTGCCTAGTCCCTTTAACTGGAGATGCCAGGGATTGAACCTGGGACCTTCTGCATGCCAAGCAGATGATTTACTACTGTGCCTTGGCCCCTCCCCAAAAATCCTTCAAGCTAGCAGAGGATGGTTTCGATCCATTGACCTCTGGGTTATGGCCCAGCACTCTTCCGCTGCTCATTAATGAGGACTAGAAAACCAGCAAGGGGATTTTCCCCATTTGTCAGCCTGCAGATCACCAGCCGTAGCAACAAAAGCTGTCATGTCGCAGTGCGGCAGAACACTGGACCGCAAGACATGAGTCGGAACCTACCTTTCCCATCACATACTTGCCTAGTCCCTTTAACTAGAGATGCCGGGGATTGAACCTGGGAACTTCTGCATGCCAAGCAGATGCTCTACCACTGAGCCACAGCTCCTTCATAGAACTGATTGCCATATGATACAACCGTTGTTGCCCATGGAGGTCCAACTCTGTTTGCCAGTGCCTCAGAAATCTGCCAAGCCTGTTCAGCCAGCAGTTCTGTTGCTGAGTTAGGCTAGCTTCAGCCTTGCATGGACTGCTGCCTTCCACCCCCTAGAATCTCTACGGCCCGCCCTAAGGTGTGGGGTTTATAAAGCAATTTCTAAACGTGTAAAATGCAGGATCTCTCAACGGTTAAGGCGTAGCTGATCTGTGTTAAGTGATCCAGAAATGCAACTGTTGTGTAATAACATAAGGAGAGGCCTTGGCTGGATTGGAGCTGGTCTGGTGTCCTGTGCAAGAATCTCAGCAAATCTGCAAGCTCTAGGAGGTTCCTCTGAAATTAACTAGCATTCCCGCCCCCCCCCCTTCGGCTCACTCCTGCCATATAGTACCTTCAGCTCTGGTTAGGTGAGTGGGGGAAATATAGTCTGTCTTGAACCTCACGACTTCTAGAATGCCACATCGTTGAAAATCAGCTGGGTTACGGCAAGGGTGGAAATACACATGAGATGTTGTTTCCGTGTTATTAGTTCCTATCACTTTGTTGTTTGGCAATGTATAGCTATGTTTGTGGGGTGGGTGGGTGGTGGCAGCAGATAAAAGACCCAGGGGGAGGAATGGGGCTACTTAACTTTTGTCACTGCCACCTCAGCTACTGAGCCAACGTGGTATAATGGTTAGGAGTGGTGGACTCTAATCTGGTGAACCTGATTGGTTTCCCCACTCCTACACATGAAACCTGCTGGGTGACCTTGGGCTAGTCACAGTTCTCTCTGAACTCTCTCAGCCCCACCTACCTCACAAGGTGTCTGTTGTGGGGTGAGGAAGGGAAGGCAATTGTAAGCCGGTTTGGTTCTCCTTAAAAGGTAGAGAAAGTCGGCATATAAAAACCAATTCTTCTTCTTCTTTTAAGGAAAAGGGGAGAAAGGAGAAACACCATACATTTTACCCAGTGTGGATAAGAGCAATTCAGGTGTGGTGACTTACAGCAGGAAAATGGTACGAGGGGAATAAATTAAAATACCGCCCTCCTCAAATCCAGGTCTCCCCCTTAAAAATGTTCCCTCAGAGTCTGCTATCAGTTAAAAAGTCATTGGGAAAAATAATTGGTTAGTTACACATGGCCCTGACCTGGATGGGCCAGGCTAGCCTGATCTCATTAGATATCATAAGCTAAGCAGGGTCGGCCTTGATTGGTAATTGCATGGGAGACCACTGAGGAAGTCCAGGGTTGCTATGCAGAAGTAGGCAATGGCAAACCACCTGCCTTGAAAACCCTACTGGGTTGCCATAGTCAGCTGCCACTTGACAGAACTTTCTACCACCACCAGTTACACGTAACATGTAGTGTCCTGAACTAAAAGACAAATGCATTGGAACTTAGGTCAGCTAAACAAGTGAAATATATATTACACACTGACCCACCCACCCTTTATCGTCCTGTTGCCTTGATTTTTCCATGGCGTTGGTTCCAGAATTTTGGGGTGCTTTCTCAAGGAATCCTCAATACCAAGGAAACCTCCCTTGACTTGGGAGATATAGGAAGATTCTCTTGTGTCATCCACATTCTTGGGGTAAAGCTAGGGGACAATCTGGACCAGCCACATTGCCTTCTGGAGTCAGTCCTGTCCAGACTGCTAAATCCAAGATGTTTTTTTAAAAGGGGGAGACTGGAGTTGCGTAGCTGAGAGGTGGCCGCTGGAAGTCATTTTGGATTTTCCAAAGAAGCTTGGATTTCAGAAGGGCCGGTCATTGAGAACCTGTTTGTGTGGGTCACCTGGTAGCCATCATGTTTGCCTACCCCCATGATGACCCAGGGGTGGATACCCCTGCAGTCTTGTTCCAGATTTACTTTTGAATATATCTTCAGTTTGCAAGACCTGAGCAAGGCTGTCAATGATAAGAGGTTTCGGAGGCCCATAACTCACAGGGACACCATAAGTCAGAAGTCTACAGACGGCACATAAACACACGTCTGCTCTGGGATATCCTGAGATATGTTGAAAGACAGTTCCTGCACCGAGCCAAGGCGACTTGAGGCAGATGATTTTTATTTTGTTTTATTGAAAGCCTCCCAGATTGTTTACTGGCCTTCACTTCTGTGTCGGTATCTGACGCCGCAACTTGGCAACACCAACGTTTGGCAGGTGTTTTCATTGCTCAGTCTCGGTTGAGTGAGCGCCGCTTCTCGCTGTGAGGAGCCTGGTGGTGACCGCTGGGGGAGGGGTGCACTTGTGTGGCTTCTCTTGTGAGCGTGCCATGGCCTTGTCCGTTATCGGAACTGACCGGACACATCGCTCCGTCACCTAGAAAAACATGGCAGGCCTGTGGTTTCTCTGTCTCAGACAGCGGAGCCCCTTGTTTACTGGGGAGGAGCCGCGGCAGAGCAGATTATTTGCATGTCGAACGTCCCCAGGCTCAATCCCCGGCCTCCTCGAGGAGCTTGTTGGGTAGAAGTGGTTTGTACTGGACAAAATGGAGAGTGGAGACCAAGCCCTACGAGGAAAGGCTGAAGGACTTGGGGAGTGTTCATTCTGGAAAAGAGGAGGATGAGGGGGGACATGAATAGTCTATTACAGGCTACTTAGAGGAGCGCGGGGAGCTGGTCCCTTTGGCAGCAGAGGATAGGACTTGTAATAATGGGTATAAATTACGCACGAAAAGGTACCAGCTGGACATTAGGAGAAAAAAATACCGGAAGTATCTTGACCTGGATAGTTCCAGGCTAGCCTGATCTCATCAGATCTCAGAAGCTAAGCAGGGTCAGTCATGGTTAGGATTTGGATGGAATACCAAGGAATACCAGGGGCGTGAGACACTGTTGGGGTTTGGGGTTTTTGTGTGTGCAAAATTTACTTGTAGCTGCATAAGTAATGTGACTTCACAGTGGAGCCAATAACAGCTCCACAGGTGGCTTGAGGATGCAAAAACAGTGTGTGGGGGAGTCTGAAGGTGTTCTCCCTGTGCAGCATAAGCAGAAAGGGGCCATCCTATCGCGTGTCCAAAACATAAATACATAAGAAGAGCCATGCTAGATCAGATGAAAAGCCCATCAAGTCCAGCATTCTGTGGTTCCCACAGTGGCCGACTAGCTGTCTCTAGGAAGCCCACAAACAAGATGACTGCAACAGCGTCCTCCCCCCCCCATGATATAAAGAGGCATGCAAAATCCTTGTATCCTCTGCCTCAAGGTCTTTGCCCTGACCTGGACCGCCCCAGGCTAGCCTGATTTCCTCAGATCTCAGATGCTGAGCAGGGTCGGTCCTGGCTAGCAATCTCCGAGGAGTACCAGGGTTGTGATGTGGAAGCAGGCAATGACAAGCCACCTCCAAACATCTCTGGTCTTGAAAACCCTACGGGGTCACTGTAAGTCACCTGTGACTTGACAGCACACACACATACACAAAAAGAGGTATTTGGCTATTAGGAAAAGCCTATCCAGGCTGGGACCCTGCAAAATATCTCAGCAGACAATACCAAGATAGCCCACTGGTCCGCCTCTGAAGGCGTCCTCATGTCTTCATCCAGATGAAGATTGCCACTTGGGGGGTCCAAGGACCAGATTTCTTTCTAGGAAAACGGACCAGATCTGCTGCTTCATATGTTCGTAGATGTACCCCTCTCGTGTTGCTGCTTGGAAACCGGGTACCCGGGCCTGTGTCTGCTCTCGATGCTAACTGAGCAGCAGGATTTCTGTTGTTGTCTCCCCGCACAACTGCCGGCTTCCCCGCCGCCTGCTTCCCATTCATAGGAGTGCCTGCACTCCTCACACAGACGAAAACTGATCTTTTGCTGGCTCACTCCAGCAATGCCAGGAAACGGGATGACTCGCCTTCGGCTGGTCCTTATCACCCCGTCTCGCCTGTCAGCCGCTCATCACCTGGCTGCTTCCGATGCTGATCGCGCCCAGAGGAGGGACAGGCAGCGGCGTGTCAAGGGCCAGGCTAACAAGGTATCACGAACTGAAGGGGAAATGCTAATTTGCCCTGGCTGCAGTCACATCATTTGCCTCTGTGATTTTCCTTTTTTCTTGCAGAATTATTCAGAACTGTGAGATATTAACTTGAGGCGAAACAAGCATAGAATGCGTCAGAACCAGTCTGTAAACAATACTGCTTTTGAGATAATCTGGATCTTCTTCTTTTTTTAAATGCATTTACGTTCCTTGTTAGTTGTAGCCACAATGAGCTTTTGTGCGTTCTTCAATGCATTGTGTGTTGGATCATATGTCACAAGTTAATTGGGTATTGATCATCCCTTCTCCCCAGAGGATCATGGGGTCTGTAGTGTTGTAATGGTTGGAGGCCCTGAAGAAATCCCCTTAACGAGCATCCATATCAAACTACAGTTCCCAGGATTTTTGGTGGGTGAGCCGTGGCAGTTAAACTAGCGCAGAACGGTTATAACTTTTGCAGTGCAGCTCACCTGTAATCCTCTTTCGTCCCTCAGTAAGTGCTTCAATGAGCTTTTCCCTAGATTCCAGTCCGTAATAAGAGTTGAACTATATAAGATATGGGAGATGCATAACTGGATCTCCAAATGATTTTTTGTTAAGTTAAAAAGTAACCAGTGCAGCGAAGAGGGTGGATCAGGCCCTACAGGGAGGGATTTAACCTTTTCCCCTCCACCTATACCATTTTCCTAATTGCTTCTCCCCCCACCCCCCCACATACTAATAGAGAGCAAAATAGATGGAATACAGGTATGTTTCCCTGTTGGGGCTAATCAGCTGTGTGGGTGGTGGTGATTTCCACTAGGAAAATGGCAGTGGGAGAAAGGGTTAACCCACACACATATATCTGTAGTCCTGGTTCCAAATTAGGCACCACAGACTAATTTCAGGCAGTGTGGTATAGTTGTTAGATTGTCGGACTGAGATCTAGGAGATTCTGTTTCTCATCCCCGTTTTGCCGTGGAAGCTCCCTGGCTGACCCTGGGCCAGTTACACACTCTTAGGGCACTTTCACACATGCTGAATAATGCACTTTCAATCCACTTTCAATGCACTTTAACAATCGTTTGCAAGTGGATTTTGCCATTTCCCACAGCTTCAAAGTGGATTGAAAGTGCATTATTCGGCATGAAAGTGCCCGTTGTCTCCCTCACAGGGTTGTTGTGAGGATAAAACGGGAGCACTTCGGGTCCCCATTGGGGAGAAAAGCAGGAGTATAAAATAAAGCAAATGAATGAATTTTTTAAAATGCCATTAGGAGAACTAATCACAGATCTCCTACATGAATGTGTCATTCAGCCCTAATTCTCCAAATACCAAATCGAGTAGAGGCCAGTCTAGCGGTGACTTAAACAGACTGGGGAAAGCCTCAAACTATCTGATAATATAATATTGGGTCTCCAGGCAGGGGTGTGGGGTTAGCAGCCACAGTGGGGTGGGAGATATATATGAGCTGCAGGGCTGCTGCTGATCTGCATATCTCACTCACCTGTCATTAACCTAATTGGAGTGCAATTTTAACAAATGCGGCGGGTGCCAGATCGGAGCTGCCAGGCAGGTTGGTCTGAACGCTACTGTGTTGGTACAAGTCGAGGCACACAAAGGATTGCTCTGGATCTTGGCGACGTCCGCACTGCGCGATTAAAACCCCCCGAAACAAACCCCTCTGGAATTACCACTGGGTCTTCCAGGTGGGGACCTAAATCAGATAAAGGAAGGGTTTGTGTCACGCTTTGGCTACCTCAAGGCGTACATTTTTGGCTGAAGTCAGTCTATCTGGGGAGCGTTCTGAAGAAAATAGCCGGAGATTAACGCCCGCCCGGTCCAAGTCATGAATCACAGGATCAAATGAGATGATGCACGGGGGACGTCTAAGCAGTTTCTCGGTTATTATTTTTCGAAATGAGAAGACACCTGAGGGAGGCCGTCAGTTAGAGCCGAGGAACTCTTTGTATGGTTTTTTTGTCTGTGTGTGTTAACCCCTTTCTCTTCTCCTCCTTTTTGTCTGCTCATGAATCTATACCGATAGAACACAAATTTCACCTTGTCACTTTCCGTACTTGGCAAAACGGTTGCGGGACTTTGGGTGTGATAGCGAGATAGTAACTTTGGTTTTCTGCGTTCGTGATTACATAATCCTTTATCGGGGTTAAAAACCTTGTTCTTAGAGGCCCGTAGCTGTTGTCAGAGTGTGGTATGGTGGCTTGAACTAGGAGCTGTCTTTCAAGAGATTCCAAGCTCAGGTGTCCTATTTGTTTGGTATAGTTGGAGAGCCAGTGTGGTGTAATGGTTTGGAGCGGTGGAGTCTGATCTGGAGAACCGGGTTTGGTTCCCTGCTCCTCCACATCAGCGGCGGAGGCTAATCCGGTGAACTGGATTGGTTTCCCCGCTCCTACACACTAAGCCAGCTGGGGGACCGTGGGCTAGTCACAGCTCCCTTAGAGCTCTCTCAGCCCCACCTACCTCACAGGGTTTCCATTGTGGGGAGGGGAAGGTGATTGTAAGCTGGCTTGATTCTCCCTTCAGTGGTAGAGAAAGTCAGCATATAAAAACCAACTCCTCCTCCTTCTTTATTTGTATTCTGCTTTTCTCCCCAAGGGGGACCCAAAGCAGCTAACATTACACAGAAAAAAACCCAAATAGGAAGGGAGAGGAGTATTCTGATTTTCAAGCAGGTCTTCTCTCTCCCTGCTAGCTGATTCCCCCCCACCCCAGTTCTAAGCTCTGACTCTCTAGCAAAGAGCTGCCAAGTGCCCAAAGTCTTGTTCGCGCCGTTGGGGAAGGCCCAGGCCTTAAACACCCGTGTACAGAGAGGAGAGCAAACTCAACGAGATGGTAACTCGGCGGCCGCTAACTAGCAAGAGCATCCCCAGTTCCTCTTTCAGCCTCACTGTGATCTGCTGCCCTGCCGCCCCCAATCTGCAACACAAGTGTGATACTACTGGGATAAAGATAAGGCTGTTACTCTATCCGTAGCTTATCATTTAACGGCCGCTTGAAGATACCCCGAAAGTTATAATCAAGTTACGCCTACAGGCTCATTTGCACACAGGCGCTCTTTTTGCACTGGAACGGGATACTACTGGGCCGTTGTAGGGATTACAGTTAAGAAAAAGTAGCGCGAAATTCTGTGAACGTTGAAAAGATGCCCGGTGTTGTTATTAGGTAGGATGGCAACAGATAGGTTTGTAACAAACAGATCAATCCGCCAGCCTTTGTTCCCTTTCTCTTCACAAACAAAATCCTGGCCTTGCTCTGAAATGCATTTTCTTGTGCAGCTTTTAATGCTTTTAACGGGATCCGATTCTCTCTCTCTCTCTTTTTCCTTTTCATTTCTTCCTAATTAGATAACATGATCTGTTGCCCTGTTCTCAAAGTGGACTCCGATCAATTTCAATGGTCCTCTAACTGGTGGAGTTTAGATGTGGCGGCACTCGCACAGATAGCTTCGTACTGTTTATAGGTTGCAAGATGCTTCTCTGGCTTTGCGGGAAAGCATCTTGTCTCCTGGCGGGGGGGGGGGGTAATCTTTCCCACCTCTGCTAGCAGAAGTCTTTCCAATGGGTGTGAGTGGGATTGAACCTGGGGTCTGCGTGCAGAGCAGGAGCTTCAGTGCTGGTACAGCTTCTCTCCTTGAGAATGTATGAATATAAGAACAATTAGATTACAGAATATAAGAACTACTAGGTATCTGAAGAAGTGAGCTGTGGCTCACGAAAGCTCATACCCTGCCAGAAATTTGGTTAGTCTTTAAGGTTCTACTGGACTCTTGCTCTTTTCTACCGCTATTGACAGACTAACACGGCTACCCGTGAACTTGATTAGAGTCTAGTAGACCAACGGGAGACAAACAAGATATTTGGGGTGTATGCTTTCCAGAGTCAAAGGTCCCTTTGACTCTCGAATGCTGATAAAGACACCAACAAGATTTTGGAGGGTAAGGTGCTACTGTACTTTAGTTGTTCCACTGCAGACCAACATGGCTATCCTCTGAAACGAATAAAAGAGCAGCTCTGCTGGATTAGACCAGTGGCCCATCTAATCCAGCATCTTGTTGTCCAACCCGATGCTCCTAGACCTACTGGAAGAGCACAGGGGCTATAAGCCCTCCTTGTCCTGTTATTGCTCCTAGCAGGGTATTCAGTTGGTTACAGCCTCGAAACGTGGAGGCCCCATTCTGCCATCTTGGGTAGCCGCCGCCCACGGACCACAAATTTATCTAGCCCTCTTTTGAAGCCAGCTAACTTAAGCGATTCTCGCCTCTACATCCTCAGGCAGTGAATTCCCCAAGTAAATTACTTTTTGAGGGAAGAAACTCTTCACATGAACACATGAAGCTGCCTTATACTGAATCCGACCCTTGGTCCATCAAAGTCAGTATTGTCTACTCTGACCAACAGCGGCTCTCCAGGGTCTCAGGCAGAGGTCTTTCCCATCACCTACCTGCCTAGTTCCTTTAACTGGAGATGCCGGGGATGGAACCTGGGACCTTCTGCATGCCAAGCAGATGCTCTACCACTGAGTCCTTTTGACTGTCCTGACTCTATTGGCCATCAGGTTCATTGGGTGCCTGCAAGTTCTAGTATGTTGGGAGAACTAGATTATACTCCAGTAGAACCTTAGAGACCAACAAGATATTTGGGGTATAAGCTTCCAAGAGTCAAAGATCCCTTCATCGTTATAGTTTTACTGCAAACCACCATGGTTACCCTCTGAAACTGTGTTGGGAGAGAGATTCATCGTGTGATCCACTCATGCCCCCTTCCTGATTTTTACAAACTTCTGTCTCGTTCATCTAGTTCTGACTGGCCTGGGTCAGAGGTCGAGAAAGGTCTTTCCCATTGCCTCCTATCAAAGATCCTTTTAGTAGAGTCATCCGGGTTTGAACCTGGGACTTTCTGCATGCAAGGCAGGTGCTCCGCCACTGGGCCACGGCCCTTATCTCTTCAAGTCACAAAGTAAGGTAGAGAGACTTGAGTTGGTCTTTGCCTTGCACCAGCAGTGAATCTCCCCCCCCCCCCAATCCTTTCCCCGGTTGATGTCTCTTGTGGGCATCCTTGGGAAGCCACAACCTACAGACTGAGAGTTTTGCTTTGAACTCTCTTGTCTCTTCCTGTTTTGTTAGACGAACCACAGCAGTTAGTGCTAGTAACACTGAAACCACAGGAACGGCTTATTGGTCCAGTGCATCTTCAAATCTCCCGTCCCCCTTCCGTCCCAGACAGCTCTACATTGCAAAGCAAGCTTTATCTTAACGGGCAGCTTCCCCTTCTGTGCCCTTCTCCCTTTTTCTTTTTACAGCTACCAAGTTAGCCCCCACAGGCCCCTTGGCCTTTCTGGGAAGTTCCCAGCTACCGTCCACCAAGTACCAACCATGAGGCCTGTCCAGCCTTCCTACCTTTTGTGGTGCCTTCTCGTACTCACTGCTGACCTGGCTGCAGATCTGACACCAAGGGTGACCGTCCGGAGTGGTAAGTAACCCAACGATGCACAGAGACTGTGGTGAATGGGGGAAATGAGATACAGAATGGGCAGGGTGGGATACGTAATGGGCTGTCGGTATCCTTGGTGGCCCAGCTGATACAGCAGAAATTGGTACTGGGTGCAGAACCCTGGTGTCCTTAGAACTGCGTGTTTCTGTTCCTCATGGCTGCACAGATAGGCTGAAAATTATCCTGCACTGTAGCATGCAGCTAGACCTGTGGCAGTTGCTCTGGGGGACATATATCCCCACACACCCTTAGACACTCCTGCTTACACATTTGCCGACAGATGCCATGATGCTTTCTATTCCTTGGCTCCATCATCAACCAAAAGGGAGACTGCAGCCAAGAAATCAGAAGGAGATTGAGAATGGGAAGGGCAGCCATGAAGGAGCTAGAAAAGATTCTTAAGTGTAAGGATGTGTCACTGGCCACCAAGATTAAATTAATTCATGCCATTGTATTCCCTATTACTATGTATGGGTGTGAAAGCTGGACAATGAAGAAAGCTGATAGGAAGAAAGTAGATTCCTTTGAAATGTGGTGTTGGAGGAGAGTGTTATGGATACCGTGGACCGCCAGAAAAACAAATCAATGGGTTCTAGATCAAAGCCTGAACTGACCCTACAAGCTAAAATGACTAAACTGAGACTGTTGTACTTTGGTCACGTTATGAGAAGACAAGAGTCACTGGAAAAGACAATCATGCTAGGAAAAGTTGAAGGCAGCAGAAAAAGAGGATGAACCAACAAGAGATGGATTGACTATAAAGGAAGCCACAGCCCTTAATTTGCAAGACCTGAGCAACACTGTTAAAGATAGGACATTTTGGAGGACATCGATTCATAGGGTTGCCATGAGTTGGAAGCGACTTGATGGCATTTAACCACACACACACCATGATCCATCCGTGGAAGGTGCTGATGCTCATGGATTCTTCCCACATTCCTTCCTCCCCAGCAGTCCCTTCTGACTGCAGGAAAGTGGATTCCTGGGGTTGTGGAACCCATGCAGACTAAGAGCCACGTGGGTCATAGGGCAGCTTTGAGAAGGGGGAATGGGTCGAAATGGCCCACCTCTTTTTTTCCTCTTTTCCTGCAAGCAGAACCTCACTGAGAAAAGAGGCAGGAAGGGTCATTTTTCTCCCGTCCCCCTCCTTAGTACTGTCCTCACCATACCCCCGAATCGCATGGCTGTTAATCTACACAGGTCCTGCAACCCCAGTCAAGTCTGAAGGGACTGCTGGGGAGAGTGGGACACAGTAAAAATCCCAGGTCCTTGCACCCGTGCTCAGCAGGATCCAACCCAACGTGTGACCTGTAAAACTGAGTTTTGTCCAATCAACAATGGGAGGGCCCAGGCTCTGGTCTTCCCTAGTCCCTTATGCTTGCAATTCCCTCTTTTAAGATTCTTCCAAGAGGCTGCCTTTCTCCCTTCAAACACCTCCTTGAACAAAACTCATCATTCCGGTGAAGCATTTGGCATGAAGCTTGCCATTGTACTGAACTGACCGTGTGCCATACCCTCCAACCATCTCTGCACTCTCTGTTGCCTCCGCCTTAATGTTGAAGGTCGTTTATGCATGGGTACTTTCACTGACATTCGCCCCTGGTCTGAATCGGTTGTTTCTTGGAGTTATGCATGAGTTTTCCGTCCATTAGAGATGACCTCACTGCCAGCCCTTGTAATGTCTGGGTCTTCCCATTCTTCTGTTAACCCGACTCTTCCATCTTCCCTGAGCAAAGCCTGGGTGAAATCTCCTTACCTAAGGCAAAGTGCAGGGCACACAAACTTGGTTTCGCTCACAGCCAGTTACAAAGCAGCATGTCCAGAGGCGAGGATTTAAATACTTCCTGCTTCCTCCTAGCTCTTTCTGAGCAGAAGAAAAGCTTTTTAAAACTGAGACTTGGATTTCTCCCCACCCTTCCTTTCAGATTGCTCAGTTTTTTTATGTTGCTGTTCTTAAAATGCTTTTTTTAATGTGGCAAGTGGGTTTGGGGGGAATTTTCTCTCACAGTAAGCACTACAATGTAAGACAATTACAAAGCAGCATGTAAAGGGGCGGGGACTTGGTTTGAGCTTGGAGACTGCTGGTCCATAGATTCCCAACAGAAAAGTGTGGGTCCAGCCAGCAACGAACCTCAGGTAAAAATCCCATGGCATAGATGGCCGAGTTGATATTGTAAGCTCCTTGGGGCAGGGAGCCTCTTTTTGTATTCTGTAAAGTGTCCATAGCGTATGGCACTGGGGTAAACAGATAACACACGCTCGATGTTCCTGGGTTCTGCTGTGGCACCACTCTGATAGGCCAGGATCTTCAAAGCTTAGTCCTGGAGTTGTCAGGTTCTGCCTGCCAAGGGCCATTTCTTAGGGGGTAAGAAGAGTGGAGAGCCAGCATTTTTTTTAAAAAAAAATCAAAACCGGGAAAGCCCTCTGTGTGCTGATTGCAAGAAATCAGTCCTGTAGATAGCAAAGAAAATACTTTGCATTTATGTAACTTTCAAGTACACTTCACATGCATTAGCTCAGCAATCTTTGTAAAGTAGATTTGCATTATTATTGTCTGTTTCAGTTGGGGGGTGGGCAGGGGGAGGGTAGGGGATTTAGAGACTTCATGCCAAAGACAGGATTCAAACGAGAGCCTTTCTGCGGGTGCTGAGGAGAGGGACGAGGGTGATCAGGGGCCTGGAGGCCAAGCCCTACGAGGAAAGGCTGAAGGAGTTGGGAGTGTTCAGTCTGGAGAAGAGGAGGTTGAGGGGGGACATGGTTGCTCTCTTTAAGCATTTGAGGGGCTGTCACTTAGAGGAGGGCAGGGAGCTGTTCCTGTTGGCTGCAGAGGATAGGACTCGCAATAATGGGTTTAAATTATGGGTGGAAAGGTACCAGCTGGATATTAAGAAAAAGTTTTTACGGTGAGAGTAGTTCAGCAGTGGAATCAGCTGCCTAGGGATGTGGTGCGCTCCTCCACTCTGGCAGTCTTCAAGCTGTGGCTGGACCAACACTTGTCAGGGATGCTTTAGGCTGATCCTGCATTGAGCAGGGGGTTGGACTAGATGTCCTGTATGACCTCTTCCAGCTCTACAATTCTGAGATTCTGTGATTTGTAACTGGGCTTATTAGCCATTGTGTTACTTAACCAAGTGATGACTGGATGGTTTACAACAACCCCGTAAGGTAGGCCAATATGAATGTCCCTGCGTTGTTGATGGGGCTGAGCAGGAATGGCCGGTCTAAGACCCCCCCCCCAGCACGAGTTTATGGCTGCAAGGAACTTAGACATAGAATCATAAAATTGGAAGGGCCCACCAGGGTCATCTAGTCCAACCCCCTGCACAATGCAGGAAATTCACAACTACAGTGAGGGAAAAAAGTATTTGATCCCCTGCTGAATTTGCCCGTTTGCCCTCTGACGAAGAAATGACCAGTCCATAATTTTAATGGTAGGTCTATTGTAGCTGTGAGAGACAGAATAACAATAGGAAACCCCAGAAACCCAGAAGACAAAAGTCAGAGATTGATGTGCATTATAATGAGTGAAATAAGTATTTGATTCCTTTGCAAAAGATGACTTAGTACTTGGTGGCAAAACCCTTGTTGGCAATTACAGAGGTCAGATGTTTCTTGTGGGTGGCCACCAGGTTTGCACACATCTCAGGAGGTATTTTGTCCCACTTCTCTTTGCAGATCCTCTCCAAGTCAGTAAGATTTCGAGGCTGATGTGTAGCTACTCGAACTTTCAGCTCCCTCCACAGATTTTTGATGGGATTAAGGTCTGGAGACTGGCTAGGCCACTCCAGGACCTTAATGTGCTTCTTCTTGAGCCACTCCTTTGTTGCCCTGGCCATGTGTTTTGGGTCATTGTCATGCTGGAATACCCATCCTCGACCCATTTTCAGTGCCCTGGCTGAGGGAAGGAGGTGCTCACCCAAGATTTGACGATGGTCCCGTCCATCGTCCCTTTGATGCAGTGAAGATGTCCTGTCCCCTTAGCAGAAAAACACCCCCAAAGCACAATATGTCCCCCTCCATGTTTGACGGTGGGGATGGTGTTCTTGGGGTCGTAGGCAGCATTCCTCCTCCTCCAAACACGGTGAGTTGAGTTGATGCCAAAGAGCTCGATTTTGGTCTCATCTGACCACAACACTTTCACCCAGTTCTCCTCTGGGTCATTCAGATGTGCATTGGCAAACTGCAGACGGGCCTGTACATGTGCTGTCTTGAGCAAGGGGACTTTGCGGGCTCTGCAAGATCTCAGTCCTTCATGGCGTAGTGTGTTAGCAACTGTTTTCATGGTGACTATGGTCCCAGCTGCCCTGAGATCATTGACAAGTTCCCCCCGTGTAGTTCTGGGCTGCTTCATCACTGTTCTCATGATCAACTCCACGAGATGAGATCTTGTATGGAGCCCCAGACCGAGGGAGGTTGACAGTTAGGGTTAGGGTTGTCACCTTCTCACCAAGCTGCTTGGCAATAGTCTTGTAGCCCAGTCCAGCCTTGTGCAAGTCTACAATCTTGTCCCTGACATCCTTGGACAGCTCTTTGGTCTTGGTCATGGTGGCTAGTTTGGAATCTGATGGATTGATTGCTTCTGTTGACAGCAGAACCCTAACTCTAATCTGGCTGGTTGATAGGGGATCAAATACTTATTTCACTCATTATAATGCACATCAATCTCTGACTTTTGTCTTCTGGGTTTCTGGGGGTTTTCCTGTTGTTATTCTGTCTCTCACAGCTACAATAAACCTACCATTAAAATTATGGACTGGTCATTTCTTCGTCAGAGGGCAAACGGGCAAATTTAGCAGGGGATCAAATACTTTTTCCCCTCACTGTACCTCCCACACACACACACCCAGTGACCCCTACTCCATGCCCAGAAGATAGCCAAGATGCCCTCCATCTCATGATCTGCCTAAGGTCATAGAATCAGCATTGCTGACAGATGGCCATCCTGCCTCTGCTTAAAAACCTCCAGGGAAGGAGACCTCACCACCTCCCAAGGAAGCCTGCTCCACTGAGGAACCGCTCTAACTGTTAGAAAATTCTTCCTAATTTCTAGACAGAAACTCTTTTGATTTAATTTCAACCCATTGGTTCTGGTCCGACCTTCTGGGGCAACAGAAAACAACTCGGCACCATCCTCTGTATGACTGCCCTTCAAGTACTTGAAGATGGTTGTCATATCACCCCTCCGTCTTCTCCTCTCTAGGCTAAACATACCCAGCTCCTTCAGCCTTTCCTCATAGGACTTGGTCTCCATGCAGCTCAGCGTGCTTGTATGCCGAGATCTATTTTCCCCTCTGCCAACCCTCTTTTTCGTTGCAGCACCGCAGAGATCTTGAGCCTAGTGTTGCAACCATTAAACCACACCAGGCAAAGCTGAGCTCATGGGTGGCTGGGGAGGGGAGCTGCCATTTTTTTTGTCAACCCAAAATAGACTCAACATAGTAAAAGCCGCGTCTTCCGGCGGTAATTATTCCAGCATCTGCTGACATACAGAAAACAAACACCAGCTGCCACCTCTCCAAGCAGTTCAGCTGTCCATTGATTCTTTCTCCCAAGTCTTCTGTGCGATCATTTCTACTTTAGAAAGGCAGGAATTGTCACTCAGATGGACTAAAAGGTCCATCTGGTTCAGCGTTCTGCCTTCAGAAATCCCACAAAGGGGTCATGGATTCAACAGCCTTCCCCTGCTGTTTCCCTTGGTATTCAGAGGTATGCTGCCTCTGAACCTGGAGGTTCCATTTAGCTGCCTCGGCTTATGTCCTCCAAAATGTCCTATCTTTGACAGCCTTGCCCAGATCTTGCAAACTGAGGGCTGTGGCTTCCTTTATTGAGTCAATCCATCTCTTGTTGGGTCTTCCTCTTTCCCTGCTGCCCTCAACATTTCCTAGCAAGACTGTCTTTTCAAGTGACTCTTGTCATCTCATAATTTGACCGCAACTCTACCTTACCTATGATAATTTCTAAAGTTAAATCTGGAATTAGAGCCTGTCCAGTTTGCCATAACTTTCAGTTCCTTTCATTCCTTTGTATCTCCCCCCCCCCACTCCTCTGTGTTTCTGCTACACATGAGAGCATTGATAAAACTCAGCAAAAAAAGCTGGTTTATTCGATCATGTGTAGATTGCACCAAAATACTTCCGCTGTGAAATGTTTCTACAAGGTTGCATGCTCTGGAACATGACTAAAACATCAGACAAAAAGAATTCCGATGTACAGTCACATACATCACAGTTGCTTTTGTTTGCAGTGTTTGATCAGTGAACATGTGCGCATTAATAATACAAACTGAAAGATGTGAGAAAGCGCACATGCATGTCACTTTGTCGAAGATTCAGAAGCAACACCTGGAGCATTCGAGGATTCCTGATGCCTTGGTCCTTCTTTGGCATCAAGGCCAGGCACTTTGGAGCCCCAAAATACAGAGAAGAAGATCAGATGAGGACAATTGTGGAAGCGTCCCTTGTTCTGGGCCTGTGCCCCTCACCCTGAAACAAAGCATGTGCTTCTGAATTCCACTAAGGAATGCTTTTATTCAGCGGTGGAAAGACAAAAAGAACATTTGGGCTGACTTATCAAATGGCTTCCTTGATCGCAGGAGGCAACGTGTTAATTACAGGAGATGGATCTTATCCCGGATACGTCCCTTTAAAAGGGGCTGTCAAGTCTGAAAGCGTGCATTTTAATCAAGCTCCATTTCCTTCCCTGGGCTGAGCGATTAAGCCATTTAAGAATTTTTGTCCATGATCTAATTTTCTCTTCATCCTCCTTGCGTTTGTTTCCTGCTCAGAGGATCAGAAGAGGCTCACTTCCATTTTTGTCTCTTCCCCCCACCCCCGCAGCCTGGTTTCCTCATTACCAGCTCCCACCTAAGCAGAGTTATACCCTTTGATTTGCGTGAGCTTAGACGGGTGTGACTGTGCTTAGGAGAGCACCGTAAGTAACCTCAGGGTGGCTGGCGGTGGGGTGCTTGAAGTGAATATCAGAAGAGCCCTGCTGGATAAGGCCCAAGGCCCACTGGTGCAGCGTTCCAACCGTGGTCAGTCAAACACCGGTTGAGTATTTGACCATCATGCTAGGAAAAGTGGAAGGCAGCAGGAAAAGAGGAAGACCCATTAAGGGATGAATGGACTGTATAAAGGAAGCCACGGCCCTCAGTTTGCAAGACCTGAGCAAGGCAGTTAAAGATAGGGCATTTTGGAGGACATTGACTCATAGGGTCGCCATAAGTCAGAAACAACTGGACTGCACTTAACACACGCACACATCCCTTATCCGAAATGCTTGGGACCAGAAGTGTTTCGGATTTCGGATTCTTTCGGATTTTGGAATATTTCCATATCCATAATGAGATATTTTGGGGGATGGGACCCAAGTCTAAACACGACATTCATTTATGTTTCTTATACACATAGCTTGGAGGTAATTTTATGCAATATTTTTAATAATTTTGTGCATGCGAGGCATCGTGGGGAACCTGGTGTTGATGCAACCTGCCTGCACGTTTGCCGTTTTATTACCCATTGTGGGCACTCAAAAAGTTTTGGATTTTGGAGTATTTTGGATATTGGATTTCCGAACAAGGAATATTCAACCTGTACCTCCAAAAATGCTGCTGCTACTACTATTCCTTGTACTGATTGTTGATAATATTTTATTATTCATACAGTGCTGTTTATTTCTTTTCCACCAACTCAGGGGACGCAAATAGGTTCATCCCCTCTTTCAGCCAAGACGGGGTTCTGAACTACGATACTTTCCTCCTGAGCGAAGATGGGGAGACGCTTTACGTGGGAGCCAGAGACACCATCCTTTCGCTCGATATCAGAAATTCCTCCCCTGTCAAGCTGAAGGGTTTGGTGAGTGCGACTCAATGGAATCTGGAATACTTGGGCATATTTGAGATGTAGTGGTGTGTTAGAGGAAGGTCTGGAATCACATGATTTAAAGCCCTTCATGACCAGGTTGTGGGGAATGACATACTCGGAGGATTGACCCCCACCCCCTGCATCTTCCACTGTGGAGTTCTGCTCTTCCCACAAAGGTCTCTTGTCAGGACCCCTTTCATCTAAGGCGCATTCTGCCATGTTTTAGGTTTGGGCTTTTCAGTGATTGCCCCATGGGTCTGGAAGCATTGGTCAGGCCACACCTGGAGTACTGTGTGCAGTGCTGGAGGCCCCACTTCAAAAAGGATGTGGACAGAATCAAGCGGGAACAGAGGAGAGCGATGAGGATGATCAAGCCCTATGAGGAAAGGCTGAGGGACTTGGGAATGTTTGGTCTGGAGAAGAGGAGGTTGAAGGGGTACATGATTGCTCTCTTTAAGTTTTTGAAGGGCCGTCACCAGAGGGCTGGGAGCTGTTCCTGTTGGCAGCAGAGGATAGGACTCGCAATGATGGGTTTAAATTGCGGGAGGAAGGTACCAGCTGGATATTAGGGGGGAAAATTTTTTACAGTAAGAGTTGTTCAACAGTGGAATCAGCTACCTAGGGAGGTGGTGAGCTCCCCCTCACTGGCAGTCTTTAAGCAGAGGCTGGACAAGCACTTGTCAGGGATGCTCTAGGCTGATCCTGCATTGAGCAGGGGGTTGGACTAGATGGCCTGTATAGTCCCTTCCAACTCTGTGATTCTATGATCCTTTCTAAAGAGGTTAGAGGAGGGAGCTCCTACACGCTTGGATTTCCGGTGAGGAAGCAAAACAGAGCTGATGTAAAGAGCTATGGGGGCTGCCCAAGCACGGGCAAAGGGGGAATACCCTGCTGGTTGGGACATAAATGTAAAAGCAGATGCAGTACAAAACTGTATAAAACCACATTGAAAAATACCAAAAAGCAGAAGGAACTCATAAAAATGATACTGCTGAGAACGCAGAACAACCAGCTACACAAACCAAATGCACACATGCAGAAAAACCTTTGCACCAAAATCTCAGCACCTAAAAGATGACAGGATACCTCCAGGTGAACATCCCCTGGCAGGGTGAAAAATACAGGCATGGATGGACCCAGGATATAAATTGGGGAGGAAAAGTGATAGAAATCAGGAGAAGAGCACGGACGAAAAGGTTCAACACCAAAACTCCCCAGCCCTTTGCCACTGGTTAATGGGCCTCCTCCCATTGCTATACCGGAGAGAGAGAAAAATTTTCTGAAGAGCCAATCCTGTGTCTTCCCTTCCGTCACCTGCAGTTTGGCCCCACTGGCAGTGAATACCATAATGTAATTACTTGTTGAGTTAAGAAATACTTCCTGTATTGTTCCTGTGGCTTTCTGTCATTGGTGGCGGAAAGTGCCGTCAAGTCGCAGCCGACTTATGGCGACCACATAGGGTTTTCAAGGCAAGAGATGAACAGAGGTGGTTTGCCAGTGCCTGCCTCTGTGTAGAGAACCTGGACTTCCTTGGTGGTCTCCCGTCCAAGTACTAACCAAGGCTGACCCAAGAGCTAGTGAGATTGAGTTAGCCTGGGCCATCCAGCTCAGGGCTTCTGTCATTACCTAACAGATATTTAATACAGATGTTTTGCTGTATTTTTATTTATACCCTGCCTTTCTCCCAGTGAGGACCAAAAAGCAGCTTACATCATTCTCCTCTGTTTTATCTCCACTACCACCCTGTGAGGTAGGCAGGCTGGCAGAGATTGTGACTGGCCCATGTTCTTCCAGGGTAGAATGTGGATTCGAGTCTGGCTCTTCCAGATCCTAGCCCGACACTTTAACCACTACACCTCGGTGGCTTTTTATTGCATTGTATCTTGAACACATGAAGCTGCCTTATATTGAGTCAGACTCTTGGTCCATCAACGTCAGTATTGTCTCCTCAGACCGGCAGGGGCTCTTCAGGGTCTCAAGCAGAGAGGTTTTCCACATCACCTACTTGCCTAGTCCCTTTAACTGGAGATGCCATGGATTGAACCTGGGACCTTCTGTATGCCAAGCAGATGCTCTACCACTGAGCTACGGCCCTTCCCTTACTCTGCAGTGAGGATTGCCTCAAGAGTCTTATTTGGTTTCTGATTGTTGAGCTATGAATAAATAAATAATGGTGGTCCTCTCCCAAGAGAGTCAGTATGCTGCAGTGGTTAGAGTATCACAGCAGGACCAGGGAGATCCAGGTTCCCATCTCTTCCTTCCCCCCCTCTCCTGCCTGCTAGAACGCTCTCTTGGGTGCTTAAGCCCGTCACGCTCTCAGCCTGGTCTACCTTGCAGGGTTGCGTGGTGAAAAGTGGGAAGGGACTCATGCCCAGAGTTTGTTAGCGGAAGGATGGGGTACAAGTGTAATAAGTTCCTGTCTTCATTTTCTGTAATAGGTACCATGGAAGGCCTTGCCTGAGAAAAAGGAAGAATGTGTTTTTAAGCAGAAAAGCCTCGAGGTATGTTGAGGGGGAGGGGTGCACACAAAAAAAGATGGGGGGCCAACCGAGAGCTATTATCTGGCCTGTGGGCCAGCTGAGGCAGCCACACACACTGAGGCAGCCACACCACTTGCAATCTGGGCTGGCGAGGCATGGCCGGCCCGGCCAAGTGGCATTTATTTCATATCTGGCCCTCGTAACAATTGAGTTTGACACCCCTGCCCTAAAGCCTCTGCTAAAGGGTAAAGGGTTATTATATAAATGATGTAAATAAATTGAAATTCACCCCATATTGTTGCAGATCTGAGGCCTTTCGTTCTGGCCTTCATCTGCTGGACAGTCGTCCTTCATATTGGACTGTTGCTCACAGAAGAAGGGCCCGATTCACCACCATCGTTCCACTTCTCTTACTGTTTTATCAATCCAGACAGGTTTTCCTTTCCTTGAACCAGTGTGACCCCCAAAGCAGAGTTACACAAAGTTATGGCTCCCCCTTCTGAGTGATTAAAGCAACCGCAGCATCACATACACCCAAGGAACTGTGGTATTAATATAAAATAATCCCTGCTTGGCATGCACACAATTCAGGAGGTGCCACTTTCCTCCGCAGGGAGATGGAGCAGCTGTACATGTTGGCTTTCTGCCTATCACTCAGCTCTCAGATGCACCGAAAAAGGATAATATAGCCCAGCGAACTGAACACTGTAATATTAGAAGCATCCTGGTCCAGGGGATCTAAAGAACTCCCTTCTCCCATATGAATCTGCCCCCTTTGTTGGAATATATCTGTGATTGGTCCCCCCAAGCATGTTTTTTCTTCATAAGTAGCATCTGCAGGAAGCTCCAGTTTTGACTGGGGCCATGATGTGCATAGAAGGGGGTTAATTCCTCTCCCTCTGGTCGTTTATGCATGGGAGTTTTACCTGAGGTTTGTTGCTTGCTGGACCCACACTTTCCTGTTGGGAATCTATGCACCAGCAGTCTCCAAGCTCAAATCAAGTCTCCGCCCCTTTAAATGCTGATTTGTAATTGGCTTACTTTGTAGAGTGTTCTGTGAGAGAAAATTCCCTCCCTCCAAACCCAATTGCTACATAAAACTGTTTAAGAACAAAAAACGGAGCAATCTGAAAGCGGGGGGGAATCCAAGCCTCAGTTTTTAAAAGCCTTTCTTCTGCTCAGAAAGAGCTCCAAAGAAGCAGAAAGCATTTGAATCCCTACCTCTTTACACACTGCTTTGTAATTGGCTGTGAGAGAAACCAAGTTTGCGTGACCCGCGCTAAGCTCAGGGGAGAGGGAAGAATCAGGTAAACAGAGGAACGGGTAGTCCTGGATTTGTGAGGGCTGGCAGCGAGGTCATCTCTAATGGATGGAAAACTCAAGGCCTGAGGGCCAGATCCGGCCCCTTGTGAGCTCTTATCTGGCCCGCGAGCCAGCCAAGGCAGCCACCCCTCCCCTCTCTCAATCTGGGCTGGCGAGGCATGGCCGGCCTGACCAAGTGACGTTTATTTCATATCAGGCCATCGTAACAATTGAGTTAGACACCCCTGCTTTAAAGCCTCTGCTAAGGGGTATGCACCTTAGTTTTTCCTCCAAGCCGTTGGCAACCCTAATGGTAAAAAACAAAAAACAATACAGGTTGCAGTAGAAGGATTTGGATCGGGACTACATCACTGTGGAAAGGGAGGTTTAAACCCTCCTACCTGATACTGTTTTCCCAATGGAAATCATTTTTCCTTGAATTGCTTTTTAGCCCTGGTGGAGTTAAAAATCACACACAACCCAGGTCCAATACAGAAAATTCTCTCTTCCCCCCCCCCCGCTCCTGCTGCAGCCAGTAACAGCTCAAGGGGATCTCTGTCTGGTAAATAGCGCTGAAGGAAAAGGTTAAGCCCTCCTTTCTGCTTATGCTGTGGCAACATCTTCCTTCCTCTTCTGGCGGATGCTTTGTAAAGTGTACAAAAACACATCAGAAGATCAGAGATCTCCCTCATAACTTCTTGTTCAGCTTATAGGATTTTAACTTCAGAGACTCTGGGGAGAAGGAAGGAGCCCTGAAGAATGCTGACCCCAACAATTAACCCTTTTAATCGCCTCAAAGGGGACACAGAGACTGTTGTTTCCTTTGGACAATGAACCAGGAAATCGGGACTGCCCTGGTAGATGGGGACAGTCAGGAAGCACAAAGTCACTTTATGGTGTGGAGACATCCTGAGGATGTCTATTCCAGATTATGTAACAGGAATGAGTTAATCCTTTACAGATTTCACAGCCCTTTACAAACTTGCATGGTGAAGGATTAAAGTGAAGGGGAAAAAACTTACTTTGTGCATTACTGTGACATAGATTTGCTCATAAATAACTGCGCAGTAGAAACCTTTTTATGGAATACAAATTGGGGAAGAAACTGAAATCTGGTTTTATCCTTCTCTTCCACAGACAGATTGTTTCAACTTTATCCGTGTCCTAGTGCCGTTGAACAACACGCACCTCTATACCTGTGGGACGTATGCTTTCAGCCCCACCTGTACCTATGTTGTAAGTGTCTGGGAGAGAGAGATGGGGGAAGTTTTGATGGGTCAATCGTCTGCAGATGTAATGTTTAATTCATTTAGCTGTTACATTTGAGTAAAAAGCATTCCGTGTTTGTGGTCTCCTAGGAGAGAATGCCTCTTCTGAGATGGTGCCTGTTGTGGTTTGTGTGGCATTGTCTAAGAAGAGGCATTCTTCCTTTTCACCCAGGAGGGAATGCCTCTTCTGAGATGGTGCCTGCTGTCGTTTGTATGGCGTTGTCTAAGATGAGGCATTCTCCTTTCTCACTTGGGAGGGAATGCCTCTTCTGAAATGGTGCCTTCTGTAGTTCGTATGGCATAGTCTAAGATGAGGCATTCTCCTTTCTTACACAGTAGGGAATGCCTCTTTGAGATAGTGACACATAGGCTCATCATCTGCCTCCTAGCTTGCATGCTGTTTCATAGTGCCACTAGAAAATTACTTCTCCAAAAGGCCACTTCGCTTATAACAAATAAGGAAATGACCCCGGCCCCTGGGGAAGAATAGTTCTCATAAGGGTATGGAGTACAGTGGCTAAGCAACTGAGCTATGTGTCAGAAAGCCTGGGGTTCAGATCTCCCCATTGCTGCTCTTTCTCAGCTCCCCACCCACAATATGGCGATAATAGTATAAACCATAAAAATCACTAGGTGACCTTGAGCTAGTTGCTATCTCTCAGCTTAACCTACCTTGCAGGGACATTGTGGACCATAATAATGTGTGTGCAGGTGGGAGAACCATATACAGTGCACTGAGTGAGCTCCTTGGAAGAAGGGTGGGATGAAAAATTAAACGAATGAATACATTAAAGGACTTCTTAATAAAGATACTTGGCATTTATGTACTGCTATAAGAATGTCCGTGGAGCTTTGCACATATTACATCAGTCCTGTAAAGTAGATCAGTGTTATCATATTGCCTAGGCTGAGAGAGAGAGTAGCTCAACAAAGGCCGCCTGCGTTGTCTTCCAAAGCAGAGTTATGCCCTTTTGAGTCCATTGACGCCAGTGGGTGTCAAGAGATGGGCATGGCTGCATGAATCAATCTGACAGATCAAGCAGTCTCACCTAGCATTTCGGTCAGCATTTGGTCAAATCGCAACACTTGGGCTTAACTTGGAGTTAATTGTGACCAGTACTGACATTATCATTAGAGATCTCTCTCGAACGAATCTTGATAGCCACTGAGCAAAATTTAGCGACTTGGGAAAGACAAAAAGTGTCCCATTCCCACAGCAGAAATTTCATTTCCTCTTCTTCTGAGACAAACTCCCTTAGGTTCACAAGAGCTTCTGTCTAATATCAGCTTCTGTCTAATATCCTTATAAAAGTTGCACCTAGGAATAACATGGCAATAACGAACCATGTTCCCAAACAAAACACACAGGATTAACTCAATTCACGTTCTGTTTCCCTCGCTCTTCCTGCTCCCTACATCGGGAAAGCGTGGGACAGTGCTTTTGAGCTTGTGTGAACTCTTGCGAGGCTTGAGAGGGGAGCTGGGTTTCCTGCCTGCCGCTTTCCATTTCTTCACTCTCCTCCAGCTGATTCTCTTCACAACACTCATCAACCCCTTCAGGTCCTTCCTCTGCCCCTGTGGCTCTGTCATCTTCCTCCTTCGTCTTCCCCTTGAGTGTCTGTGCATATGTGGCCACAGAATTTACTTGGGCACACTCTGCACCCACTATGAATTTACTGGGGGAACCCCTGTGAACCAGGAGCTTCATTTCCCCCTCCCAAACCCAAAACTCCACATACAACAAAAAGAGTTGGTTTTTATACACTGACTTGCTCTACCACTTAAGGAAGAATCAAACCGGCTTACAATCGCCTTCCCTTCCCCTCCCCACAACAGACACCCTGTGAGGTAGGTGGGGATGAGAGAGCTCTAAGAGAACTGTGACTCGCCCAAGGTCACCCAGCTGGCTTCGTGTGCAGGAGTGGGGAAACAAATCCAGTTCACCAGATTAGCCTGCACTGCTCATGTGGAGGAGTGGGGAATCGAACCTGGTTCTCCGACTCAGTGACCCTCTTAGCCTCACCTACCTTTACAGGGTGGTGGTTGTTGTGAGGATAAAATGGAAGAGAGAAGAATGAGGTTGTAAGCCACTTTAGCTTCCCATTAGGGAGAAAAGTGGGGTATAAATAAAGAGCTTGGGTTTTGCAGATAGCTGTCTATTCACCCTGTTTCTCCTATTTCTCTCCCTGTCTTTTTTTTTTTTTAAAGAAACTGGATAATTTCAGCCTGGCTACTGATGAAAACGGACAGCCCCTCTTCCAGAAGGGGAAGGGCCTCTGCCCCTATGATCCTAACTATGATAATACTGCCATTGTTGTTGGTGAGTGTCGTCCCCCCCCCAGGTGGAATCTAGCAAGGGGGCAGTGACTTTATTTATTTATTTATTTATTTTTGCTCTTATATCCCATCCTCCCCGGCAAAGCTGGGCTCAGGGTGGCTCACAGCACAATCAACATCACAAATAAAATAAAATAAAATACAATAAAGAGCAATACAATGACATTAAAATAATTCCAGCCAGAAGAAGAAGAGTTGGTTTTTTATATGCTGACTTTCTCTACCACTTCAGGGAGACTCAAACCGGCTTACAATCACCTTCCCTTCCCCTCCCCACAACAGACACCCTGTGAGGGAGGTGAGGCTGAGAGAGTGTGACTAGCTCAAGGTCACCCAGCTGGCTTCACGTGTAGAAGCGGGGAAACAACTCTAGTTCACCAGATTAGCCTCCGCCGCTCATGTGGAGGAATGGGGACTCAAACCCAGTTCTCCAGATCAGAGTCCACTGCTCCAAACCACCGCTGTTAACCACTATGCCACACTGGCTCAGTGAAAAACAGGCCCCATAAAACAATCATAATACACAATTCAAACATTGAGATGGCGCCAATTGCAGAAATCTGCACTTCAGCAGGACCTGTGAGCAGTCAGAACCCCCCCCCCCATACCATTACTGAAAGTAAGGGTGGTGGTGGGAGGGAAGACTTTGATTCTTCCTTATGTGTCAGGGTAGCACAGCTGCAGAAGGCTTAGAGCGATGCTGAATAAAATACCCAGGTGACAATAAGGGTGTACCTGTAACACCCCATTTCTCTCTGGAAGGTTCACTGATCAAGCCCCACGTCCATCAAGAACAAATTGGAAAATAATTTTCTAACGTGTGAATTTAGCTTAGAATATAAAAGCAAAGTAAAGTTGGGTGAGAAGAACTGCATTAACTATTTGGATTCAGCATTGCTTTGATAGACAGTCGAATTATTAAGCATTAAGTTCTAGCATTGTTTGGGGAAATAGCTTGGGAAGTAGTGGGATTATAGCTAACGGATTTAACTCGAATTTAGATGAAATCAATGACCTGTAAGATTTTTGCGACTATCTGATAAGGAACTCCCTGAAAGACGATTTATTCTACATGTAAGAGAATGTATGTGAATGGATGTTGTTTGTTTGTTTGTAAAATTTGGAATAAAATTAATTAAAAAAAAACAGATTGGAAAGTTAAAAGGGCCCCGCAGCAGGCCAAGCCAAGCAGCTCCCTGTAGCTGTGGCAGCACTATTGTGGTTATTCGTTTGTTTGAATAACTTCTACGCCGCCTCCCCAGAGAATGGCCTCGAGGCAGCTTACAAAGTAAAACATGATGAAAATGTCAAAAAGGGCAGTAGCACCTTAAAGACTAACAAAAATATTTTCTGGTAGGGTATGAGCTTTCGTGAGCCACAGCTCACTTCCTCAGATACAGCTAGAATGTGAATCCATCGGTCTTTATTAGAGGAACAGTATTACATACTGTTCCTCTACTTAAAGACTGATGAAGAAGTGAGCTGTGGCTCACGAAAGCTCATACCCTACCAGAAAATATTTTTGTTAGTCTTTAAGGTGCTACTGGACTCTTGCCCTTTTTGACTACTGCAAACAGACTAACACGGCTATCCACTGTGAATGATGAAAATGTGTGTGTGTGTGTGTGTGTGTGTGTGTGTGAAGTGCCGTCAAGTTGCAGCTGATTTATAGCAACACCTGGTGGGGTTTTCAAGGCAAGTGATTACGCAGAGGTGGTTTGCCATGGCCTTCCTCTGCAGAGCCTGCCTTGGGGGTCTCCCAAGTACCGACCCACCTTAGCTCCCAAGAACTGACGAGATCGGGCGATACTATACCATTCCACATCCCCAATGGAAACATGGAACACCATAAAATCCTTAAAAATTAGCAAACCCAGGATTGAAAATCCAGCCAAAGCATTTCAAAAACAACATAAAATGTTTATCTCGAGCTTCATAAAAAAATCGTGTTTTTTTTTAAATATCAACCCCTCAATTAAAAATCCTGGGTAGAAAGAAATGTTTTGGCCTGGCCCCTAAATGACAGTAGGTGCCAGGCGAGTCTCAAGGGGAAGGGCACGGCACAGGTGAGAGGCCACCACTGAAAGAGCCCTGTCTCCGGTCGCCACTTGTTTTGTCTGCTGGCTAGAGCCAGGCTGCGCAGCCCTGCTGCACTGCTCAGCTCGGCTTTTTCCTGGCTGCTTGTGGTCCTCCGGTACAGCAGCCCATCAGGAATTTCCAGGCGAGTTAGTAGGCTGGTTGTGTGGTTGAAGGTCTGACTCTACCTGCTTTGTGCTCATCTTCTGCCATAGCCTGTTTTCGACTAATTGAAACGCCCAGAAGGGTGCTGCTGCTTCTTGCAAAAGAGACAGCAGCTAAAATAATAATGATTGCCCCACAATAGTTAGCTAATAGTTCTGCACTCCTAGGAGGAAAGGCAGGATAAAAATGTCCTAAATAAAATAGATGAGACAATGTTCACTTCTGTAGCTGTGGGTGAGAAACAGCAGGCTGGTACACTACGTGGCACCGCAGTGTGTGTTTGTGTTGTGTGCATGTTGACACTTGGGGCTATAGATCCAAGATTTACTTCTAGATCGCCCAGGGATGGAGCTGGAGCCCAGAAGGACGAGAGCTTTTAGCACTCGCACTAAAAATATTACCGTTTCATCCTCAAGAGGCACAGATAGGGACTGGCGCCAAAAAATGTAGGAGTTATCTCTGGGAATTAGGAGCAGTTGGAGTGTGTTAATTAATTGCCTTCGGAGGAGCCCTCCTGTGTTTCTGCAGGAGTCACAATTCTCGGTATGCCACCCTGATTGGAAGGAGGCAAGTCGTGTCTTGGCAGGGCTGGCCTGGTCGGTGCTCAGATGGGACACCGCCAGGGAGGACTGGGGCTGCTATGTGGAGGAAGGGAAGGGCAAACCACCTCTGCTCGTCTCTTGCCTTGAAAAAAAAAATGGTCTTGGGGTCACCATGAGTTGGTTACGACTTGCCAACACACAGTGGTTATTATGAGTTGTTGGGGCAGGTAAATAGAACTGTATTGTAATGAAATGGTCAGAAAGTTGCATTGCTGAAGGGATAGGGACTGTGACCTACACCGCTGTATTGTTACCGAACACTGTAAGTATGCTTCAGACTTGCGTGGTGTAATAGCTAGGAGCGGTGGACTCTAATCTGGTGAACGGGGTTCAATTCCCCACTCCTCCACATGAAGCCAGCTGAGTGACCTGGGGCTAGTCACAGTTCTCTTCGAGCTCTCTCAGCCCCACCTACCTCACAAGGCGGGGAGAGGAAGGGAAGGTGCAGGGAGAGGAAGGGAAGGTGATTGTAAGCCGGTCTGATTCTCCTTAAAAGGTAGAGAAAATCAGCATGTAAAAACCAACTTCTTCCACATCCAAGTGAGGATTCACATTGATTCTCGGTTCATACTGAGAGCCAGCGTGGTGTAGTGGGCAAGAGCGGTGGACTCTATTCTGGAGAACCGGGTTTGATTCCCCACTCCACATGAGCGGCGGAGGCTAATTTGGTGAACTGGATTTGTTTCCCCTCTCCTACACACAAAACCAGCTGCATGACCTTGGGCTAGTCACAGCTTTTACAGTTCTCTCAGCCCCGCCTACCTCATAGGGTGTCTGTTGTGGGGAGGGGAAGGGAAGGAGATTGTAAGCCGGTCTGATTCTCCTTAAAAGGTAGAGAAAATTAGCATATAAAAACCAACTCTTCTTCTTTTAGGTGAAATCTACACCACTTAACGTGTCATGTTTAAAAGCTCATGCTTTATTTCAGCTCTGTTTGAGACTTGTGTTTGTTTTCTGGCTTCTATAGTCCAAACCCTGTTGTGCTGCTCGTTGGACACTCCATCCTGTTGATTCTACTTGATTTACAGCATGTAATCCACTTTCAGTCTCAAAGAGAAAGGTGGACTATAAATAACCTAAATCAATCAATAAATAAGACGAGGCCAGCATAGTAGTTTGGGCTCAGTTGCCCCAGGCGGTCTCTTTGGAAGGCAAGCGCTGTCAGGAAACCAACCCTGTCCCTGCTAAGTAAGGACAACTAGAGCGTATGGAATAATCTTCTGTTCTTCCTCCACTCCGCAGATGGAGAACTTTACACAGGTACTATGAACAACTTCCAAGGCAGTGAGCCCATCATCACCCGCACCCTGGGCAACAGAGGAGTGCTGAAGTCCGATTTCTTCTTTACCTGGCTGAATGGTAAGGCGCGCAGTCTGAACTGGGGTGTTACGAGAAAAGGGAAGCCCCCTCAGTTGCCCCAGACTAGCATCCAGCAGTATTCCACCAGCTGGCTTGGTCACCTAGGCAACCGATATGTCGGTACCCAGATTAGATAGATTTCCAAGGCAACCAGCAGTTCCCCTGAGGATGTACGGCAAGGGGGTTGTGGCCTGCGGGGCAAAGGGCATCCCTTGCACCGTCTGTTTTTGTGCGGCTCTCTCCTAGCCGATGCGGCTTTCGTGGCCTCGTTCAACATCCCAAGTCCCCCGGAGGACGACGACAAGGTCTACTTCTTCTTTTCGGAAACGGGCGAGTACGACTTCTTCGACAAAATGAAGGTTTCCAGAGTGGCTCGTGTGTGCAAGGTGAGAGGCGCCAGAAGGAAGGCCGCTCGTGGTTTACTCACTTGATTTTCATTTTTCACGTTTAGCCAGGCCCTGGCAGCGATTGTCATCTGAGGGGAAGGGTCATTGGTGCTGCCTGTTTCGTTTTCTTTTGGGTGGGCTTCTGAGAGAAGGGGCTATGGCTCAGTGGTAGGGCCTCTGCTTGGCATGCAGAAGATCCCAGGTCCAATCCCCGGCATCACCAGTTAAAGGGACTAGGCAGGTAGGTGATGTGAAAGACCTCTGCCTGAGACCCTAAAGAGCTGCTGCCAGTCTGAGTAGACAATACTGACTGTAAGAACATAAGAACAGCCGTGCTGGATCAGACCAAGGCCCATCAAGTCCAGCAGTCTGTTCACACAGTGGCCAACCAGGTACCTCTAGGAAGCTGACAAACAAGACGACTGCAGCAGCACCATCCTGCCTGTATCCATAATAGGCATGCTCCTCTGATCCTGGAGAGAATAGGTATGCATCCTGACTAGTATCCATTTTGACTAGTAGCCATGAATACTTCTGTGATGGACCAAGGATCTTATTCAGTAGAAGGCAACTTCATGTGTTCATGCGAGAGGGGAGTTTTCATTATCACCGGGCAGGGATACCCCACGATCCAGCTGTTGGCAGCCACCAGAATCTGAAAGGTGGAGGCGAGAGTAGTGTCTAAAACGCTCCCACCCACCAAAACCTCCAGCAGCTTCTTGGCTGTCCCATCGCGCCCTAACAAATGCCCGGAGTGCCTAACAAATCTTCGTGGCGCATTCCCGCTTTTTACACACGTGAACGCAAAAATAAGCACGCTTTAATCGTCATGGCTGGTTTGGCCCTGAGTAAACAAGGTTTTAAATCCTGTGTCGGCAGAGGCGGGGTGTCCTCTGACTCTGGGTACTCCCTTCCAGGAGAGGAGAGGAGGAGGAGAAGAGTAGCATGAAACCCCTTCTCCCAACTGAGGCCTTTGGGGGGGCAGTGAAAGAGCTTGTGGGGCACGGGGAGTGTCCGGCGGATGAAAGGGCAGACTCAGAGCTTCATAGCAACCTATTTGGTGCTTTTTAATTTGGGAGGGGGGTAGTGAACTGAAAGGGAGATTTTGTAACATAAAGGAGCTGAAGAAGTAGAAAGAGTCCTGGGGAACTCACTGCCACAAGATGGGGTGTTGGCTGCTAACTGAAATGGATTTTTTAATAATAGAATTGAACAAATTCATGGAAGATAGGTGAAGAAGACAGGGAGGGAAGGCAGTATGTCATAGCCTGGTCTCATCAGGGTCGGTACTTGGAAGGGAGGGGCACCAAGGAAGATCCTGCAGAGGAAGGCACTGGCAAACCACCTCTGCTTCTCACTTGCCCTGAAAGCCCCTCGCCCCGGTTGCCATAAGTCAACTGTGACTTGACGGCACTTTACATGCGTACAGGTGAAGACATGATTAGCCATAGCTAAATGGAACCTCCCTGTTCGGAGGCAGGCTATCTGAGTTCCAAACTCCAGAACAACAGGAGAAGGCTGTGACCTGCATTCCATGCATGGAAGCAGCTGCCTTGAGTTTTAGGGCAAGACATTCTCTAGCCTTCCCTTTTAATCGGAGAGGCCCAAGACCGATCTTTGGGGAGGGGCTGTGGCTGAGTGGTAGAGCATCTGCTTGGCATGCAGAAGGTCCCAGGTTCAATCCCCGGCATCTCCAGTTAAAGAAACTAGGCAAGTAGGTGATGGGAAAGACCTCTGCCTGAGACCCCGGAGAGCCGCTACTGGTCTGAGTAGACAATACTGGCTTTGATGGACCGAGGGTCTGATTCAGTAGAAGGCAGCTTCATGTGTTAGTGGATTTTGGACATGCGCAGCAGGTGTTTGGCTGCTGAGCCATCCCTGCAGCAGCCAGGCGGCTTGTAACCAATCCTCGCTTCTTTGCCCTCTCCAGAACGACGTTGGAGGAGACAAAGTGCTGCAGAAGAAATGGACCACCTTTCTGAAAGCTCAGCTCTCCTGCTCCCACAAGGGGGAGTTTCCATACAACGTCATCCAGCACGTTATCGCTGTCCCGCAGAAGGGAGGCGGTACTCTTTTCTACGGCATCTTTGCTTCTCAGTGGTAAGCCAGGGGACCGGTTGGGGTGCCGGGTTTTGTTTTGTGTAGATAAGGCTAGCAAGAGCCACCGTGGGGCCCCAAAGATTCCCTTTGGATTTCCTCTTTGCTCCTCCCAGATCTGAGCCAAACATCCTCTGAAAGCAAATTATATAGCACTATGAGCAGGATAATTAGTTATGTCTACGTTCATTGCTCTGTTTTCTTTTGTGCTCTTCCTCACATTTTTTTTTTTGGTTTGTCCTTGGTCTCTGGGGCTAACCCCAAGAGGGCCTTCTTGGTCTTGGCAACAAAATTATGGAACTCCCTTCCCAAGGACATTCATTTGTCCCCTTCTGCCAGCGGATGAAGACTTCTTTGTTTTGTCTCAATGATCTCTTCTTCCTTCCTTGTGTCTTAATTTGCTGCCCTCTGTTTTACATATATGTGTGTATGTTTGTAACTATTTTAATTGATTTTATGATGTGTTTTATGATGCTTAATTATAACCGCCTTAGTGGCCCTGGCTGGGCAGAAAGGTGCAATAAAAATAAATAAAAGGTGCAATAAATAATAATATAAATATTTCTATCCTACCCTTCTTTCAGGAAGCTTAGGGCAGTGCATGTCCCCCCCCCCCAAGTCTTCCTGACACCACTGTGAGGTGGCTCAGCCAAAGTATGACTGGGCCAAAATCATTTTCTTTCTCTCTCCCCCTTAACAAATAACCACAGAGCTTATTGCCAGCATGCTGTGGTGAAGAGCAGTGGTTTGGAGCAGTGGACTCTGATCTGAAGAACCGGGTTTGATTCCCCCACTCCTCCACATGAGTGGTGGAGGCTAATCTGGTGAACTGGGTTTGTTTCCCCACTCCTACACACGAAGCCAGCTGGGTGACCTTGGGCTAGTCACAGCTCTCTCAGGCCCGCCCACCTCACAGGGTGTCTGTTGGGAGGGGAAGGGAAGGTGATTGTAAGCCGGTTTGAGTCTCCCTTAAGTGGTAGAGAAAGTCGGCATATAAAAACGAACTCCTCTTCCTCTTCTTCTTCCTCCTCCTCCACCACCACCATTACTCTGAAGAGATCTTGCCCACCTCCCAGAGCAACCGATCCCCTTAGAAGATAGTTCCACCCCTGCCAACCCTGTTGAGGAAGGGGCTTCCCAGAGGCTGAGCTCGCAGAATCTGTTTTGCTCGTCTGGGGTTGAGTCCCAGAGGTTGGGAAGTTGTAACAACAAAAAGCCTCTCTGGGCGGGCACAGAGTTCCTTTCAGATCTAGCAACGCAGCTGCCTTGTACATCTGTTTGCAGGTGGAGGGGAAATCTGCGGAGCTCGGCGGTCTGCGTCTTCGACTTCGAGGCCATCAAACAAGCCTTTGATGGGAAATTCAAGGAGTTCAACAAGGATTGCTCGCAATGGATGACCTATAACGGGCCGGCAATTGATCCCCGCCCGGGCAGTGTGAGTATTCCTTCCAGCCAAAATCTCTGGGCAGTGCTGGAGAGTCGCTGCATGAGTCCTCCTCCAGAAAAAAGGGCGTAAGTTGTGTGTGCGCTTCCTTAGTGAGGTCAGGTTTTGTTAAGAACAAAAGCGCAGCCATGAGGACTAGTAACATGCTTTTTAAAATTAAATGTGAGAATACCAGGAAGTTGGGTTCTGTTACCATAGGTACTTTGATCCCCACTCCTACACATGAAGACAGCTGGGTGACCTTGGGCTAGTCACACTCTTTCAGCCCCACCTACCTCACAGGGTGTCTGTTGTGGGGGGTGGGGTGAAGGGAAGGTGATTGTAAGCTAGTTTGATTCTTCCTTAAGTGGTAGAGGAAGTCGGCATATAAAAACCTCCTCCTCCTTCTTTCTTCCCTTTTTCCAAGGAGGGGCAAGACATTATGAAAGACCCCTCTTTCTGAGATTTCACAAAGTTTGAGGCAGAGTTTGGCAAGACTCAGCCCCTGGTGCCTATTTCATTCGTTTCTTTATTTTATTAAAATGCTTATACCCCACTTTTCCTCGTGGTTCACGGCTTCTTACAAATCATCGTTAAAAGCATTGCAACGAATAACAAACCCCAAATGATCCAACCCCCCTCCCCCCAAATATACCTGCAGTGTATAACCATGGCAAAATGACCTCCTAACATTTTTCAGCGATGGTGCCTCCCTTTCTCCATTCCTGGAGAAAATATGGGCTGTGGTTGATGCCAGCCAGGCCATCTTCACTGGGAGAACAGCCATATCGGTGGCATCCCGAAGATCTTAGTTGGCACAGTTGGGATACATGGGAGGAGACAGTCCTATAAATACATGGATCTTCAGCTGTGAAGGTGGTAGCCGGCCCCTTGAATTGGACTTGGAAACAAACTGGCCAGCATTATCGCTGTTTGAAGGTGGACGAGATATGTCCCCACTGGCTAGCCACTGATAATAACCGGGCTGTCGTGTTCCAAACCAGCTGAGAACTTAGCTGTGGATCATAGAAAGCCAGAAGACGAAAAGAAGACTTGGTTTTTATACCCTGCTTTTCTCAACCTTTAAGGAGTCTCAAAGCAGCTTACAATTGCCTTCCCTTCTCTTCCCCACAACAGACACCTTGTGAAATAGGTGAGGCTGAGAGAGTTCTGAGGGAACTGTGACTAGCCCAAGGTCACCCAGTTGGCTTCGTGTAGGGGTTGGGAAAACAACCTGGTTCTCCAGATTAGAGTCCACTGCTCATGTGGGGGTGCAGAGAATCAAGCCTGGTTCTCCATATTAGAGTCCACTGCTCTTAACTACTACACCAGTTTGTTTACCTTCACAGCCCATAAGGGCTAGAATCTTGACTAAGATGTGCTTGAAATTGTGTGGTTTTATCATTACCGATTCAGATCAGATGGAATATTTCGGATTTGATGTAAACTGTTATGTGTGGCTGGTGTTTAACTCCAGCTGGGTTGAATTTTTTTTTAAAATCCGATTCAGATGTCAGATGATCTGCTTTGTAAATCAGTGCTATTCTCCCACTTCCCTTGCACTTTGTGCGAGGTAACTACATTGCAGAATATGGGTTTTGAAATTTAGGGGAGGTATCTTTTAAATTACGGATGAGGCTCAAGTTGTCGAAGGCATGAATTTTGCGGTTTGTAAGGAGATGTCTTGCTTAGCAGCTTAGAATTGCTGCCAAAGCATTAGAAAGCAGCTGCTGACTGTACAGCCAAGAATTAAAATTTTTAGAAGTGGCTGGCAGGAATGAACAGAATTAATGTCTGTCAAAGAAATGGATTTGGGGCCAAAGCGCATATGATACGGGAAGGGGGAAGGATCAGACATGCCAACGAGGGAGCCAGCGTGATGTAGTGGCTAAGAGCGGTGGTTTGGAGTGGTGGACTCTGATCTGGAGAACTGGGTTTGATTCCCCGCTCTTCCACATGAGTGGTGGACGCTAATCTGGAGAACCGGGTCTGTTTCCCCACTCCTCCACATGAAGCCAGCTGGGTGACCTTGGGCTAGGCACAGTTCTCTTTGAGCTCTCTCAGCCCCACCTACCTCACAACGTGTCTGTTGTGGGGAGGAGAAGGGAAGGTGATTGTAAGCCGGTTTGATTCTGCCTTAAGTGGTAGAGAAAGTCAGCACTTTTTATTAAACACTGAGTTGGACCCAGCAGCAGTGAGGCCCCAGGAGGTGATTCCTCTCACTTCTTTGTAGCTGGTGGCTGGGAGTTCCGCCGGTGCTTCAGTGCTTTACACATTGTGCTTCCCCTTGGCAAATCGTTTGGATGGCTTGGCTGGAGGCGACTCAGCCTGGTCAGAAGCTGGCTGGGTGACCTTGGGGCCGGTCACGCCTTCTCGGCCTAGCCTACCTCACAGGGTTGTTGTGAGGATCAAATGGAGGAGAAGAGAAGCCACTATGGCCCCCGTTGGGGAGGAAGGCTTGATATGAATGAAGTAAGCAAGTAAATAAAATAAGGACGGCTTTTACCACATGTTTCAGGACTGTTGCTGAGGCGGGGGCCGTGGGTGCTTCTCCTCATCTGGAGTGCTTGTTTGCTCCACCGAGCATTGTTTCATAAAAACAGGTTCCTTGGTTTGTGACATTCCCGTTCAAAGAAGGAGGGCTTCTTTGCAAAAGAAGAACTTTTCGAAAGATCAGTGGCAGCAGATTCCCCCCCAAAAGTGGTCATGCTCTAAACTCCAGTAATGTTTTAAGATCACTGTAAATTGGTTCTCGTAGGTTATCCGGGCTGTGTAACCGTGGTCTTGGTATTTTCTTTCCTGACGTTTCGCCAGCAGCTGTGGCCGGCATCTTCAGAGGAGTAACACTGAAGGACAGTGTCTCTCACAGATGGTTACACAGCCCAGATAACCTACGAGAACCAATGAACTCTGACCGTGAAAGCCTTCGACAATATCACTGTAAAAGTTACTGAAATAATTCCTCTTCTTAGCTGTTGTGACTGAGATGCGTAAAAGGATTAAGGGGAAAGTTAAGGAAGTTGCTACTTGAGGAAAAATCTTCCATGAATGCGGATAAAATTTTCCCTGGCGCAAGAGCTCCTGCCATCATCAAAGGGGGAATTCCCCGGGGGTGCAGTTCCCTAAGCCCTTTTGGCCCAGGAATACCCCTTTCTGCAGGCTCCTGCAAAAAGGCAGGCATAGCCCTGTGGAACTCTATAAAGAATTCCATGGGGTTTCCTTTGAGATGGTATTTTTGGCTTGCTATGCCCAGCAGCAAGCTGCTCAGGAGGCGGGGCACAGCTGCACTGTCCCTGGCCGCGGCAGAACTAGAATCATACAACTCATAGAATCATAGAGTTGGAAGGGGCCCTTCAGGCCATCTAGCCCAACCCCCCTGCCTAATGCAGGATCAGCCTAGAGCATCCCTGACAAGTGCTTGTCCAGCCTCTGATTAAAGACTGCCAGTGAGGGGGAGCTCAGCCTCCCCCCCACAGGTAGCTGATTTCACTGTTGAACAACTCTTACTGTAAAACTTTTTTCCTAATATCCAGCCGGTACCTTTCCGCCCGCAATTTAAGCCCATTATTGCGAGTCCTATCTTCTGCTGTCAACAAGAAGAGCTCCCTGCCCTCCTCTAAGTGACAGCCCTTCAAATACTTAAACAGATCAATCATGTCCCTCCTCAACCTCCTCTTCTCCAGACTAAACATTCCCAACTCCCTCAGTCTTTCCTCATAGGGCTTGGTCCTACCCCCCCCCCCCCAGTTAGGACTGGGCTGTTAGTCTTTTTCCTGTCATAAAGTTTTGGTTACCTTTGCACAGGAGTTGGGCAGCTTTTTAAAGCACCGACTCGACACAATACCCTTGTCTTTATGCTCCTGGTCACGTCAACAGTGTCTTTTTACAATGTCATGCCTCCTTCCTGCAGTGTTCGGTTGGCCCTTCTGCAGACAGAGCCCTGACGTTCATTAAAGAACACTTCCTGATGGACGAGAAGATTTTGCCCGACCAAAACCAGCCTCTCCTGGTGAAGCAGAATGTCCAATACACTCGGATTACGGTCCACCAGACCTCAGACATTGCTGGGGATCCGTACGTTGTGATGTTCTTGGGGACAGGTATGGCTTTTATTGTAATGGTTGAACACATGACGCTGCCTTATACTGAATCAGACTTCTTGGTCCATCAAAGTCAGTATTGTCTACACAGACCGGCAGTGGCTCTCCAGGGTCTCAGGCTGAGGTCTTTCACATCACCTCCTTGCCCAGTCCCTTTAACTGGAGATGCTGGGGATCGAACCTGGGACTTTCTGCATGCCAAGCAGATGCTCTACCACTGAGCCACAGTGTTTAATTTAATATTGAAATGTTTGTCTCAGTGGGTAGGAGTCCACAGATCTGTACTTCCACAGATGGTGCCTTCCACAGGCACAGAAGTTCTTTAAGGGAAGGCCCCTCTCGCTGTTGAAGGCACTCTCTTTAGCAGGAGGGATGGATGGGGGCCAACCCGAACTTCTGTCTTACACTGAAGGAGCAAGAATGAGGGCTGTAACATTTGGTTGGTTAATTGGTTAGATTCTTCAGATCCAAACACATTTTTTTCAAAATGCTTAAGACTGTTTAGCTTGGAAAGAAGGCTGTTAAGGGGAGACATGATAGAGGTCTATAAAACTGTGCATGGTATAGAGAGAGTGGACAGGGAGAAGCTTTTTCTCCCTCTCTCGTAATACTGGAACACGGGGTCATCTGCTGAAGCTAGAGGATGAGAGATTCAAAACAGATAAAAGGAAGTATTTCTTCACACAACACATAGTTAAATTGTGGAACTCCCTGCCCCAGGATGTGGTGATGGCAGCCAACTTGGAAGGCTTTAAGAAGGGAGTGGACATGTTCATGGAGGAGAGGGGTATCCATGGATACTAGTCAAAATGGATACTAGTCAAGATGCATATATGGATACAGCAAAGGCTGTTACCATATATGGAACGAGAAATGTTCAAGCTGGTTTCAGAAAAGGAAGAGGCACTAGAGATCATATTGCAAATATACGCTGGTTATTGGAGCGTACGAGAGAATTTCAGAAGAAAATCAGCTTGTGTTTCATAGATTACAGCAAAGCTTTTGACTGTGTGGATCATGAAAAGCTATGGCTGGTTTTAAAGGAAATGGGTGTTCCACTACATCTGATTGTTTTGATCCGCAACCTGGACAAGAGGCCACAGTTAGAACAGAATATGGAGAAACGGAATGGTTTCCAATTGGCAAAGGTGTCAGACAAGGATGTATTTTATCTCCCCATCTCTTCAATCTATATGCAGAACATATAATTAGGAAAGCAGGATTAGATTTAGATGAAGGTGGAGTGAAAATTGGAGGGAGGAACATTAATAATTTGAGATATGCTGATGACACTACATTATTGGCAGAAAATAGTGAAGATTTGAAACAACTACTGCTGAAAGTTAAAAGAGAAAGTGCCAAAGCAGGACTGCAGCTGAACATCAAGAAAACAAAAGTAATGACTACAGGAGAATTACACAACTTTAAGGTTGACAATGAGGAAATTGAAATTGTTCAAGACTTTCTATTCCTTGGCTCCACCATCAACCAAAAGGGAGACTGCAGCCAAGAAATTAGAAGGAGATTGAGACTGGGAAGGGCAGCCATGAAGGAGCTAGAAAAGATTTTGAAGTGTAAGGATGTGACTCTGGCCACCAAGACTAGATTAATTCATGCCATCGTATTCCCTATTACTATGTATGGGTGTGAAAGCTGGACAATGAAGAAAGCTGATAGGAAGAAAATAGATTCCTTTGAAATGTGGTGTTGGAGGAAAATGTTGCGGATTCCGTGGACTGCCAAAAAAACAAATCAGTGGGTTATAGATCAAATCAAGCCTGAACTGACCCTAGAAGCTAAAATGACTAAACTGAGGCTGTCGTATTTTGGTCACGTCATGAGACGACAAGAGTCACTGGAAAAGACCGTCATGATAGGAAAAGTTGAGGGCAGCAGGAAAAGAGGAAGACCCAACAAGAGATGGATTGACTCAATAAAGGAAGCCACAGCCTTCAATTTGCAAGATCTGAGCAAGGCTGTCAAAGATAGGACATTTTGGAGGACTTTCATTCATAGGGTCGCCATGAGTCGGAAGCGACTTGACGGCACTTAACACACACACACACAAGATGCATGCCTATTCTCTCCAAGATCAGAGGAGCATGCCTGTTATATTGGGTGCTGTGGAACACAGGCAGGATGGTGCTACTGCCGTTGTCTTGTTTGTGGGCTTCCTAGAGGCACCAGGTTGGCCACTGTGTGAACAGACTGCTGGACTTGATGGGCCTTGGTCTGATCCAGCATGGCCTTTCTTATGTTCTTATTTGTTCAATTAAAAAGTAGAGCTGTCACCCATCAAGAGAAATCTGAAGACCTAACTCGATGAGCTACAGGGAAGGCCCACAACTAAATGTTTCCAGCATATCTTAAAGGAAATGGCAACTGCACAGGCTCTAGTTTGGACCAGGGTTTCTGGCTCTTCCATCCCAACACAATAGAAACTGCCCTTCTGCCGAGGTAGACCTTTGGTCTATCAAGGTCAGGCCTGTCTGCTCTGGCCAGCAGCAGCTCTCTAGGATTGCAGGTCAGAGCCTCTCACAACACCTGCCTGTGGTCTAATTAGCTGGAGATGCCGGGGCTGAACCTGGGACCTTATTCATGCAAAACATAAGAACATAAGAAAAGCCCTGCTGGATCAGACCAAGGCCCATCAAGTCCAGCAGTCTGTTCACACGCTGGCCAACCAAGGTGCCTCTAGGAAGCCCACAAACAAGACAACTGCAGCAGCATTATCCTGCCTGTGTTCCACAGCACCTCTGATATGGGACAGAATGGGTATGCATCATGACTAGTATCCATTTTGGCTAGTAGCCATGGATAGCCCTCTCCTCCATGAACCTGTCCACTCCCCTCTTAAAGCCTTCCAAGTTGGCAGCCATCACCATACCCTAGGGGAGGAAGTTTCACGATTTAACTATGTGCTGTGTGAAGAAATACTTCCTTTTGTCTGTTTTGAATCTCTCACCCTCCAGCTTCAGCAGGTGACACTCCAGGTTACTCTTCCACTGTGCTATGGCCCTTCCCTGAGGCTTTGTCAGTTTTTTCCGTACCTGTACCGGTAAAGAGTGCAGCTGTTTGTAGTTTCAGTCAGTGGAAGGGTTAACGCTCTTCTTTCCTTGCGCTTAGCCTCAGACTGAACTGCCGTTTATCTTGGAAGGAAAAAGACAATAAATCTCGTGGATCCTCCAGCATCTTGTCTAATTATATCTTGTACATTACATTCTTTTTGTCGTCGTCATCTTCTTCTTTTTTTGACTGTTTCATCACAGCTGACTTATGGCAACCCCTCACGGGCTTTTCTAGATAAGGAACTTTCAGATTCAGAGGTCATTTGCCATTGCCTGACTGCGTAGCAACCCTGGACTTCCTTGGGGGTCTCCCAGCCAAGTACTAACCAGGGCCAACTCTGCTCAACTTCCAAGATGTGATGTGATCAAGTTAGCCTGGGACATCCAGGACAGAGCTAAAAAGAAGAACGCTCTGTTGAGTCACAACTGGCTCATGGCAACCCTGTCCACAGGGCATTCCCGGCAAGAGACAAACAGAAGAGGTTTGCCATTGCCTGCCTCTGCATAGTAACCTTGGACTTCCTTGGGGGCCTCCCATCCAAGTACTAACCATGGCCAACAGCCTTTAGCTTCCACGCTCCAACGAGCTCTGGTTAAGCTGGGCTATTCAGACTGTAACATTTCTTTCGTCCAAAGTGAACAGGGGACTAGAGCAACTGCCCTGTGAGGAGCAGTTGAAATGCTAAGGGCTATGTAGCTTGAAAAGAAGGCAGTTAAGGGGAGGCTATGATAGAGGTCTATAAAATTATGCATGGTATGGAGAGAGTGGACAGGGAGAAGCTTTTCTCCCTCATAATACTAGAACGCGGGGTCACCTGCTGAAGCTGGAGGGTGAGAGATTCAAAACTGATAAAAGGAAGTATTTCTTCACACAACACTTAGTTAAATTGTGGAACTCCCTGCCCCAGGATATGGTGATGGCTGCCAACTTAGAAGACTTTAAGAGGGGAGTTGACATGTTCATGGAGCAGGGCTTTTCTTATGTTCTTATGAGAGGGCTATCCATGGCTCCTAGTAAAAATGGATACTGGTCATGATGCATACCTGTTCTCTCCAGAATCAGAGGAGCATGCTGAATATATTAGGTGCCGTGGAACACAGGCAGGATGGTGCTGCTGCAGTCGTCTTGTTTGGGGGCTTCCTAGAGGCACCTGGTTGGCCACCAGGTGAACAGACTGCTGGACTTGAAGGGCCTTGGTCTGATCCAGCAGGGCTTTTCTTATGTTCTTAAAGTTGGTCGTGTGTGTGCCAGCCTCTACTTGTTACAGATTTCGAAGTGTTGTGTCCGTCACCCCCCCCCTCCCCGCCTCCTCATCCCAGAATCAAGCAGAGAAAGTTAGAGGGGAATGGTAGGCAAATCTGCAGGGAAGCAAAAGCCTTTGCCCACCATTCCTTTTTCCATGGGTGCTTACCTCTGCAGAGTGGCTGCATTTCCTTTAGAGTGGTCAGCCAGGAAGCTGCTTCTGGGCTTGCCCCACTTCTTCTCCCCTCCAGCTGTCACAGAATTGGTTTTCCAGTGTGGTATAGTGTTAAGAGTAATGATTTGGACTCATCTGGAGAACCAGGCAGTGGACTCTAATCTGGTGAACTGAGCTGGTTTCCCCACTCCTCCACATGAAGCCAGCTGGGTGACCTTGGGCTAGTCACAGCTCTCTTAGAGCTCTCTCAGCCCCACCTACCTCACAGGATGTCTGTTGCAGGGAGGGGAAGGGAAGGTGATTGTAAGCCGGTCTGAGTCTCCCTTAAGTGGTAAAGAACGTCGGCATATAAAAACCAACTTTTCTTCTTCTTCCAGCCAGACTCTGGTAGTGGAAGTCTGATGGGGAGAAAAGTGTTGGGTTGGGAGAGGCTGTATGTACCTAAAGTGTGGGAAGGGGAAAGGATTTGGATCCCCTTTTCTGGTCTAATTGCTGAAGGAGGGACTGTGGCTCAGGGGTAGAAAAGCTTCTTGGCATTCAAAAGTTCCCAGGTTCAATCCCCGGCATTGCCTTTGAAAAGACCATGTTGTAGGTGATGTGGAAGGATTCCACCCGAGACCCTAGCAAGCCGCTGTCAGTCTTGAGTAGACAGAACTGACCTCGATGGGCCAACAGTCTGATTGAATATAAGGGAGCTTCGTGTGTACACGCACGCGCATATACACACCTTGGTTTTGTACAGGATTGCGGCAAACCTGGGTGTAAACATTTTTAACCCTTTCCCTATCTGGGATTTGTTTTCCCCAGATGATGGTTTCCTTCACAAGGTAGTCATTATTGCCACGCAACCTCACATCATCGAAGAGATACAGTTGTTCAAGGAGCCTGAACCTGTTCGGAATATGCTGCTCTCCCCTGAAAAGGTCAGCTACTTGTTTCTGTCTCTCAGGCATCTTAGACAAGGGCCCCCAAAGCCCATGGGCACTTCTGGATTTTGAGAGCAGGGAGGTGGGTCTTACCATGAAACGGCTGTTAAGGTAGAGTGGGAAAAGGTCTTCCTTTTGGCCAGACGGAACCAACTGCAAATCCTGTTCATTAGTGGTGGAGTCTGATGTGGAGAACCAGGTTTGATTGCCCACTCCTCCACATGAGCAGTGGAGGCTGATCTGGTGAACTGGGTTTGTTTCCCACTCCTACACACAAAGCCAACTGGGTGACCTTGGGCAAGTTATAGCTCTCTTAGAGATCTCTCAGCCCCACCTACCTCACAGGGTATCTGTTATGGGGAAGTGAAGGTGATTGTAAGCCAGTTTGAGTCTCCCTTAAGTGGTAGAGAAAGTCGGCATATAAAAACCAACTCTTCTTCAAATAATAGTAACCAATCTTACTTATTTTTTTTGCCCCATCCAATCTTAGAGCATCCTTTATGTGGGCTATTCTAAAGGCGTACTGCAAGTACCGCTGGCCAACTGCAGCATGTACGGGAGCTGCTTGGAGTGTGTGCTGGCACGAGATCCCTACTGTGCCTGGGAAAGACATCACCAAAAATGCTCTAGAGTCCAAGAGGTGGAGGACCCGTGAGTATTTGCAGGATTGAGCCAACCCTGGGGCCCTGGTCAACACGTGCAGCAGAATTAAGTGGTAGAGTCCTGCGAAAGTAGGAACAGACTGTATCACTTAAGATCGCAGTTCAGGAATCACGTTTTTCGTTGTCGTCCTCCCCATTTTAAAAGACGTTTTCTGCTAGTAGAAAGCTAGCGCATCAGGGAGTGGACTGGGATAGGACCTTGCTCCCTGCTGAACTAGATTTTTTTAATTTGCAAGTTTTGTTTTATGTGGGGAGTGTATAAATGATATCCTTCCACCTGCAGACTGAAGCGGTACAGTCAATCTACTGCTTTCTTTGTGGTGGTGGAAAGTGCCGTCAAGTCACAGCCAACTTATGGCGACCCCGTAGGGTTTTCAAGGCCAGAGATGAACAGAGGTGGTTTGCCATTGCTTGCCTCTGCATAGCAACCCTGGACTTCCTTGGTTGTCTCCTATCCAAGGAATAACCAGGGCCAACCCTGCTTCACTTCCAAGATTCAAGGTCTTTTATGCATGGCTGTTTCCCTCGCGGTCACCCCTCTGATGACTTCGGGTCTTTATTTGATTATGCATGTCGTTTCTGACCGTCAGCGGTCGCCTCGCACTCCCCCTGCATCTCCCCATGTCTTGCCCGCGTTTTCAGAGACCTGTTTTATCTCAAATTTGAAAACGCGGGGAAACACAGGGGGAGAGCAAGGCGATCTCTGACGATCAGAAACGGCATGCATAATCAAAACAAAGACCCAAAGTCATTGGAGGGGTGACCCTGAGGGAATCTGCCACGCATAAAAGACCAACGAGATCGGGCTGGCCTGAGTCATCTAGGTCAGGGTGCTTCACGTGTAGGCCAAGGAAATAACACCAAATGTAGAAATGCAGCAAGCCCATTTCAGTTTTCACTGTGATAATCATGGCAACCGCGAAGTTTAGAAGGGGAGGAGACAACTTCGTGGAGGATGGGTCTATCAGGTGAGCCACAGATTCCCGAGTGGTAGCCGCTTGAGTTTATTGGCAGCAGAAACAGCCACAAGTAGAACCGGTTTAGGATGGCAGCAGAGGTTAGGACCCACAATAATGGGTATAAATTATGGGTGGGAAGGTACTAGCTGGGCATTAGAGGATTTTTTTTTTCCAGTAGTAGTGTAATCAGCTGCCAAGGGACGTGGTGAGCTAAGGATGCCAGGTCCCACTTCGCCATCGGTGGGAGGTTTTAGGGGCCGAGCCTGAGGAGGACAGGGTTTTGGGAGGGGAGGGACTTTAATGCCATAGAGTCCAATTGCCAGAGCAGCCATTTTCTCCAGGGGAACTGATCTCTATCGGCTGGATGAACTAGCTAGTTCCTGGAGGTTGGCAACTCTATGGTGAGCTCCCCTTCTCTGGCAGTCTTCAAGCGGTGGCTGGATGAACACTTGTCAGGGATGCTCTAGGCTGATCCTGCGTTGAGCAGGAGCAATTCTGTGATTCTATCAGCTTTTGTGGATTAGCCCTCACTCCTTCTCAGTTGGCAGAGATACACACAGACAATCCAGTTTTTAAACAGCAGGGTTAACCGTAGGCTTGCTGAGTTGAAAAGTATTAGGGAGGGGCTGTTGCTTAGCGGGTAGAGCACGTGTTTTGTCTGGAGAAGGACTCTGCTTCAATCCCAGGCAGGTATTGAATAAGACTGTTCTTTATCAGAGGGGTGTTTTCCAGTAGGGCTAAATGGACAAACGGGCTGACTCAGCATAAGTCAGCATCCTGTGACTATATTTGAGATCAGAACAGCGTCTGACTCACTACTGAGAGCCAGTTTGGTGTAGTGTTTAAGAGCGGTGGTTTGGAGTGCTGGACTCTAATCTGGAGAACCGGGTTTGATTACCCACTCCTCCACATGAGCTGCAGATGCTAATCTGGTGAACTGGGTTGGTTTCCCCACTCCTACACATAAAGCCAGCTGGGTGACCTTGGGTTAGTCACACTCTCTCAGCCTCACCTACCTCACAGGGTGTCTGTTGTGGGGAGGGGAAGGGAAGGTGATTGTAAGCCGGTTTGAGTCTCCCTTAAGTGGTAGAGAAAGTCAGTGTATAAAAACCAACTCTTCTTCTTCTACTACATCAGTTATGGGGCGACGTTACTGTCTTTTTGGCTGTGGGGTAAAAGAAAGCCGCTAGCCCTGATAGCTTAAATGGAGCAGCCATGTCCAGAGGCAGTCTACCGCTTCCTGGACATATGAAGCTGCCTTGTACTGAATCAGACCATTGGTCCATCAAGGTCAGCCGTGTCTACTCAGCCTGGCGGCAGCTCTCCAAAATCTAATGCCGAGGTCTTCCGCATCAGCCTTTTCCCTCGTTAAACTGGAATGGCTGGGGATTGAACCAGGGGCCTCCTGGATGCAAAACAGCTGCTCTGCCGCTGAGCCGTGGATCCTTGGACATCACATTGTGCGAGCTTTTCCGGGGGGGGGGGGGGGCTGGCCTGTCGCTGTCGGAAACAAAATGTCGTATCTGCACTGTAATCCTGAAAGTCAGTTCTTATGTCCTCTCCACTTCCAGAAGTAACTGGCTGCAGGACATCAAGATCGGGAATGCCAGTCTCAGATGCCAAGGCAAGAACAAACGCTTCCGAACTTGGATGAGGTCTCCGAACGACTCTGACAACGGAGTTGTAACAAGTTAAGTGCAAGCCGTTCAGGAGTTCATTGATTGTCAAAAGAGTTTCCCCCTCCCCCGGTTGAAGTGGTTGGGTCGGGTCCATTTTGTTAATGACAGCGCTTTCCTCTGGTGTAAGGAGCCTTTCCCTTCTTCCCCCCCGCTCCCCATTTTAAAATGAGCCATTCACTTGCTAAACCCAAGCTTAGATTTCTTGGGAAGCAGACTTAGGAAAGTACTTGAAGGGCTGTCATGAAAAGAGGAGGGTGCCTAGTTGTTTTCTGTTGCCCCAGAAGGTCAGGCCAGAACCAACAGGTTGAAATTAAATCAAAAGAGTTTCCGTCTAGACATTAGGAAGAGTTTTCTAACTGTTAGAGCGGTTCCTCAGTGGAACAGGCTTCCTCGGGAGGTGGTGGGCTCTTCTTCTCTGGAGGTTTTTAAGCAGAGGCTAGATGGCCATCTGTCAGCAATGCTGATTCTACGACCTTAGGCAGTTCATGAGAGGGAGGGCATCTTGGCCATCTTCTGGGCATGGAGTAGGGGTCACTGGGGGTTTGGGGTGGGAAGGTAGCTGTGAATTTCCTGCATTGTGCAGGGGGTTGGACTAGATGACCCTATGGTAATCCCTTCCAACTCTGATTCTATAAAAATGGCAAGAGACCCTACAAAACTCAGTGTGACCACAAAGAGGTTAACCAAACGTGGAACCACCTTCCAAAACCTGGCCACTTGGGCTTCCTGAAAACTTTTAATATCTCTTCTGAGCAAGGGTAGGATATTTAAAATTAAAAAATACTGATGTAAAAAAAAACATGAAAATTCCAGCAAACTGGACTTTGGACACTGACAAAATTGAACATTTAAAAGAAAACAGAACAATGGAGGATTCAGTTGCTTCCACATGGAATGATTCCCTGTTCTGCTCTAACTGCTGTTGTGAATGGGGGGGCGTTCCCAGTGGCAACAAAGCCTTCACGTGGGGGTGTTGCCTGCAGTATCTCAATGCACCTCCCATTGGTGAGCTTTTTGGCTTTAAAAAAAACCAAACACAGTCATGGGTCTATTGTCCTTAGTATTGGAACACTGCATCGATGTATCAACTCCCGATTAAAGCTATTAAAAAGGCAGTGAGCAGAACTGGTGCAGGATGCCAAGAGAAATAGTACTGAAGTGCAGAAAAGAGCAACCAGAATGATCAGGGGGCTAGAGCAATAGCCCTATGAGGAGCGGTTAAAATGCTTAGGGCTGTTTAGCTTGGAAAGAAGGCGGTTAAGGGGAGACAAGACAGAGGTGTAAAATTATGCATGGTTTGGAGAGAGTGGGCAGGGAAAAGCTTTTCTCCCTCTCATAATACTAGAACGCAGGGTCATCTGCTGAAGCTGGAGAGGGAGAGATTCAAAACGGATAAAAGGAAGTATTTATTCACACAATGCATAGTTAACTTGTGGAACTCCTTGCCCCAGGGTGTGGTGATGGCTGCCAACTTGGAAGGCTTTAAAAGGGGAGAGTAGACATGTTCATGGAAGAGCGGGGTATTCATGGCTACTAGTCAAAATAGATGCTGGTCATGAAGCATACCTACTCTCTCCAGGATCAGAGGAGCACGCCTATTAGGTGCTTTGGAAAACAGGCAAGATAATGCTGCTGGAGTCATCTTGTTTGTGGGCTTCCTAGAGGCACCTGGTTGGCCACTGTGTGAACAGACTGCTGGACTTGATGGACCTTGGTCTGATCCAGCATGGCCTTTCTTATGTTCTTATGAAGTAGGTTTTAACAAACTTTCAGCAGAACCAGGATGAACCTGGAAGGTGGATGATACACATGACAATGTCGTGCGGAAGCCCCCAAAAGTACCACTGCAGTTGGTACCACTGTGTGGAAGCAATTTCCTCATGCCCAGCTCCCATGTCAGAAAGTAGTCCAGGTCATTAGCAACGCCATAATCCAGAGAGAGATCCAAGCAAGACTTTGTAGCTTCTTCTGTGAAATTTCAGCCCTGTGTTTCATTTTAGCTTTGACCTCTTCGTTGAACTCCATGGTACGGCTGACCTGTCCTCACACTTCCGCCCTGGCCAGCTACAGTTGGAACTATCCAGCGGAGGAGAAGGCGGAAGGATTGGTCGTGGAAGACAACAACGTCCTGATCGTTATTGTCCAGAGGGCCTCCCTGGGCATATACGAGTGCTTGTCCAATGAGAACGGGTACCAGCAGGTGGTGGCCAGGTACCGCGTGCTCACCCCGAAGTACCCCGACATCCTGGGCAACAGCTACAAAGATGGCATCGCCGAGGAGGGCCTGCCGCACCAGGCCATGCCAGCAGGCAAGCAGAATTCTTACTGGGTCCAGTTTGTGACTGTGACTGTGCTCCTGTCGATGACCTTAGCTATCACCGCGGCTTTCGCTTTCTTCACTTACCACGACCGGCTGAAAGCCAAGAACAAAGTTCAGGGGTCCAATGCCCCTGAAGGCGGCAGAGCGTCTGGGCAACAGAAGAGCCTCCTGAACAACTCCCCGAGCGCCCCGCAAGGCAACGAGTACCAGATGCAGGGCCCCCAGCAAGAAGGGGCCGCTAATGGTTCCAAACACTGCTGCGTGCAGCCGGAGGGAGCTTTTCAAGTGATCGACGTCGACAACAATCGCTTGAACTCCTCCTTGCTGAATGGGGACGACTCCAAGAAGGCCGTGGCGGTGGGCGGGAGCCTGGCTTGATTTGGCTTGCCCCCTGCTAGCTGTTGCTGGGAGCGACCTTTCCAGATAACACTTCGAGCTCACAGGCAACCTGAAAAAAAGAAATCTTGGCCTATCCGTTTCTATGGCAACAACAAAAATACCATCAGAAAACAAGGAGTTACCACTGAATTCAGTTTTTCTGGTCTTGTCTGTATGATGCTGCGCAGACCTGGAAAACCGGCACCGAGGGGCTGGCGGAATCCTTAACATTCACGGGTCTTTGGAGTCTCGCTGCATCCACACTTCCTCCATAGATACGGTACTGGATCCCAGCATTTTCACCACAACGTCTCCATACAGTCGCTCTTAGCCGAATTCATAAACCTCCATGTGAAATGTTTACAGAGATCAGGGACAAACTGGGCCCATCCCCGCCTCTAATCTCCTGGGTCCAGCAAGGTTTGGGAAGCAGGGGTCGAGGCCAGGCTGCTTTATGGGTTTCACTAGATGGGTTTGAGGTTTCATGACGAATGAGGCCAGGGCTTTGCAGAACGCTGCCCCCCAAAAAATCCAAGGAAGGGGAGGTCACAAAGCAACAGGTTGAAAGGAGGAGGAGGTAAACTTTACGATAAGATTCAAGCACAGCCTTCCTGTATACGAGATCAGTGCAGGCGTGGTGTTTGCTGCATGGGCAGGGGGGAGGTCAGAAGCAGACCTATCCCAAGGCAAAGTTGGGGCACTGTTGAGGGTGGCGGAGCGGGAAACAGGCTGACCTGGGGGATTGCTAGACCTGCTCAGTGTGTATTCCGTGTATTACGGTGTCCTCTGTGGTGCCTGATCCAGGAGGGAGCTGTGTGTTTGGTGGTGCCTGGTGGGTGGAGCTGGGCAAATATGGCCTTGGGCCCTCTTTTTTATGGTATTGGGATGTTGTGAAAGGGCAGGGGTTCCAGGCAGCGGCATCTGTGCTCGCTGGCCCCATTGTAGAGGAAAACGGGGAGGGAAGATCGAGGCATATCCCCAAGCGAGTGCTTATGCCTCTATATGAATCTGACTCCCCGTTTAATGGTCTGTTTGACTTAAAGACTGGGTTACAACTGATGTGTGTGCATTTCATGCAAAAGAAGAAAGAAAGAAAAAGCTAAACTTCTGTAATCCAAATTCCAAAAAAATTCAAGCACCAAGGGGGGAAAAAATCTGGATTCTTCTACAGTAGCATATTTTTCCTCTTATTTTTGCACAATTTATTCCAATATTTTTACTATTTTTGCATAAATTATTGTGGTTTTGCTACTCTCAGAGGGGAAGGGAGCTAAGCAGGACCCAGAAAGCACTCTGTGCCCCAAACCACTGGATATCTTGTTCAGCCGCCCTCCTTTTAGCTTCTGAGATTTTACATCTCCGTCGCCATAAGGACTAGAAAGTGGAGCTGTGTTTTGAACAGAAGTTGAGATTGTCAGGAAGTGCCATAATCTGCGCATTCTTACAGAATCCTAGCATATACCAAGCTCTAGTTGAGACCGAGTGTAGTAGGAGCAGTGAGAGCTGGGTTCAAATTTCCATTCTGTGATGCTTACCGGGTCGGCTCTGATATGTGTAGACATGGGGTAGTCGGTTGGGATTTGGACCAGGGCTGTGGTGTCCATGGTGTAAATTGGATTCAAACCCGTGTCAGCAAATCAGAACACTCTGTGGGGTCACCCGGCCATCTTACATGGGACCAGAGAAGTGTGTGGAAGGAATTTGTACAGCCAAAGAGTGAAGGACATTTTGAGTTCCTGATAACAGCTGAGACAGCAGCCTTATCTTTTTACCCAGCATGCCCTTCTCTTGGCCTGTCTACACTTTCTGTACAAACACAAAACATGCTCCAGGGGGGGGGGGGGTGTTCCACCAGGGTGTCTCATCTTGCTCCAAGTTAGGAGAAAGTGGAGAGTTTGGAAAGGGTTCTTCCCTCCCACCCCTTTAACAGCTGCATTTCTCCCAGATGGAAAAATTATTACGTAGCACTTCTGACCTCTAGTGAGCAAAACAGCAAACCACGACTTTTGACAACTTCCTTAGAGCTACAGTTTGTTGCTCTTGGCACTTTCCCCTGAATCAGGGACCTTGACTGTTAATTAAAAAAAACAACACAAGTTTGACTTCTAGGCTTGCTCTGGCCATGGAAACCACTTGGGAGGTGGTTACATCAAGACAGTATTTATTGTTGAAATGGCTTATTTTTGTATTGGTTCCAAGGACATGTGGATTTGGGTCATAGACTCTGAAAAGCCCAGAAAGTCATCAAGCACGCAAATGCTCTGAACTCAAACATGTGGCTCTAAGCTCAGTAGCAAAGCTGGAGTCCATTTCACGAGCTCCCGCACAGAGCGGGACGAAGCAGAGGATGCAGGTTGGCATTTGCATGTCTGCTTGACAAACAGGGCTGACCTCAGGGACTGGCCTCACTGGGGGGGGAGGGGGGGTCCACTGGAAAGCATCTTCCCAAGGGCTTGGAACAAGCTGCAGCAGCCAATTCTGGACCTATTTGCTACCACTTCAAGCACGCGTGTCATGTTTATATGTTCACCTTTGTAGGTGTATACTCAAAACAACTTTGCATCCAGAACTTTGTGTGAAAACAAACTGGGGGTAGGGAGGACCCCCGTTGCTGGGTCTGAGGAAGCAAGCAGCCTGTGTTGGTTTGTGTGCATGCGTGTTTGTTCGTATGAGAGAAATGTTCTCAAACTGTGATTTTAGGTCGATGTTTCTTCCAAGAGGAGTGTGTGCGCGGGGGGGCGGGGGGACAACAACCATCTTAGTGGGTTATCATTTGTATCAACAAGTTGTATCATTGAAATTCAACAAGTTGCAAAAAGAGGGGAAAAAAGAATTTAAATCCTATAACTATTACTCGAACAAGTAATAAATATGAATCAAACAAGTAATGATCTATAACTTTACTAGGTTTCATGGCTTTGTTTGGGAAGGAGGAAGTAACCTTGTTCCAGAGGAACAGCTAGATTTGAGTCCAGAAACACTTCAGAGTCCAGCAAGATTTTCAGGGTATGAGCTTTCGAGAGTCAGAGCTCCCTTTGTCAGATACCCTGAAAATCTTGTTGGCTTCTAAGGTGCTTCTGGACTCAAATCTTTGGAAAGAGCTGCAGCAGCCAATTCTGGGTCCTACTGCTACCCACTGCAAGCACACGTGTCATGTTTATATGTGAACCTTTGTAGGTGTATACTCAAAACAACTTTGAACCCAGAACTTTGTGTGAAAACAAACTGGGGGGGAGGGACCCCCATTAGTGAGTCTAAGGAAGCAGCAGCCTGTGTGGGTTTGTTTGCATGTGTGTTTGTTTGTATGAGATAAATGTTCTCGAACTGTGATTTTAGGTCCGTGTTTCTTCCAAGAGGAGTGGGGGGGGGGGGACAACCATCCTAGTGGGTTATCATTTGTATCAACAAGTTCCAACCATTGGAATTCAGTGAGTTGCAAAAAGAAAGACAAAAAAAGAATACAAATCCTAGGAAATGGTTTAATTTGAATCAAACAAGTAATGATCTGTAACTTTACTAGGTTTCATGGCTTTGTTTGGGAAGGAGGGATAAAAGTAACCCTGTTCCAGTGGAACAGCTAGATTTGAGTCCAAAAGCACCTTAGAGATAAACAAGATTTTCAAAGTATGAGCTTTCAAGAGCTCTCTTCGCCAGATACCCTGAAAATCTTGATGGCCGCTAAGGTGCTTCTGGACTCAAATCTAATGGTTCTGCTGCAGACTAACCCGGCTACCCCCTAAAACTTGTTCCAGTGGGAATTCTTCTGTACTTTACTCTTCACCCAAATATTCTCCATGCCACTGTGAAGGGGGGGGCACTCCCCTCTTACCCAGAGGCGTTGTCTCCCAACTGAAATAGGCACAAATGTTTATGTAATCCAATTTAAGCTTTAATAGTTGGTAAATACCTATCAAACGGCCATTGCCCTTGAACTGCTAACATGGTTTTAGGCCCCTCCCCCTTAGAAAAGCAAATTTCACTGGGGGGGGGGGAATCATGGCCCTGTTGTCTGCAGTCAAGTGAATTTGAAACAAAACGGTTGTCCCAAACAGGAGAAAAAGAATCTGTTCAAGTGATCTGCAAATTACTTGAGAGAAGATTCATTTCCTATGGAGCATGCACCCACACACACATACAAAAAAAAATCAGTCCTGTGTCTTGGACTAGAGACAAGAAGATCACCTTCAGCTCTCTTGGGGGGAAAACATCTCCAGCTTCATATTCCCTTTATTGGGGATAGACAAATTTACACCAGTTTGATGTTTTGACCTTTTCATTCCACGTTGTGTTTATAATTTTTTTAAAAAGTTGTAAATCTTTGTTGTTGTTTATACATGCTATTTTTATTAAAAAATGTGATGTTATTACAACAATCTGATTATTGCATTTGAATTTAAGCAGATAACCCAACCCAGGAGTCTTCAGGTTTTTTCTTCTCCCATTCCTTAAGGGGTAGGACACAGTTGGAGGCGGCTCCCACCTGCCATGCTCCTGTATACCCATTTCAAGTTGCCAGGTTTCGGAGTTAGCCATCTTCATGGTGAGGAGCTATAACCAGAGTTGGGCCAATCGGTAAATCACCCCACATGAGTTTGTTTGTTTGTTTAATTATTTGTGACCGCTCCTTCCATTTAAAGAATTAGATCTTGGTTTTAGAATGGGAAATTAGACAAAATAGTGATTGCATATGCCCCCCTCACATCTCTGCTCCACCTTGGGTTCCCCTTAGCTCAGAGCAGATTTTTGCAAGATTACTGCCACACAAGGTTATCAAGGTGCTCTGTGTAACAAGCTCTAAGACAGGGGTGTTTAATTCAGTCATTATGAGGGCCAGATATGACAGGCCATTTATGCATGAGAGGTTTTGCCTTGGATCTGCGGCTCTCTAGATGCATTATCCCCATCTGAATTCCCAAAACTCAAAAATAAGCCCCCATGCAGTTTTGAGAATTCGGATGGGGAAAATGTACATCTAGAGAGCAGCAGATCCAAAGCTAAATCTCCCATGCATAAATGTCTATAAATGTCATTTGATTGGGCTACGCCTCGCCAGCCCAGAGAGTGTGCGGTGCGGGGGGGGCGGGGGGCGGTGATTGCCTCAGCTGGCTTGCAAGCCGGATAAGCTCTCAAGGGGCTGGATCCAGTTTGACACTCCTGCCCTAAGACTTGGGACAGGGACAGGTTATACAATGCTGAACAGCAGAAATAATGGTCAGTACTTCCATAGGCCACTGGCAACTGTATCACATTGCCACAGAATATGTGCAGTGCAAATGCAGTCGTCACCTGAAGAAATGGACCATTCGCCCCACGTAGCTCTCAACTGTGTGCTACACGTAAAATATATCAGCTGATCACGACAGACTGTGCCCACAAACAGCACAGACCTTTCAAGACATTGTGGGTGGGCTAGCCTCCAGTCCTGGAATTTCAGCCGGTAGCCCCAAGAACGAGTCCTCCAATGTGGCAAAGCCTGAAACCTGGCAACCCAGCCATCTGCCTTACTTTCTCAGGATCTCTTTAAACATGCTTAGCTACTACGAGCATGGCAGGAAGCAGCAGCAGAAAAGTTGGTTTATATACCCCGATTCTCTCTAGCTTTAAGGAGTCTCAAAGCGGCTGACAATCGCCTTCCCTTCCTCTCCCCACAACAAGGCACCTTATGAAGTAGGTGGGACTGACAGAGTTCAGGGAGAACTGTGACTGGCCCAATGTCACCCAGCAGGCTGCATGTGGAGTGGGGAATCGAACCCGGTTCTCCAGATTAGAGTGCCACTCTTAACCACTACGCCATACAGTCTCTTAAGTGTGTGTGTGTGCATTACGTCAAGTCAAAGATGATTTATGGCGACCCCATAGGGTTTTCAAGGCAAGAGACGTTTGGAGGTGGTTTGCCATTGCCTGGTTCCACACGCGCTGAGAGAGTTCTGAGGGAACCGCGACTGGCCCAAGGTCACCCAGCAGGCCTTCATGTGGAGGAGTGGGGAATCTAACCCGGTTCTCCAGATTAGAGTCTGCCACTCTTAACCATTACACCACCCTGGTGATGCCTAAACTCCACTTGGGCTTGGCGGGGGGAGAATTCTAACACATTTGTTGGTTGTCACACCTCCTTTGAACATACCCACACTGATATCTAGCTGTCCTCAACCAGGATCAGGGCTTTTTTAGCTCCGGCCTGGTGGAACTCTCTTGTCAGCTGAGACTGGGCCCTGCAGGTCTCTAAGGTGCTACTGGACATTAATCTAGCTCTTCGCCTGGAGACCAAAGCGGCCACCCTCTGTCACTTGGTTTCCTGTCTTTGTGTGTGTGTGTGTGTGTGTAAACTGCCCCTTTTTGGGGTTATCATGGCAAGAGACTAACAGAGGTGGTTTGCCAGTGCCTTCCTCTGCACAGCAACACTGGTATTTCTTGGTGGTCTCCCATCCAATGGCCTCCCTCAATTGTTACCCTTCTCAACTGGCTTATCGCCCGGACCGATCCATCTGCCAAATCACCTGGAAGTCTTCAGCCTCCAAGAACGCTACTCTCTTCTTGGAAATGGATAAACGATCAAACCACAGCAAGCCAAGAAAAGCCAAACAAGTAAGCTCGGCTCTGATCTTTCTGTTCAAACAATACACTGTGTTTCCTTTACTACAGTCTTTGCTTTCTAATTTCAACTTTTTATTTTTCCAACCTCTCGTATGGCAAACATTAAAATAGTAGAGGATACAGCAGTTTAAAGCTCTTTCTTTAGTGCTGGGTATAATTGCACTTTTGCTTGTGGAAAACAAAGGTGTTCACACTCAAATTCCATAAATATGCACATTAGCACATTTTCTGTTACATTATAAAGAATACAGTTTATGTTGTCAAAGTGACAATGTAAGTTCACGTTTGATAAGAAATAAATGTTGCAGATTTCCCCCAAAACTCACAAGAGCCATGCCCCTCCCTCCCTCCCTCCCTGGCTACAAAATTCCTGGAAACCTTACATCTTTAGGCTGGGTTAGGAAACACCGAAGTCTTGGCCAATAGGACTGTCAACTCTGGGTTGGAAAATTCCTGGAAATTCAGGGAGCCTGCAGAGGGTGAGGTTTGGGGAAGGGAGGGACCCCAGCAGGATATAATACCACCGGATCTAGCCCCCAAAGCAACCATTTCCTCCAGGGAAACAGCTCTCTGTAGTCTGGAGATCAGTGGCATTTCAAGGAGCTCTCCAGGTCCCACCTGGAGGTTGGTAAGGATAAAATATCCAAAACCCTTTGCTGGAAATCTGTGGTTTAATGTTGGTAGCCTTTAGAGAACCACAAAATCCTCACGAGTTATTCGTTTCCCACCCCACCCCTGGAATTAAGCCAAGGCAGATAGCATAATGGAGCCTCCCTGTCCAGAGGCAGTGCGCTTCAATAATAGGGTTGCCAGGTCCCTCTTCGCCACCGGCGGGATATTTTGGGGGCGGAGCCTGAGGAGGGCGGGGTGAGGGGAGGGGCTTCAGTGCCGTAGAGTCCAATTGCCAAAGCGGCCATTTTTCTCCAGGTGATGTGATCTCTAACGGCTGGAGATCAGTTGAATTAGCAGGAGATCTCCTGCTACTGCCTGGCGGTTGGCAACCCTATTCAATAACAAAATGTAGGAGGGGACCCCCCCACACACATACACAGAGTGGTGGACGGGGGGGGAGGTGCCTTGGAAAGGAGGAGCCTCAGACGAGGGGAAAATGCTGCACGATTTACGCGTTTTTCCAGCTGACCCGCTTGGCCCCTTCAGTAAGCGCCGGCCACAGCGAGAAACAAACACTCCCACGCCACTGCCCAGTCGGTCCTCCACCGACGAGGGCAACTCGTGAATGGGAACATAGCGCCGCATTAAAATTGAGAGGCACTCTAGGCGGCAGTTCTCTATGATTTTCCTTTTTTTCCCCTTTTCCTTTTATCCCTTAGAAGCTCCTTGATCAATTGATCTTGAGCAGCACTCTATGATTTTAGAGCGCGGTCGCTCTAGGCCCCTACCATCTCTATGTCGAAACCTCTCTCTCATTCCGCATTGGTGCTGACAGAGAGGAAACCCGGATGCCAGGCCGGAAAATGAGCCCCGCGGGCTTCTCACTTCCTCCTCTAGCGGCACCAACGTTCGCCTTCCCCGCCCGTGCGCGCGCAGCTTTGCCCCTTTCTCCCTCCCCGCCTCCATCTTAGCTCCTGTCCGGGGACCACGCGCGGTGAAGCGGATGGAAGCCCGCCGGGGCCTGCGCTGCCAGCACGTAAGATGGCGACGGAGGCGCTGAGTCGCGGGCGGCCATTGGCTCGGGCGGGTGGCCAGAAGGCTCCGCCCCTTCGCCGAGGGCTTCGCTCGGACCGTGGGCGAGGAAGCGAGAGAGGAGGGGACTCGCGCCTGGCTGCGGGGGGGGGGGCGTTGGGGCAGAGGCCCCGGCGTGGGGCCGGAAGGAGAGCGGAGCCTCGGGGAGGGAGGAAGAGGGGAGGCGCCCAACCGCCGCCTGGAGGTCAGTGGGGGGTGGGGGAGGGGGATTTGAAAAGGGGGCAGAGCCTCATGCTGAGAAGTGAACAGCCCAGGGTGAGAAAGGGGGCTATTCTGGGGAATGGCTTGTTATTGGGGGGGAGGGGTGTTTTAAACCTGAAATGGGGAAATAGCCCACTTTAAAGGTAGTGGTCAACCCCCTATAAAGGGGGGCCTGTTGTGAAGGCGGGGTAGATTCCAAGTATAAAATGTGGGTTGGGGGAAATTCAAACGAAAATACCCAGTGTTTGTGAGGGGAGGTTACTGGGGGGGGGGGGTAATTGAAATAATAGGGAGTATGTGAGGAGCTTATGTAAGGCAAGGCTGAGTGGGTAGGTTTGGGGCTGCCTAGGGCAAAGCAGGGCGGGGTAGTCAGGAGCAGGTAAATGTGGAAAGGCTCGTGTGAATGCCCCACGTTAACAAAACCCCCAAGGTTGGAGCCTGTTGAGGAACCAGTACTGGGAGATGGCGAATTTGCTAGGGGGGAAAAATGAGAGGAGTGGTATTGAGGTGCCCTGTATGGGGAACGGATGTGAATTTGTTTCATCATCTTCCCAAATAGGTTTGGGGGTGGAGAGAGGAGAGATTTGGTGAGTTTGTCAAAGGGAAGGGGATATGCAGGGTGGCAGGGGATTGGGTTTGGAGATCCGAGGAACCTCACTGGGGACTGCTAAGGTGATAGTGGAGTTAAAAATATTTTCTGGGGAATAGAGTGGTGGTGGTTTCAGCTTTGAGGGGGGTAGTCAGTACATGAGCACATGAAGGTGCCTGGTAGTGAATCATTGGTCCACCAAGGCCAGTATTGCCTACTTAGGCTGGCAGAAGCTCTCCGGGGTCTCAGGTAGATATTAAAACCTGATCCTTTAAACTGAAGATGCCAGGTATTGAACCTGGGACCTTCTGCATGCCAAGAAGATGCTCTGCCATTGAGTTGAAAGTTACACTTTTGAGAGTCATTGTCTAGTGAAGGCTTATTGGAAGGGTCATTAGGGGCTAGCCTTTGGGGCAAAATACCTACTACTATTTAGACACCAGTAACTGGATAAACCAATCCGTATGCATCTGTCAGACATGAACTTTCCCCAGCTCTTTCTTTGAACTCTGTGGTTTAAACTTGTTTACTCATTTGCAATCATGCATATAGCCTCTAGTTTACTGCATGGTTACATACCGTGATATTTTTGTCCTCTTAGGAGTTTTAGTTTTGTTGAAGAGACCAGAATTCTGGCCTTTTGGTTAATGGAAATGCAAAATGTGGTCTCTTAAAAACAGGGGCAGGTCTGTCTGTCTAACTTGTAACCCACCAGAAGCACAGGCTGGGATTGCAAAAATGTATGTATGTAAGATTTACTTGCAGGCCATTAAAAAATGTTGGTGGGCTGCATTGCCCATAGGGAGGGGGTCACAAGTTGGACAGGCCTGGACAAGTGAATCTGGGGTGAGGGACTTGTGATGCCATAGACTGACTTAGATGCGATTCAGGTTTTTGCTCATAGGGTGGCTTTTGCGTAAGTTGCCAGCCCTCAGCCTAACCTCCCCCTTAAGATGGCCCATGTGATCAAAATCTCAAACTCTCTGTACAGTGGTAACATCTGTAAAATCTAGTTCCCACCTCTCTTGAGTTTCAACAGTATCTGGCAGCTTCTTCTTCATGTTTCCTTCTTCCTCAGTGTGGCTGTTGAAGAAACAGATTAAATTTTGTTTATGAAAGTGTGTGTTTCTGCTTGTGGATTCCTCTTCCTGGGGACGTTTTGCAAAGTACTCTGCTGATTGTCCTTGTGGAGTTTATGATTTGTGATATGACAATAATCAAATGTCCTTGATTGTATGATCCTACAGCTAAGTTTGTAGTAGGATTGCACTGGCTTTTTCTTCCAGTTTTTCCCATGTGATAATTGTGTTTCCCACCTTTCAGGTTATGACCTTGTTATCTGAGGTGATTCAGTTTTCCCCATTGAAAACTGAGAGAGTAAAATGTGTGGCCACATAGTAAACAGCCCGCGCCTACTCACAGCATTGGATTTTGTGTTGGAAGTTGGGCAAAAACTTTGAAAAGTTCCGCTGTTTGGCTATCCTAATCCCCTGTGAGCAGCCCAGAGATGAGTTCAGAATTAAAATTAGAAGTGTGGTCTTGTGTTCCAGCTTGTTTGACCTCCTTCTGTCCCTTTTGAGATCTGTGCAGAGTGTGGTAGACTCTTGCTGTGCCCTGCTCTGGATGTGACCCAACCCCTCATTCTGGGACCTTTCCTCTCATCCAGAGCACAAAAGGCTCAGCTTCATTGGCCAAAGAAGCACGTTCAGCTAGAGCTGCAACCCCTTGTAAACATGGGCTCTGTTATTGTGCTAAAAGGGGACAAAACGTGCATTTCTTGGTCTGTTTTTTAATACACAGAGTGCCATGTAGTAAATAAACTATCCCAATCCAATCAGAACAAAAGTACAAAGAACGTGAGAACTGAAAATCAACAAAAGCTGGCTGATGTAAACAAGCAAGGAAGAAAGTGGGTAGAGGGGAACTTTTATTCCTTAGAAGAGCAAGATTCAAGTCAAGTAGCATCTTAAAGGCCAACAATATATCCAAGGTATAAGTTTTCAAATGTCAAGGCTCCCTTTGTCAGATTGGAATCTGATGGAGGGCGCTTTGACTCTGGAAATCATGTTGGTCTCTAAGGTGCCGCTGGACTCGAATCTTGCTCTTACTGACCAACATGGCTACCCATCTGAAATTTTTATTCCTTAAAATGCTAGAACTTTGGGTCACCCAATTAAACTGGTAAAGAGTGGATTCAGAACAGGCTAAATGCTACATGAATTTATTCCTCACCTTTCTCCTCAATGGGGACCTAAAGCGGCTTATATTGTTCTCCTCTTCCATCGTTCTCCTCGCTTCCATTTTATCCTCGCAACAACCCTGTAAGGTAGTTCAGGCTGAAGAGTATATGACTGGCCCAAGCTCTTTAGAATGTGTTTTGTTTGCTTATATGTTTGAAATTTTACATAACTAGTGACTCAGGATGTGAATAATGGTGGTAGGCAGGCCAGTAAAACTGGTTGTGCACCTAATAGCTTTTATGGACTTGCAAGCCCATTGAAAGCCAGTTTTGTATTACTATAATTTGTAGCCTAAGATTTTACCACTTCAGGTGCAAGAAGCACCTTCTCAGTTGACAGAAAGACGTACATAGAGTGGAACTTCTTTGGGGAGGTTATGGTGGCTTTCAGGTTTTTTCCCAGGGAGGCTGCAGTGCTGCCCCTTGTCTCCATTTGTACTGTACATCTAGTCTTACTGACTTAGTGATTAAAATCGTTATTTAAGTCAATTTGATTTAAATCACACCCGCCCTGATTTTAGCTGTTTTTAATTGTTTTAATGATGTGTGGGGGCTTTGGGATGGTTTTAGTAGATTTAAAATGTGGTTTTATTATGTATGTTTTATTAGCCACCTTGGTGACCCTTGTGAGGGCAGAAAGGTAAGAGATAAATTTAGTATAATAAAAAAAATCTCAAACTATTCTCTTGTTTTACAGAAAGTTTGGGATTCTGTAAAAAGGAAGGGCTGAAGACTCTTTTGGTACTCAGAATGAACATTGCAGTGATCCGTCGGCTGCCTGCAAATTCTTTTGTGCTACATGATCAGTGAAAGGTATCCTTCCGCCTTTTTAGAGCTGGTGGAACTCTGTCAAACGAGATCCGTGCCTTGCGGGACTTAGCAGAGTTCCGCAGGGCCTGCAAGACAGATGTTCCACCAGGCTTATGGTTGAGGGCAGCGACAGTACCATCTAGAAACTGGCCTCCCCCTCCTCTCTCCTTGTTCATTGTTCTCCCCTCCCCTGAGGCTGGGAAATAAATTGAATGAAGGTCGCCGTGATACCAGTGCTTCCTTTCGGCGCCTCTGATCCATTAAGTTCAGTGTGTTAAAAATGATTTAAATGTGGACTGTATGTTTTTAATGTATGAAATGTGTATGCCTTGATATTAGTCACCCTGAGCGCAGGTGGGATACAAAATAAAGATGATGATTTAGGGTATTACCCTACTCAGAAGCAAATCACTAAATCCTTCTAACTGCATTTACTCAGATTTCCTCTCTCCTGGTGGTGGTCTATCTGCATTCCTGTTTCTAACTGATGATAGTCTGGCTAAGTTTAAAATTAAACCAAACAAAGAGCAGATATTAAATCATTTACAGGGCAATCCTAAGAACACTTTCTTGGGGGAAAGCCCTATTGAATAAACCTGAGTAGGGTGCTGAGTAGACCTGCTTAAGACGGCACTGTTAGATCCTGTTTTTATCTTGACCAGTCCAAAAGTCATCTCTCCCTCATGACTATATTTCCTTTGTGAACCTTTGATGCCACAAACAAGAAACAGAACAGGCAGGAAATTAGTGTATGGTTTGCACAAATTGTGGTGTTTGGCCTGACTTCCATAGCTATGGCTGTTGCTCCAGAGGCTGCCCAGCAATGGAGAGGAGAGTAAATTTATGACGTGAAAGAGGGAAAACGGAACCAAAAACAGGCAAGCAGAGGTAGTTTGGTGTGGTGGTTTGTAGCAGTGGAGTCTGATCTGGAGAACCGGGTTTGATTCCCCACTCCTACATATGAGCTGCGGAGGCTAATCTGGTGAACTGGATTTGTTTCCCCACTCCTATACATGAAGCCAGCTGGGTGACCTTGGGGTAGTCACAGCTCTGTCAGAGCTCTCAGCCCCACCTACCTCACAGGGTGTCTGTTGTGGGGAGGGGAAAGGAAGCTGATTGTAAGCTGGTTTGATTCTGCCTTAAGTGGTAGAGAAAGTCAGCATATAAAAACCAACTCTTCTAGATTACAGTTCAGAAACTCAAGCTATAGTTGGAGTCTGAAAGATTAAGACTTGGCTAATAGATTTAATACTGTGATCAGATATGGCCAAGTAGGTCTGAATCTTCAAAGAACCGGGAACTCCCTTCTGCCTTATTTCCAGGGGGCCCCAATCATGGAGGACAAGCGTAACATCCAGATCATTGAGTGGGAGCACCTGGACAAGAAGAAGTTCTATGTCTTCGGCGTCTGCATGACCATGATGATCCGGGTCAGCGTGTACCCCTTCACGCTCATCCGGACGCGGCTGCAGGTCCAGAAGGGGAAGAGCCTTTACAACGGGACTTTTGACGCCTTTGTCAAGATCCTGCGGGCGGAAGGAGCGACGGGGCTCTACCGGGGCTTCTTGGTCAACACCTTCACCCTGATCTCAGGCCAGTGCTACGTGACGACGTACGAGCTGACTCGCAAATACGTTTCCAGATATAACAACAACAATACCGTCAAGTCTGTGGTGGCCGGTGGCTCGGCTTCCCTGGTGGCCCAGAGCATCACAGTGCCCATAGACGTGGTCTCCCAGCACCTGATGATGCAACGGAAAGGGGAGACCATGGGCCGGTTCAAGGTGCAGACCTACGAAGGCAAGCGCTTCCCGGTTTTTGGGCAGACTCGGGACATAATTTCGCAGATCTTCAAGGCTGACGGGCTAAAAGGCTTCTACCGGGGCTACGTGGCCTCTCTCCTCACCTACATTCCCAATAGTGCCGCCTGGTGGCCGTTCTACCACTTCTACGCAGGTAGGTGAAACCAGAATGCCCAAAGCCACAAACTCAGTCCACATAATCCCTTTATGAGGACCAACCCGATGACACATAACCGTGTGCAAGTTTTCACATTCCCCAGAACTCTGAATCTGGCCAGATGGGACAAAATTAAGAGAGGGAAAGAGCAATTTTTTTTAATGTCATGGTATTATTGTTATTACTATTGTTATTGTTATTCCTCCCTCAGGGTGGTTTCCAACAACAGATACAATAAATCATAAAGATACAATAAATCATAAAGATACATATCAATACATCAAAGTTAAAACATACAAATGAAAGCTTAAAACTAGACCCAATTTAAACATATATGTCCCCTTAACTCACTAACTAGCTCCTATTAAGAAGAACTTCGTAGCATCAACTGGTGGGTTTGCTGACAGGCAAAGGAGAGTCAGGTTTCAGGTCAGTCCAGACCAGGGGCCATAAAAGCAAGAAGTAGTAAAACATTGAAACTCCATAGCAGCAATTACCTCCCAAGAGTCTCTCACCTTCATGGGGTTGCCAAGTTCTGGTTGGAAAATTCCTGGAGATTTGGGGGGTGGAGCTTGGGGAGGAGAGAGACCTCCTGGGTGGTATAATGTCATAGAGTCCACCCTTTGAAGCAGCCATTTGTTCCAGGGGAAGTGATCCCTGTTGACTAGAAATCAGTTTTAATTCTAGGCAATCTCCAGGCCCCACCTGGCGGTCGGAAACCCCAGTTTCAGAAGCAAGGTGAAACCCAAGCCAACCTCATCTTCCATGGGAAGACAGTGGCCTGTTTGTTGTCTTGGTGACCTCCAGGTTAGGCTGTAGTAATGTGTTCTTCGTGGGACTGCCCATCCAGAGATTTAGTCTGTCACAGAATGCTACTGCCTGAATTGACACCCACCAATGAAACAGCTGCATCGGCTGCCAGTGTATTTCCGAATTCAGTTCAAGTTGTGGCTTTTATCCAGTATAGGCCTAAACCACCTAGGACAGAGATGTCTAAGGGAACACCTTCTCCCCATGGACCTTCCCGAAGTTTATGGCTTGCCAACGGAGCCCTGCTTCAGTTTCCAAGTGATGTGGAATCAGGCTAGTTTGTCTAGCTTGGTGCCCTCTCCTGTGAGGCAGTCATTTCTTTTTTTCCTGCTCTCACAGCGTCCAAGAAGCAAGTCAAGACTACACAGTTCCTTTTGTTATAAGTTTCTTTCCCGTGGCTTTGATTCAGAGATTGCATTTTGAGTGTGTGTCTTTGCCATCTTTTATATGCTGCTTAAGGAGGAGCAGCTCAGAAGCACTTCAGGCATCTTGTAAATAAGCCTGGTCTTCTTCGTGTTTTCCTTCTGGTCCTTTCACTGTTGGACCATCATTATTTCACTCTCTGCCAATGACTTACTGGTGCTCGAGCCTCCTTTTGTTAGGTCTGTACTGGTTAGGAGCTGGTGTTTTTTCCCCCCTCCTCCCTTTCTATCCTTATAACAGCCCTATGAGGATTAGGTTAGGCTTGAAAGACAGCACTTGGCCCAGGGTCGCGCAACAAGCTTTGTGGCTGAGTTGGGATTTGAACTTGAGTTGCCCCAGCCCTGGTTTGACCATTGCACCATACTGGTTGGTATGCATACACACACTGGGGAGATGTGCTAGCCAAGGAGAGCTCATGTCACAGTGCGTTTAGTAGTCATGGGGCTCCTTCCTACTTTACTACAACTAGGGCTGGTGTAGGGGTTTTTGGTGCTCTAGGCAGCCCATGACTCTTCTCCCCTTCCCACTGCCATGACGTGGGTGTGCGGGAAGCCAGGGTCACCACCACTACCTGGGTGGTATGAAGCCAGCTCTTGCCCACTTGCCCTTCCTCTTGCATGGCTGAAGAAGAAGAGTTGGTTTTTCTATGCCGGTTTTCTCTACCTTTTAAGGAGAATCAGACCGGCTTACAATCTCCTTCCCTTCCTCTCCCCACAACAGAGAGCCAGCGTGGTATAGTGGTTAAGAGCGGTGGTTGGAGCGGTGGACTCTGATCTGGAGAACCGGGTTTGATTCCCCACTCCACATGAGCGACGGAGGCTAATCTGGTGAACTGGATTTGTTTCTCCACTCTTAATGTAGCATTAAATTGTCATTTGTCCTGCTCATGCTGTAGACAGGGTAAAATAGTACCCTCTGGTGGCCAGCTGTATTATTCCATGATGCTTATCAAGATCTTTAAGTATTTGAAGGGCTGTCACTTAGAGGAGGGCAGGGAGCTGTTCCTGTTGGCAGCAGAGGATAGGACTCATAATAATGGGTTTAAATTGTGGGAGGAAAGGTACCGGCTGGATATTAGGAAAAAAACTTTTTATTGTAAGAGTTGTTTGATAGTGGAATCAGCTACCTAGGGAGGTGGGGAGCTCTCCCTCATTGTCATTTGGAAGCTTCTGGGAAGTCGCCAAGCAGGGTGGTGTGAAAACAACAGCCCTTCCCTGGATTTTATCCCCAGCATCTTCTGCTACCTGGTGTTTTATGCTGGCATCTGTAACTTGGCATTCTCTCCTGTTCCCAGAACAGCTTTCTAGCCTCACGCCCACAGACTGCCCACATCTGCTCCTCCAAGCCATATCAGGGCCAATGGCAGCTGCTACGGCTTCTACCCTCACCAACCCCATGGACGTCATCCGGGCTCGTGTGCAGGTAAGAGTCTTTACAGCTTGATGGTTCCACTGCCTAAGGCTTTATTAGGGGCTAGAGGCTCATAGTTACTTTTATCCTTGTGGGTTTGCACATAATTAACTTGGCTTGTCCCTTTTTCAGAGATGTGGGAGATAGCAAAACAGGCTCCCCTTGTTACCCTCAGACAGGGCCACCAGACCTTGCAGTGTTTGCATCTTGCACACATGTCTGCCTTACTCATAGGTAGAGGAACTTCATTAAAATATTCCCAAACTGGGTCTCTTTTACAGCCTACTGCCCCTCCGATCACCACACTGGTTTCCCATCCCCTTCTGTGCCCTCTTCTTTAGACTTTGTATTCCTGATAGCCTGGCCCTTCTCTTCAGGGTAAAGCACTTGCTTTGTGGGCTGGTGGTCTCAGAGATTCAGTCTGTGGTTAAAAGGATCACAGTAGGGCTTGGAAAGATCTATACTAAATCTGCATCAAATGTTATTGGGGAAGGGGCTGCAGTTGAGTGGTAGAGCTCGTGTGCTTGCTGAAGGAAGGCCTGGATTTCATTTCTGGTGTCCTTAGCTCAAATGCTCAGGAGTGGCAAGGCTGGGGACACATCAAAGAGCCACTGTTGAAGTCAGCGAGTGGGCTAGTTGGATCATTGGTTTGACTCAAGTGGCAGCTTTGGGTGATACATGCAGTCTTCCTACTCCCTTCTGCTGATATATTTCTGTGCATAGTTTTCACTCCTGTTTTACTCCCATCAATTCAGAAAGTCACCTGTCCCTTTAAATAGCCCTGCCCGCCCTTTCTCATGGCTGCCTATCACTAACTTCCAGAACAGTTCCATCTCTCTTTTCAAACCATGGGATTCTCTTATATTAAATTCTACACATAATGTGCCATTACAGCAGATTTGTGCAGTTGTAATGATTTTATTTGTGCTATTCAGAACAAGTAGTCAAATGATCAGGACATAAACATGTTGCAACCCCCATTTCTTTTTGTTTTCATGCCTCTGTCATCTTCAGAGCGTCTTGGCCTTTCTCTTGGGCTTAGACTCATAGAAATCATAGAGTTGGAAGGGGCCATACAGGCCATCTAGTCCAACCCCTGCTCAATGCAGGATCACCCTAAAGCATGCCTGTTGGTTTTATCCCTTTATTATTTTTATTAATAAGTTTTTATTAAAGAAAAAAGAATTATAACATACATACTATCCATTCATCCAGTGTATTGAACCTTCCAAAGGTGTCGAATATTAGCAACATACTAGCTGCATATCAGTTAATTACTCTCATAAGAAAAATAGCTGCTGTTATTAAGAGCCAAAGTTCTTAACTGCTTTTTACTATTCAGGATGATATATCATTGCTTACTTGTATTAAAAACTTGACCTAGCATACATAATTGATCAAATTATACAATGTATAATTTGGCTTCATACTTGAAGCACAGTTGTGGCTATTCAGTAGTGAGTTAAGAAGTACTCCCTGCATAGATTGAACATCTATAAGCACTTTACTGTTTTGCATGCAGAAGGTCCCAGGTTCAGTCGCTAGCATCTCCACTTAAAGGATCTCCGGTAACAGGTTTTGGAAAAGACCTTTCTCTGCCTGAAATTCTGGAGAGCCACAGTCAGTTACAGCGAGACATACTGACCTTGATAGGCCAGTGGTCTGACCCAGTATAGGAGAACTTCACGTGCATGCACATCTTGGTTACAGAGTGCCCACAGCTCTTGTGAAACCGTGGTCCAATTGGCCCTTCACGTTTCATGGAACCGAATCTCTCTTGACTGTGTGATTTTCTTTCCTCCCAAGGTGGAAGGCAAAAGCTCCATCATCCTCACTTTCAAGCAGCTGATAGCGGAGGAAGGGCCCTGGGGCCTAATGAAAGGCCTCTCAGCCCGTATCATCTCGGCCACCCCTTCCACCATTGTAATTGTGGTGGGGTACGAGACGCTGAAGAAACTGAGCCTCCGTCCGGAGCTGGTGGACTCCAGGCATTGGTAGCAGAACTGAAGACCAACCCTCCCCAGGGATCTCTTGGACCATAACCACGGTTGGCAGTTCACCAAAAATAAGAGATTCCGGTGGCTGGAGAACTCTCTCGTACGTCATCTTGGGACTGTGGAGCATTCAATGCAAGTGGTTGTATCAAATATCCTTTTCCCTTACTCCGGTGTTGCTACCTTGTGTCCCTTTGGGATGGTCCTGGCATTCTGCAAAGGAAGAGCCTGCTGTGAAACTCTCGGACATCTAATTCGCGTGCGAGCGAAATGTCACGCTCCTCCCGGTCTTATGTTCTGTTCTTAAATTAAATACCTAAGTGCTGAAGCAGAGCAACAGTGTCTTCTCGGGATGGATTTTGATCCTTTTGCCAAATTTCCACACTGGGAGGGTGAGCTTCTCTTGCTAAAACCCCTGGCTGGGAAGTCTACCAGTCGCAGCAGTGTTTGCCAGTGGACAGAAAATATTTAATTGATAAAAGTCCCATCTCCCTTATCCCCAAATCTTCTAATATGTGAAGTTTTGAGATTGGGGGGAAAGCACCAAGTGTTATTTTTTTTAGAGACACTGCTTTGATATCCAGACAAGATTTGTACATATTAATTTTTCTCCTTTTGTATATTCTTGGAAACTTTGCCAATCTTCCATTATCGAAGCAGTTGCTTTTTTCCCCCTTGATGTGTCAAAGGTGATTTTAAAGGAAGTTCCCTTTTTGATCCATGGTCGCTATGATGCAAAATCCTTCCATGTGTGTAGACTTTCTAGGAGGAGGTTCTCTCTAGAGAAAGTGCTTCAGTTATTCTGTGGCCTTTGCAATGGGAGTGTGAAGAAGAAGAAAGATGTTTTCTCCTCTATTTTTTTTTCAAACCTCAAAGAATTTTGATGATTCTCCTCTTGGTGGGCATCATCTGAAAGACAGAGTGTAGTTTTGCTGAAACGATTTGTAAAATACTGTTTTTTTAATGTTCCTTATATGAGGTGTGTCTGCCTTGATTATTGAATGAGTGTTTTGTTTAACATATAGAAATGTGGGGGGAGGGGAGCAAATACTTCCTCCCCCCTTGGAGGCGAACAGCCCTCTTGGCACCCTGGCTTGCCTCTGACAGGGTGAACTAACCAGTCCAGCTTCTGCAGCCCTTTTCAGATCTGTGCCTGGCTTGGAAGTGGTCAGTCTGAGTTGCCATTTTCCAGCAAACAGCCATTGGGCCAGTGAGAGAGGATGCATGAGATCAGGTGGTTTGATCCAGTCCTTTCCGGCGTTCATTCCCATCTCAATACTGTCACCATCTCTGGTGCTTTTTAAACTCGGCTCCTCTTTGTCCACAGCGCATCATTTTGACCCCCTCCCTCGGCCTCAGTTATTCATGTGGTTATCTTTGCAAGGAGGGTGGGGGTGGGGTGGGGAATGGAGGTCATTTTTGCACGATGGAGGTAAATTGACTCACTTTATTGTGTGGTATAGAGCGGGTAATACTCTCTGCATTTCGGTGGTTCTAGCTGCTGTAAAGATTCATAAATTAACTTAAGTCAGTTTACATGAGTGCCATAATCAAGAACTTAAGAGAAGGGATTCTGTGCCTACCTACTGAGTTCTTGAACATTATTCTCTAAGTAGGCTCTGTGCAGAAACGTACAGCGTGTAAAACCCAACTTATTTTCATTGTGCCGTGGGGCATGGGTGAAATCTAGCCGTGTGCCCTTCGGCTCGTGTGAAGTCTCTCCTTTAGACCTCTACACACCTTGACACACAGAGAGGGAGAGTGGAGGCGAGCGTGCTGGCCCCAGAGCACGGCACATGCAGCAGCAGCATCCATATGCATTCTCCCTCCCCATGGTCGGGGATGCTGCTTTCCAACATTGCCAGTCATGGAGAGGGGTCATACATGCAGATGCTGCCTCTGCACTTGGGTGTCATGCTGATGAGCCGGTGGTCACACAGAGGCTGGTAGCGGAGCCCACTTTCCCTGTCAGTGTGTCAAGGGCCTCTGTCTTTCCCTGTCCCCTATTTCATTGCTAGCTGAATCAGAAAGCACCTTGAGGTTGGGGAAGGTTGTTCCAGCAGAAAGCCAGGGGTAGAACTAGACAAATGCCTCTATCCCCGTAGTAATTCCAAACGGTGGACTCATCTGCGTGATGATCCCCTTCCATGCCACCAAAAGCAAGCCAAAACTCCAGCACTCACTTGTACATCCTGGCTGGCCTTATTCTTTCTCGAGGTGGCAAGCCTGCACCTAGGGTTGTAGTACAGATTGCGGCTGGAGGGCTTGTACATACAATCAAGTGCTTTTTTGTCCAGAAAGCTTCCCTACCAGAGAATGCGTGGCAGGGGTTCTGACCTAGCTTTCTCCCCTGGCCATGGTAGTTCTGTACATGGAGGGAAGTTCCTTAAGTCTGTCACCTCTTAACTCCATATGTTGTATGGTGGCTTCAGATTTGGCAGATACACATTGAACAGGATCAGCCTGGTATCTGAGCAAGCAAGGAGTCTTTTTGAGATTAGAATTGATCAGGAATATCCCGACACATAGCCTAAATTTGATTTGTCTAATGTCTTGCTTTGCCTCGTTTCTTTTCTTTGCTAAAAGGAGCGATTACACTGTTTGCTTTTGTCAGAAGCACACGTTTCCACGGCGAAACCACTTTTCCTGCATTATTGTTCAGTTTCATAAATTTCTTGTTTTTTTGTTGTTGTGTTGTGTAGGGCTGGGATTTTTTGAAAAAATGGGGAGGCTTTCACTGGAGAAAACCTGGATGGTGTCTTGTGTTGGTACCTTTTTCACAGTAATGGGACAAATAAACTTAAAACTGTGCGGCCCAAAGATGAGTTACAGCCTTCTAAGTCCGTTGAGGCCAGTGGGAGTGGAAGGGTGTAACTCTACCTAGGAGGGCACTGTAGAACCATCTCCCCCTGGAAAGCTGTAGCGAAAGCACCACAGTGGTGTCTTACTGCCATCCGTTCATCAGATATACCAGTTCTTGTGCAAACCCTTGTAGCTGTTCCATGAGTAAATTTTACAGGGCAGATGATCCCTTATACCAGTGAAGTGAAAAGTACTTCACAACTGTGGTGTTTCTTGTCTTTCCGGTCAGGTCTCTTATGTCATCTTCAACCCAATGGACAAAAAAAAACTCTTCATCACTAAATTAGGGGGCTGAAATGTCATTCCATTCTTCATGTAACCCTACTTGACAAGTACACAGAAATGTGCTCTGAATAATTTTTTTTTTTTGCTTCCAAGCGCTGGTACACAGAAAATCCGCAAGAAACTCCGTCAGACCGAACTCGAGAAATGGTTGTGACTTGATTTACTGTAGAAGTGTTCCAAACATGAGGGTTGAAGGGTTGAGTGAGTAGGACCGCCCTTCAAGATTCATGCGAATGGAGACTTTTTGCCCATCCAGGTCTGTCTAAATGGGAGTCAATTCTGCATCATCTATGCTACTTGTTGCCTGCTGTTTCGATACGGAGTTTGAATGTATTTGTGTACATTGTGGGGGGAGGTTTCAATTTTGCACTGTAAGGCGTCTTTGAAGTGTAATTAAAGTTTTTATTATTTATTTACTTGACCCGTTTCCTGATGGCTTTTCTTTTGCACGGTGGGGATGGGAGACAGAGGGCTTCTGCTGAGCTCTGTGCCCTGCAGAGTAAAGTGTGATACCCTGAGGTGGCCATCTTAACACACACTTTCTTAGGAGTAAGCCCCATGGAGCACAGTGGGACTGACTTCTGAGTAGGTGCACTGAGGACTGTGCTGTCAGATCAGTGGTGCTTCGAATTATGTTCCTGGGGTAATTCCTTGGAAGCTTCTCAAGGAGATGAGTAGAAAGAGCAGAGAAGTTTCCTGAAATGCAGCCAGTTCACTCACTATCCATTTTCCTCTGTCAGCACTTGGAGGGTATCTACTTCCTTGTCAAACATCTATTTACTTCATTTTTAGACCACATTTCTCCCCAAAGTGGCTACTACCTTTACAATAGCCCTATGAAATAAATTGTTTTCTTTTACCTTTCTTACCTCCCCTTCTTCCATTTGTGAAATTCAAGGCTGATTGAGACTTGAGTGATTGGCCCAAGGTCACCCGGCAAGCTCCGTGGGGCAACCGTGAGATCAAATGTGTCTGCTATCCCTGTGTAAACTGTGCATTCTAGAACAAGTTACAGAATCCTCTGCTGTGCCCCAGCTATTGTAACAGGTATTCTAATTGCCTACACACTTCCAAATCTATATTGTCACCCCAGAGGGTTAGAAACTTAGCATTTGCATAGTAGTTCCATTGTGTGAAAAGCATTACAAGATTATGTATGTGAAGCACAACAGCCCTATAATGTAGGCCGCTATTATCTCCATATTTCAGTTAGTGATTGAAGCAGCAATTGGCTTGCCTAAGATCAACTAGTGAGTCTGAACTGGGCATCTCCAAGGCTGCAGCTTGTTCTCTTAGCTGTTAACACTGCACCAAACAAACAGGCTTGCTTTTTTTTAAAAAATGGAAGTGATCGTTCTCTAAATTTTACATCCAGTGCCACCCCTTGTACATTTAAACACAGGAGTTTTAGAGATGTGGGAGCTGGAAAAATATCCTCAGATAGTTATTTGTAGGACTGGTAGAATAAACCACACCGCAGCCCTGCATGGATAGAGTGTGTGCCCAAAATATGCTGCAAGTCCTCTCCAATGTGGAGGGATTACAGCTCAGTGGCAGAACACAGCACAAGTCAGGGACTGAACCTGGGACCTTCTGCATGTAAATGATCACAAGTAATAGCTGCTGGGAAAGACCCTTTTCTGAGACCCTGGAGAGCCTTGGCCAGTCAGAGCGAACAATACTGGGCCAAATGGACCAATGGTTTGATTCAGTAGAAGACAGTTTCCAGTGGTTCTGATGCAGGCAGCTCGATGGTATAATTCAGATGTTATTCATTGGACAGCAATTAAGGTGGAAGTTGCCTTCTACTGAGGCAGGATCTTGATCAACCCACCTCTAGAGCAAAGTTTCTTAAACTGTGGGTCTTTAACTGTGGGTCTTTATGGGGTCGCGTAACTGAATGTGGGGGTTGCAAAAAATTTGGCGACAGTAAAAGGTAAAATTATATGTATACCAAAGAATTGTTTTAAAATAAATTTCTTAATGATTTATTAGTAAATGTTTGGTTTGAATACCTATTTTATATACCTAGATACCCGTGGCTGAGTAAAAATTTCTCAGGTGAAAAGGGGTCGCAACTGGAAAAAGTTTAAGAAACCTGCTCTAGAACATAGTCTCTGTTGACTAGCAGCACATCTTTTAACTAGAGACAACTGGTGCCAATCCTGGACCTTCTACATGCAAGGCAGAAGCTGTAACCTCTTTCCAATAACATTTGCAGCTGCCTTATACAGAGTCAGGTTGCTAGTCCATAGTTGCCTGGTAGTGGCTCTTCAGGAACTCCTGCAGAAAATGCTCCTTCCTGCTTTGCCAACTGCAAACAAATCTTTTAAGAGAAAGGGTCACTGCTCAGTGGTAGAGTGCTTGGCTGTCAAAGTCCCAGGTTGAATCCATGACATCTCCAGTTAAAAGGCACAGTTGATGTGGAAAACCTCTGCCTGCCCATCAGACAATACTTTGATAGACTAAAGCTGTGACTGGTTGGAAGCACCATATGCTGTGCTTAAAGTTGTCAGCTCTGGTTTGGGAAATTCCTGGAAATGTGGATATAGAGCATGGGAAAGGCAGGGTTTGAGGAGGGACATGAGCAGGCTATAAATGCTATAGACTTCACCCTCCAAAGCAGCTGTTTTCTTCAGCAGAACTGGTCTATGTCATTTGGAAATCAGTTGTAATTCCAGAAGGTCTCCTGGACCAGCCTGGAGTCTGGCTATCCTAGGTGCTACTTGATGGAACTTCTACTGTTGGAAAGCATAAATAGGATCCTCAGCCTGTACCTTTTCACAATTTAAATAAAATTACCCGCCCAATTATGACCCATTATTTATTACATTTTTATTCCATTGTTTTTCTGTGGTGTAGAACTGAAAGCAAGATACATAAAGTATCCAAGACCTCTTCTACTGGTCAGTGTGAAATAAATGGTGTCTCTTCAGAAGCAAATGTAAAACGTTCTTTATGTACTCACTCTCAAGGTATGGAGGGAGAGTGCAGCGAATTAAGCGTCTGTGCAGAGATACAGATCGACTGGAGGAGGCTCTAATATATCCTGTTAAACGAGATTAAAACTTTTGTTTTCCAAGAATTCTTAACGATTGGTTGATTTTTCCTCCTGCTTTGACTGCTGATCTGTTGGCCGTTGTTTTTACAAGTTTTAATTCATCCCTTACGTTGCTTAACTTTTAACTGTACTATTTTTAATTTGTGCTTCCGCGCCGCTTTGGAGAATGAAAAAGGGATGTAAAGGTTTAAAACAGATTATGCATGTGGCAAAGCACGCTCTGATCCCCATAACCGTCTGCCACAATAAATCATACAGCAAGAACGTGGGAACTACGGCCAGATGCGCGGAACGGACCGGACTCTTCATTGGACGGCAAGCCAGAGCGTCGCGTCCAATGAAAGGAAAGTCCTTGGCGTGACGTCGACTTTGATCTCCCCACCCCGCCTCGTTCGTAAAGTAATTACGTAATTGTGGGTGGATGCGAGAAGACGGCAACGGAGACTCAACCAATCACGAAGGCTCACGAGCTTGTGATGGTGGGAAGTCAGCGGGCGGTGCTACGAGGAGTTTGAACACAACTTTTGGCGGTTCAAAATGGCGGCGGAGGGTTGTGAGGAGACGAAGTCCGTAGAGGCGAAAGAGGCGGATGATGCTGTCGCCGCGTTTTCTTCGTGGACAACTCAGGAGGAGTCCGGCCGAGAGCAAGTTTTCAATCTCGTTGTTAATACTTTGTTAGAAAAGATGGAGGAGGTCGGCAGGTAAGAGCGGCGGCGGAACGGTGGGTGAAAGCGCTTCGCGCGAACTCGCGCGCCAAACGGAGCCAAGAGGCGGAAGCCTCGCGAGGCTTCAGGGAGAAATCACGTGAGACTTGGCAAATGCGACTTTGGTTGGGCTTTTCCCTTAGGAAGCCAATTTCTAAGTGTATTATTACAGCAGTGAAGTATAGAATCTTCCTTTTAAAAAAATACATGACATTTTGTGATTCTCAGGAAGTGGAGTATGATTTTATAATTATTCTGTGGAATTCCAGCTAAAGTTCAGCCTGGGTAGTGTGTGTGTGTTAAGTGCCATCAAGTCGTTTCCGACTCATGGCGACCCTATGATTCAATGAGGGCCTGGGTTAAATAAGGGAAATAAAGTATTCCATATGAACCTGCTCACTCATCTGTGGAGGCAACCCCCCTCCAGGAATGGCAAATTGCTTCAAGGAATTGCCTTTGTCTATTTTTATTTATTTTTTCTGATTATGAGATTTTTATGTTACCTTTCCGGAGTCCTGCTCAATATAGCATCGAGACTAATTCTCAGTGTTGAGTCAGAACTTTTCATAATAGGAGCATGGTGGGGAATGACAAATGTAATCTGTTATAAGCAGAGCACTGGCTCATAAAAACCTATGGTGTGTGGGGGGAAACTGCTTCTGAGGTGCCGCTGGACTCCTGTTCTATTCTGCAACGGACTATCCAGTCTGGAATTACACCTTAATGGGCTCTTGAGATTGTAAATGAAGTGTAGGTATTTGAAGTTAATCGCTAATGCATTGAAAGGAACACTGGGATTTTATTTCCATGTGTGCTCTCCAGAGACAGGGTTATCTCAAATTTGTGCTGAAGTGACAGGTATCTATGGTAATCTAAAAAGAAGAGACAAATAATAGCATTATGAATTAAAACCTGGAAGAAAAATAGCATAGGTAAACAGAATCAGGGTGAATAACTCTATAAAAAAATTGAGAAAAATAAGCAGCTCTTGTGACCTACTGTTTTATTATTGTTGTCATCATTCCTTTTATTCTGAAACTTCTGCATAACCATCCATTGGGCTGCAATGTTCATTAAGAGAAAAAATAAGAGCCCTGCTGAATAGACAGAAGGCCCATATAGGTCAGCATCTTGTTTCCCATTGTGGCCAGCTAGATGCTTCTGAGAAGCCCACAAGGAAGCCATGGTCTTCCCCCTGCTGTTTCCCCACCCCAGCACCTGGTATACAGAGATAAGTTCCTTTTTAATGATTCCTTTAGCCATAATAGCTGAAAGGCATTGGTAGATCTATCCTCTATTAATATGTCCAGTCCCCTTTTTGAGCAATTTAAGATGTGCTGGTAATCATAGGTGACTGGAACGCAATAGTAGAATACAAAGCAGAATCAAATATTGTTGGCAGATTTGGGCTAGGAGCATGAAATGCATCAGGAGAACGATTCATGTAATTCTGTGAAGACAACAATTTGTTCATTGCGAACATATATTTCAGACAACCAAATACACAATTGTATATGCAGATATCACTGGATGGCCAATATAAAAATCAAATAGATTACATAATTGGAAGCAGAAGATGAGAAGCTCTATTCTCTGCTAAAACAAGACCAGGAGCCGACTGTAGTACAAATCATGGATTGTTAATATGGAAATTAGAATAAAGCTGAAGAAAAACACCAAAACATTCATAGTGCTAAAATACGATCAAATTTCTAATTTAAATTCCTGAAGAATTTAAAGACCATGTGAAGAACAGATTTGCATTACTAAATTCAAGTGAATATGTACCAGAAGAATTATGGGTTGAAACCAGAGATATTATCAAGGAAGAATGTGCAAAGACTATTCGTGTAGTCAAAAGAAAGGAAAAGCCTTGATGGATGACTGAGGAAACTCTTAAAATTGCTAAAGATAGACAAGCAAAAGTAAAAGGCGACAGAAACAGAATCAAAAGTCTAAATCCAGCATTCCAGTGACTCACACATATAAAAAAGAAAATTATTATAATAACCAGAAACAGAAGAGGACAACAAAAAAGGAAGAACATGAGATCTGTTCCACAAGATCCAAGAAATCAAATCAGTGGGTTCTAGATCAAATCAAGCCTGAAATATCCCTAGAAGCTAAAATGACTAAACTGAGGCTATTGTACTTTGGTCACATTATAAGAAGGCAAGAGTCATTGGAAAAGACAATCATGCTAGGAAAGCTGAAGGCAGCAGGCAAAGGAAAGACCCAACGTGAGATGGATGGACTCTGTCAAGGAAGTCACGGGCCTCAGTTTGCAAGACCTGAGCAAGGCTGTTAATGATAGCATGTTTTGGAGGACATTGATTTATAGGGTTGCCATGAGTTGGAAGCGATTTGACGGTACCTAACACACTCCTTTGAAATGTGGTGTTGGAGGAAAGTGTTACAGATACCATGGACGGCCAAAAAAAAACAAAACACAAATCAGTGGGTTATAGATCAAATCAAGCCTGAACTGACCCTAGAAGCTTAAATGACTAAACTGAGGCTATCGTATTTTGGTAACATTATGAGAAGGCAAGAGTCACTAGAAAAGACAGTCATGCTAGGAAAAGTTGAAGGCAGCAGAAAAAGAGGAAGACCCAACAAGAGATGGATTGACTCAATAAAGGAAGCCACAGCCCTCAATTTGCAAGACCTGAGCAAGGCTGTCAAAGATAGGACATTTTGGAGGACATTGATTCATAGGGTCGCCATGAGTCGGAAGTGACTTGACGGCACTTAATACACACACACACACACAACATACATAAGATAGCAGCCCTTGCTGTATCCTGTGAAAGTGAATTTCATACATTAATTATGTTCGGTGTGTGGTACAGAACTGCATTCTCTCTCGGCTTTGGTCCCTTAGGCAGTATACCAGTTTATGTCCTGTGGATTTCTTGGTGGTTCAGGATATGTATGTGTGATGCACAGGCTCTTCTTTAGCAGTGCATCATACCTCTTGGTGAGGAAATCATATTTATCAGGCTTGCCTGTTACAGGGGAGAGATAATTGTGTCTCATCCATTATGTCAGAATTGTATAACAAGAAGGACAGGGACCGCGGGGTCTTCTAGAAGGGATAGCAGAATGGGGCTGGTTTTGTGAAGGTTTTCTTCCTAATTGGAACTTGGTGTGTGAAAAATAACCTGTTATTTCTTTCTCTGCCAACAGCTATAAAAAGTTTGCAAGCTGCTATAATCGTCTCTACAAAGTGCAGCCTGAGCTCACAAGACGTATTTATGATCAGTATATTTACCATCTGCAGACTTCCTTTCGGGTAAGACCTGAAATAAACCACAAGAACCTTTTAAAAAATATTTGTTGATTCATAAGAACATCAGAAAATCCATGCAGGATCAGACCAAGGCCCATCAAGTCCAGCAGTCTGTTCACAGAGTGGCCAACCAGGTGCCTCTTGGAAGCCCACAAACAAGACGACTGCAGCAGCATCCTGCCTGTGTCCCACAGCACAGCAACCTGTGTCATCTTATTTTTTGAAAATGTGCAAGGCTTTGCAAAAAAAAAAAAGTTTTATTTGAGTAACTGTTGGATGCCTCCCCTGCCCCAATAATTCCGCCTATTGAAAAGCTTGTACAAAGTGGGGGGGGGTGTCTTAAGAGATCTGTAAACTTTGGTAGTAACTTCTCTTTATATGTTCGTCTTGAAGAAGAGCTCTTAAGATAATTGTATGTTGCTCTTTAAAAGTTACATCAGACAGCACTAACCATTGCTTGAAGTCTGAACTACTGGTTTTGCTTCCAAACATACACCAGGCAAATCATGACTTCAAGGTGTTTATTTGCTTTCATTGTTCTGCTGGCTCAGTATGCCGTTTCTGTGGCAGATGGGCCTGGTTTGGGGCAGAGGAACAGCTGTAATTAAGGTTTTTGCAATGTCCATATCCTGCCCATTCATAACTGACATAAACGGTGGTTTCCCAAAACCCACTTACAGTTGTTTCTGATTGTGTTTTGCTAGTTGATTTCAATTCATAGAATGATGTCAAACCGTAGTTAAACTGCCTTAGACATAGTATGGTCTGATGTCTAAACTGAGCCATAGCGCTTCCTTGTTGGGTGCCCCTAAAGGAGTTGGGCAGTTTTCTTTTTGCATATAAAGTAGCTTTGTCCTGTAGTTTAATAGACGTCCGGAAAAGATCACGGTAGCAACAGAAACGACAGCAAGAACAAAGTTCCCATTGGACCTACTTGGATTTCTGCTGTCTTATGCAAACCTTTAACCGTTTTGCTCCTGCAGGAAGAATAGGATATATTTTGGAGTATGTTGTTTTCTGGTTACTATAATGATTTTCTTCTGTTGTATTACAATAATGCCTATGGGTATAATATTTGGAAAATTGCTCTGCGTAAAAAAGAGCTAAATTAGGGACTGTGTAAACCTTTTGGTCCCCTTTCATTCCATAAACATTATCTCCAGCCTGGCTTTGAAAGTGGGTATAACAACCTGCGTTACAGGGTCAGTGTTGTAATCAGTGAGGTGATAGGGATAAAGAATCCCCTTTTGTTGGCTGAACAGCAGACAACTTGGGAACAAGAGAACTCACACGCACAGTCCCATGCAAAGTTAGAAAGAGGGGCTCACATATGATGCTGTGACAACAGCAGAGTATCTCTTTCTCTCCCTGATTTAGGAGGAGATCGGTGACTTGAAGGAAGAAGGGAATCTTGAGGCACTTTTTAAAACACTGGATAAGCTTGTGGAGGAAGCAAAGCAGAGAGAAGCACCTGCATGGTAAGGAGTGAATCGTTTGGCATGATAATTACCTTGCCAGCTTAAATCAGAAGTCAGCTGACTCAAGGTTTTTGCGGGAGGCGGGGGTAGCCAGTTACATGCTTTTTGAAAACTCACAACCCAAGTAGGAAGTGAGTAGCGACTCGTCTTTGTAGTTTGACTCCAGCACCTGATATAGTGCCTTGAAACATGGAATTTCTATTTAATTCATTGCTAACAACTGTTGGTGAAAGGTAAAGGTAGTCCCCTGTGCAATCACCAGGTCTTGACTGACCCATGGAAAGACATCACATCATGGCATTTACTAGGCAGGCTAAGTTTACAGGTGTCGTGGTGCAGGCAAGGAGCAAGGGCTGGAAGCATAGTCTGGGGAACAGTCCAAGGTCATTCACAGTTCAGGCAGAGTCCAAGATCTCAGTACAGGCAACGGAAGTCCGAGGTGTTAGTCAAAGTCAGTCCAAGAAGTCAGGATACCGGGAATCCAAAGTATAGCAGGGAAACAAGGCCAGTACACAAGGAGGTTGGTGATGGCTTAAATCCCTTCTGCTGCTGTAGCAGAGCCAGCTGATGCTGATTAGGCTGAGTTCACAGGTGGTGCTTCAGCCCTGCTCTTCCTCATCACTGCTACTGAGGAGGTTCCTCTGTAAAGCCTTCAGTCTAGCACTCTGCCGTCTCTGCTGCATTGCCAGACGGACCTGTCTTCTTCTTTGCTCCAGGGGCCTTGGCGAGGCCTCTGGAGACACTGCATGTTGCAAGGTGTAAGGTCCAACTGGAGTCCTTGAACTGGCAGGCTGCAGGAATGGTGAGTCATCTCCTGACTTTGGCTGATCCTCTATTCTGGCAGGCTGTAGGCCAGGGGTGGGGAACCTTTTTTCTGCCAAGGGCCATTTGGATATTTATAACATCATTCGGGGGCCATACAAAATTATCAACTTAAAAATTAGTCTGCTATATTTGGTCAAACATTTAGCCAAGAGGCAGGACCGGAGACGGCTCCAAGTGTCTGCCACATATAGCGACTCACTTTTGAGCTCTGCTGTCCCCAGCTGGGCCCAAAAGATTCAGGCAGGGCAGCATCCTTCTGAGCTAGAGATCTATCAGGATCCATGAAGGGCCAGACCAAATGATTGTGAGGGCCTTATACGGCCCCCGGGCCTGACGTTCCCCACCCCTGCTGTAGGCCCTGTGGTAGTTCCTGTGGGACTTCTGCCTGAGGAGGTCCCTCTGTTCTGGCTTCTATTTCCCCTTCGTCAGAGGAGGTCTCTGCAGGCTGACTCAAGACAACAGGGTGGTTTGCCAGTGCCTTCCCCAGTCATCTACACTTTACCCCCAGCAAGCTCGGTGCTCATTTTACTGACTTTGGGAGGATGGAAGGCTTAGTCAACCTCGAGCTGGCTACCTGCTGAGACTTCTTTAAATTTGTCTCAGCATTTTCAAATCTCTTTAAACCTGTAGTAGTGGTTAAAGAGCAGTGGTTTGGAGTGGTGGACTGTGATCTGGAGAACCGGGTTTGATTCCCCACTCCACATGAGCAGTGAAGACTAATCTAGTGAACTGGATTTGTTTCCCCTCTTCTCCATATGAAGCCAGCTGGGTGACCTTGGGCTAGTCACACTCTCTCAGCCCCACCTACCTCACAGGGTGTCTGTTGTGGGGAGGGGAAGGGAAGGTGATTGTAAGCCGGTTTGAGTCTCCCTTAAGTGGTAGAGAAAGTCGGCATATAAAAACCAACTCTTCTTCTTATCTCGGTGGTGGTGAATTCCACCTTCTGAAGAAGAAATTTCCTGTTATCTTTCCAAAATTCCCCCTCCCATGTGGGCTTATAGGGTACTAGTCAGTCTGAGTGCCAGGTCCCTAGGCTCAAGCCAGGCCAAAACATGGTCCCTCCAATGTAGATGTGTTAACACATCATAGTATGCTTTCCTTGTGGGTTGTAAATGACCCTGTCTATCCGGTGAAGTGTATCTTTCCCATACGCTGCCAGTCTCTGGGATGTCAACTCAGCCTTCCGCCTCCATAACTGTCACAGAATATCTTGAAGAACTGCACAGGTGGGCGGCACCAGCAAAGATGAAGGCAGAACAAAACAAATGGTTGCAGTTTGAGAAACTTTTTGAGCCATCATTGAAAGCAAGGTTTGATCCCAAGGAAGCGTTTTGGCACGCAACACGTGGGGATAATTAAATAAACATTGTTTACATATTAGAAGATTCTCTGTGTACCTTTTGTTTTGTTCTGCCTTCACAGAATGTCTTGCCCACAGCAGTGGCATTTCCCCCAGTGCTGCCAATAGCAGAACAGATCCTTGAGATGCAACCCTGTCATGTTCTTTGACCCGTTATATGGGACCCACAAAGGGCCTTACCACAAGCTAAGCCAATATAGCTTAAAAAAAATATCAAAGACTAAAAAGCATTATTTGGTGTGGAGAAAACCAGCCACCATAAAATGAAAGCTGTTAATTTGATAATACTTCATTGTGTTTTGTCATCTTTTTCTTAACTAAAAAGCCCTGACTTTATTAGTTCTCCCTCACAGCCGAAGGTGCTAATTTCCTGGTCGTCATAAAACAGCAATTGCTCTTCCAGCTCCTTAAAGACACACAGATTTATTGTGGTATAAACTTTCATGAACTGAAGCTCAATTTATCAGCTGGCATTGTGCAGGCATGAGTCTGTGGAAATGTATGCCACAGTAAACCTGTTCATCTCCAGTGCCACAAGATTATTAGCTGGGGTTGCTGCAACATATGGGAATCAGATTATTTTAGTTTCTTGTTTCTGTCCCTTTTCCAGTGCAACCTCTCTCCTTGAGATTTAGAAAAGGGGGCTCAGAACTATTTATTTATTTGGATATTTTGATTCCACTTTTCTCCTGCAAAGCAAGAATCAAAGTGGCTTACAGAAATAAAACAAAATAAAAAACAATCTAAAAATCACAATACAATAGAACACAGAAGCATCAGCCAGGAGTCGGGGTTGGAAGAACTCAGCCCCTGGTGGAATAGTCTCCCCCGGCAAGCAGCACCACCTATACACTGACTGTGGGCACATCATAGATTAATACAGAAGAAGAGGAGTTGGTTTTTATATGCCAACTTTCTCTACCACTTAAGGAAGAATCAAACCGGCTTACAATCACCTTCCCCTCCTCACAACAGAAGACCTTGTGAGGTAGGTGGGGCTGAGAGAATGTGAATAGCCCAAGGTCACCCAGCTGGCTTCATGGGTAGGAGTGGGGAAACCAACCCGGTTCACCAGATTAGCCTCCGCCACTCATGTGGAGGAGTGGGGAATCAAACCCGGTTCTCCAGATCAGAGTCCACCACTCCACCTCTCTCAACCACTACACCACACTGGCTCTATAGAGCTACATACCACAGTGTTTTGTTTGTTGCTAGGTTGTTTTGTATCCTTTGCACTCCAGTAGGCTTAGTTGGTGATCTTGACACTAAACCATTGGGCCTGCTAGGTGAGTTACTCATTATTGCAGTGTATTTGGTTCCTACATTTCTACCCCGCCATTCTCCTCAATAGGGATCCAAAGCGGTTTACGTCGTTCACCTCTCTTCCACTTTATCGTCTCTCGTTCAGGCGCCCCAGCGGAATCCCAGAGCAAGATGTCCGCAGTGCCGTTGCTCCGTACCTTCTGAAACAGCGCAGGATCCTCCAAAAGAACCTGAAAGAGAAGGAGGAAGGGAACGCCAGGCTGGCCGAAGCGGTGCTGGCTGGCCGAAAGAAAATAGCAGATCTGCAGAAGGAGATCCAGAAACGCAAAGAAGAATGGCAGGTGAGTGCAGCCTTGTGAATAAGGCAGTGAGAGTGGGCAGGAGGACATACATGATGCCGTCTTACTCTGGCTCAGTGGTCTATTTGCTGACTGCAACAGCTCAGAGAGGGAGAGGCCTTTCCCAACACCCATTCCTTGAGTGCTTCTGGGACTAAAGATATCTGGGATTATTCTGCCTGCAGGCTAGGCACTCTAGCACAGAGGCAAGACCCCTCACTGAAAGAAGGAAAAAATTGTCATATCTGGTGTAGACTTTAAAGTAGGACCACTGCAGGTTGAGTATCCCTTAACCAGACATCCAAAAACCCAAAAGCAAGTTTTGAGCCGACATGCAGGCATTACTTACAGGCCCTCAGTGTGCCAATTTGCTTTCTGATTTGTGTACACAAACGTATTAGACATATTGTTTAAAATTTACATTCAGGCTATGTGTATAGATCATATATAAAACATAAATGAATTTTGTGTCTAGACTTGGGTCCCATCCCCAGGATATCTCATTATGTATATGCAAATATTCCAAAATTCAGATTAAAGAAATCTTAGTCTATTAATCTTAGTTTACTAATACACCAATGAAAACTCCCAGTTCCTTTTATTAACCCTGCATACCTTTATATATGACTGAAAAAATGCTTGTTCTCAGACGATGCACACACTTGTAATTTTGGAGATGTTTCCTCCCATGTGTGTGAAAATGGGGAATGCCTCATTGCTTTTTTAAAGTTCTTGTATTAAAAGTAACAATTAGAAGATATCTGCCTGATTGCATAGTTGATCAGAAGGTTTTGAATCCATTTCATCCAACTGATTAATCAGTTAAATGTTAATGGCTCTAATGAATATGCCAATAAAGGTATTGAATTGAATTAAAAATGTCTCTAATGAAAAGTAATTCCCATCTCTAGCTGGGGCGTTTCTTATTCCTTCCAGATGATCGCTCAGGAAAGCCGTGAGATGGCGAACACACTTGATGAGCACCACTGAGAAAGCGAGACCTCGCTGGCCTCTGGTGAACCGAGTCCTCCTGCCTTTTTGCCTTCTTATAATGGACTTCCTAAGGAGCCTCAATTGGGCAGATGATTGCATCACTGTGCGCTTTTCACAGTATTGGCTGTAATGCTCTGCTGCTCACGGTTGGTGGTTGGTCTCTTTCGAAGTCCTCTCCTTTGTCTGGGAGTTTGGACCCAGGGAACCCGCGTTTTTTTTAAACCGGTGCTGAAATTGGCCCTTTAGGGGCTGAGGATGTGTGTTCTAGATTCCTTTACCCATCAAGAGAATGATCGGGACAGTAGACAAAAGGGCCGGGACTTGCATAACCTGAACGGAGTGGAAGGTTGCTAGTAATTCAACGTGGGTATTCCCCACAATGCTGATAATGTGAGAAATGCAGATACTAAGTGTGAGAGTTATGTTGGCTGCCCCCCCCATTCCTCCTTGGGAGGTGGCATTGGCATTTGACACAACCATAGGCCTTTCCTACTGTGCCATTTCAGTAACTTAATATTTCAAGGCCTATGCACTCATAAACGGGAGTAAGCCCACTCTGGGCCTTGCTTCAGAGTAAGCCGGCTCAGAGTAAGACCCATCCTGTAATGCTTTGCTGGGGGTGCAGTAAGAGATGAGGGAAATGAAACCCTTATGTGATAACCATGCCATATAAGAGGCCTTTGTTTTGTGGGAATCCTGTATGTATTAATTTTTTTAAAAATTACACTTCTTAATGTTTAAGAAAGGCTTGGTAGAAACCGAAGAGAAACCTGCAGAACATAGGCTTTATCAAAATATTTTAAAAATCGACGTTCCTAGATGAAACGCTGCTCTAGACTGAGAACTAAAAAAGTAGGACAATATAATTTGCCTGCATCCCAAAATCTGTGTTAGTCTAAATGTCAAGGTGAAGTGTCATTCTGTCTTTTCCCCCCTCCTGATAATGGCCTCATTACATGTAAAAATTAGGGTTCCGTTTCAAAGGCTTCACTTGGCATGAAGATTTCCCAGTTTTTATGTAAGAATGACCAGCCTGGGGTAGGAGGGGGAGAGATAATAGTTTCACTGGGCTGCTTTTCCAACCTCAAATATCTACCCCAGAGCTGTTTACCCATATGTTCTCTCCCCCCCACCACAAGCTGGGCAAATAGATCCGGGGTTGGCTTGCATGCCCCCCCCCCAAAAAAAAATTGGCAGCTTGGTGGGATGGAAATTAGCTTAAAGTTAGGGAAAGGAGCAGTGACTGGAAAGTCGCCCCTTCCCCCCCCCCCCCCCCGCACACACACACTGTATGGCACATACTTGAATTTTGGGTGGGGGGAAATGTGGCTGCTGCTTAGAAATTTCAAATGGTTGGGGGAAACCATTCATGGCCTAATTTGTCACTTCAGGCATTTCATTTCAGGGCAGCAGATGTTTCTCCAAATAAACTTCCACCACTTTTGAAAATTGTGTCTTCATTCAGTTATTGTTGGGGGTAAGCATAAATAAAAGCAAAATGAATGGGGGTGTGAAATGTGTGCTTAGTTGAGTAAAAGTCTTCAGGCTCCATGGTCAGTGCATGTCATTTGTAGATTGCTAAATACCCCACCCCAAAGAGCATTTGTATGGCAAAGTCATACCTGCCTTCCGACAGCAGTTTAGGTGGGGGTCTAACAAGACTAACAAGATATTCAGGGTATGAGCTTTTGAGAAGAAGAAGAGTTGGTTTTTATATGCTGACTTTCTCCACCACTTAAGGAAGAATCAGACCAGCTTACAATCACCTTCCCTTCCCACCCCCCACAATGGACACCCTGTGAGTTAGGTGGGCTGAGAGAGCTCAAAGAGAGCTGTGACTAGCCCAAGGTCACCCAGCTGGCTTCATGTGGAGGAGAGGGGAAACCAACCTAGTTCACCAGATTAGTGTCTGCTGCTCATGTGGAGGAGTGGGGAATCAAACCCGGTTGTCCAGATCAGAGTCCACTGCTCTTAACCACTACACCACTCTGGCTCTTTGCCTCAAAGCAGCAGCAACTGCTTTGGTCAGTTAGCTGAAGAAGAAGAGTTGGCTATTATACTCTGCTTTTCTCTACCTTTTAAGGAGTCTTAAAGTGGCTTATCACCTTCGCTTCCCAACAGACACCTTGTGAGGGAGGTGGGGCTGAGAGAGTTCGGAGAGAACTGACTAGCCCAAGGTCATCCAGCTGGCTTTATGTGGAGGAGTAGGGAATCAAACCCGGTTCTCCAGATTGGAGTCTGCCATTCTTAACCACTACTCCACGCTGGCTCTCTGACGAAGGGAGCTTTGGTTCTCGATAGCTCATACCCCAGAAATCTTGATGGTCCCTAAGGTGCTAGTGGACTCGAATCTAGGTGTTCTGCTGCAAACCAACATGGCTACCTTCTGAAACGACCAACCCCCCCACCCCCAAAAATTGGACTGAAGTGTTTTCTGTCATTTGGTGGCATTCCTGTAATACCAACAGCCAAGGTCTGAGTTGGGGCACTGTGAGGTTTTCCTCAGATCACAAAGGGTGAGAGAGAAACGTCCTTGAGAACCAAGCTACGTTGCAACTCCCGTTACTCCCCGGCTGTATGCCAGAGCTGAGGATGTTCTGGGGTTCTCCCGTCAGCTCAGGCATGCCAAAGGTGAGAACTACAGGGGCGTCGTCCAGAATGAGACAAATGCATGCATTAGAACAGATCCCACAATCCTTTGCAGTGGGCTCAGCTTCTGTCTATGTTCTTGAGATTCCTTGGCAGCAATTCGACATCAAAAGGGTTCCTCGTAAGCTGAAATCTGACAACCCTGCCTCTGGAACTTTTATGTTGAAGCTGAAACGGGAGGTTGTGGCTGTACTGTACTTCCACCATCTGCTCCTAGTTAGAGCTAAGGTTGTGGCTGGGTGTACGGTTGACCAGGTTCCCCATGTTTCCCCCCTCTCCTGTTAGCAGGCGTTCCTAGATCACATGATAAATATAGAGCAGCACAGCAAATAGGCCAGTTGGCAGGGTTTGCACCGTGTTCCCTGTGGGCAGCAGTGGGTAGCGTTAATTGTTTGCTAGAGTCCTCGGCTGCCTTAAATCGGCCTCGTTTTCCAAATGCGGGCTGGACTTCCAGGGTGGGGAAGCTGTTGGGACTCAAAGTAAGCACGTAAGATGTGAGGAGTGATAAGCTGTTTTTCTTCAAACCTGCTGAAAACTCGGGTGACCTCTCATGGCAAATCAGCAAAGGGTGGTGGGGTTTTGAAAGGTGGGCAAGCACAGAGTTTTGCTGTGTTAGAATCAAGGTAAAGAAGTCCAGCTCTCTCCCCCTCCCCGGTAATGCCACAGTTGAAGCCTCCTTCGCTGGGCTCCCTCGCTGCTTAGAAAAAAAATTCTGCAGCTTTGATATAATATTGTTATATCATCTAATCACCCAAAATACTATTCAAAATCTCAGAGAGAGCCTTGTGAAGCGTAGCATCATGCACTCGCTCGCCGCCCCCCCATGGGTAAGTCATCACCCAGCCGTGCGGAGGTGGGGAGAGCAAACGAACGATCCTAAGCTTCCCATGGCTCTCTGTGATTTTGAATAGTATTTTGGGTGATTAGATGATATATCGATATCGCATCAAAGCTGCAGGGGGAAAAATTTAAAATGTGGCGAGGGAGCCCAGAGAAGGAACCGACCATGGCCACCTCTATCTCCAATATGGCTTCCTGGGGCATTGTGGGGGGGATGGGTGAAGGAGGACTTGGAGAATGGGGGCATGTCAGGACATGGGAAGATCGACCCACGGCTGAACTATGCACCTACTCACATCTGAGATGATGTCAGAAGGAAACTTAATTGCGGGATAAAATGGATTGGAAAACCTGGGGAAATTGTGAACGGAAGCGAGCTGAGCCCCGAGGGAGGGGAACATCATGCATAACCCCTGCAGAGAACCAAGACAATTGCAGGAGAATCATGAGATTAAACCAGCCATGCATAAACAACCTGTGAAGCATGAGTGCTGGAAGAGGAACTTTCCCCACATCAGCCCTCCCCCAGCATAGGTTTTCCATGAGTCAAAAGGGTTGAGGCAAAGTGGAAAACACCAGGCACCTCCCACAAGTGCTCTACAGAATCCAAACAATGTGTGTTGTATTTTTCGGGGGGAGGTGTCATCTCAATGCTCTCCCCTCACCTCCGAATACTCTTAATGTAATACAAAAAACCCTCCCTATGTGTAAAACTGCATAACTTGTAGCCCAGCCCACTCCTTGCTGTTAAATGAGCTTTTTCGAATTCTCTCTTACCCTTTTTGACGGACCTTGTCATATTCTGGTGTTCTGTAGCTGACTTAGGGCCAAGTCAAGTTTATTAATCCGGTCTATTTGACCAGCCAGAAGTTATTTTATCATCTTGTCCAACTTGATAAAACTGTAAAAACTGTTACAAATTACAAAAATTCATAATAAAAAATCTGGTAATAATAAGATATACAAAATTAGTGCATGACACAAAAGTGGCTTGCCAACTTAAGATTACTAAAAATATAAAAGTATAAAAGAGTTTAACAGTTTTTTTTCCACCCTATTTTTGCGTATTTTAATTGCAATGGCGCAAAATTTAGCAGTGGGGAGTGAAAGATGAGCAATCGCCCCCATCAGAAGCTTCTTAGACAGACTTAGGGTGACCCTGTAGGGCAGGGGTGTCTAACATAAAGGCCTGGGGGCCGAATCCGGCCCCTTGAGGGCTCGAATCTGGCCCGCGAGCCAGCTGAGGCAGCCACCCCCCCAGTCCCGATCTAGGCTGGCAAGTCTGCTGTGGGCTTGCCAGCCAAGGCAGAAAACTCCCCCAGGCCCGAGGTGTCAATGATCAAAGATTGTTAAATAAAAGAAAATACTGTACGAGTGTTATTGCTTTAAGCATGTTTGTATTTTAAGTAAAAAATAAAGTAAAAAATAATATCATTCATTGGCTTCGCCTAATTCTTCTATAAAGTGTATCTCCGGTACCTGGAATTAAATTTTATGGTACACATGGCCCCGCCCAACGAAATGACATTTATGTTATATCCAGCCCTTGTAACAAATGAGTTCGACACACCTGCTGTAGGGTTTTCAAGGAAAGAGACGTCAGAAGGTGGTTCGGGAGCACCGAGGGAAAACCGGCCTAGCAAACGTGGCACTGTTGTGTGGGCCCTTTGGCAGGTTTCTCCTCGCAGGATTTTAGCTAATGGTTTGCATCTGGCATAAATGAGAGTCTTGCTCTCTGGAGCTTCCTCTCCCTGGTTTGGAGACCATCCCAGAGCTCTCGAGCTCAGCGCTGTGGCTTGCGACGGCAGGATAACATGTGGAGAGACGAGCGGATGGAGCCGTGCAAAATTGCATCTTTGGGTTCCTCTCCGGCCCCGCACGTCTGGGCAAAGACAGCGGGAAATCGCTGCAGCTCATGGGTAAAATTACGGGCTATGAGCATCTTTCCGTTCGTGGCCACTGTTGTGTGTTGCTGTTGGCCTGGCGGAGGCTCCCTTTTCTTTGAGGGCAGCCTTCCAATGACGAAAGTGAATCGAGACCATTTTTGACTCCTTCTCCCATAATACCAGAGCTTGTAGCCATTATATGGAGTTTGTCGGTAGTAAGGTCACGACAGACAAAAAGAAATATTTCTTCAAATGGAAATTAACTTGACTGGTTAACTCCCAATGGATGTAGCAGTGGCTGCTATTTTTAATTAAGCAGATGCAGGGAGGGGAGGTTAATAATAGTTAATGGCTATTAGCCCCGACACCTAGATGGAACCCCCATGATCAGAGGCAGTGACCTTCTGAATACTAGTGCAGTGGGCAACAATAGGGAGGGGGCAACAGTAGGCATCTATGCCCTGCTGGTGGGCATTCTGGCAGCATCTGGGCACTGGTGGGAAGCAGCATGCTGGATTAGATGGGCTGTGGCTGCTCTTATAGGCACAGGGTTGGATCCTATGATGCCCTTCTTCCCAACCGAGAAAGACGCTTTTCTTCCTGAGAGAAAGACTTTCTCCATCAGAAGAAGTTAACTTTGCTCTGGAGGAAGGCTTTCTCTGTTGAAGGACGATTCAACGGAAGAGGGTCACCGCCTCCAGATGAGCAGAAGGGAGTGACAGGATCCAACCCACAACCTTCATGTGAAAATCAGGCCATGTAACAAATGTTAAAATACTCCCCTTCTGCTGTGGGCTAGAAGAGAAGCTTTCTGCTTATCTGGCCACGAACCTCAGCAGTTGGGGCTGGAAGACATTTGGGTTACAGCTGTAGACCACAGAGGTTCAGGGGAGCTGGGAGCGACAATCCTCTCGAACGACATAATAGAATTTATTTTGCTCCCAACTTGTTCTCTCTCGGAGTCAGGCACCCCAAAGTGTGCACAGGATTGCAGCTTTTGTTAAAATGGGAGGTGTATATTCTTAGTTCCTCTCAGAATAAGCTTGTGCACATTTACTTGGAGGGCAGGTCTCATTAAACAGAACAAACTTACTTTTCCCCCACAAGGCAAATTCTTCTTTTTTGGGGGGGGGGGTAAAATAGGGGTTGTATTTTGTCAGAACTTGTGTGGTGTAGTGATTAGAGTGTTGGGCACGGCTCTGGAGGGCCCACGTTTGAATCCCCGCTGTGCCTCAGAGGTTTTCTGGGTGGCCTTGGACCCAGCCATACATTCTCAGCCTAACCCTACCTGAAAGGTTTGTGGTGAGGATATAAGGAGAGGAGGGGAGAAGGATGTAAGCTGCTTTGGATCCCCACTGGAGAGAAAGGTAGGGCATAAATGAAACAAGTAAGTAAAGGGGGGGTGTACCAGAAAATATGGACTGTCTTCAAGAAACTGACAGTGGGGGTGCATGGGTATTTATGCCAAAGAAGTCATAATGCTTCTCCAAGATTACTTTCATATCCTAAGCAAGATTCAAGTCCAGCAGTACCTTAAAGACCAAAAAGATTTCCAAGGGAGCTTTGAAGAGAGCCAGCGTGGTGTAGTGGTTAAGAGCAGTGGTTTGAAGTGGTGGACTCTGGAGAACCGGGTTGGTTTCCCCACTCCTACACATGAAACCAGGTGGGTGACATTGGGCTAGTCACAGTTCTTTCTGAACTCTCTCAGCCCCACCTACCTCACAGGGTGTCTGTTGTGGGGAGGGGAAGGTGATTGTAAACCGGTTTGATTCTTCCTTAAGTGGTAGAGAAAGTCAGCATATAAAAACCAACTCTTCTTGTTCGAATCTTGCTCTTCTACTGCAGACCAACATGACTAAAACACCTGAAACATCCATCTCCTTCCCCACCTCCTTAACATGCCAATGGGCTTGTTTGCCTCTTGGCTGGCATGACTCGCCCCTAAGCCACAGTTACCATTTGGAGTGGGCTGCCTTCCTCCTCGACAGATGGGCTCCAAAATAGATCTGGCAGCCGTACTCGGTGACCTGCCCCTCCTGTGGTTTCAGCAAGCAGGAGAGGGGTTTGTGCATTGTATGTGTGGCTTGCCAAGCCACAGGTTTCTAGAAAGATATAAATTGTGAGCAGAATTCCAGGAGGAGGAACAGGAACGAGCGGCCAAAGGCGTGAGCATCCTCAGACCTGCAGAGAAGATCCTCGAGCGAGCACCAGCCAACATGCATGTGCTAACTCTGGTGAGCCTGCTGGCGGCAGTGACATTATGCCTTTGCCACGGAGGTAAGAGGAGGTTAGGGTTGCCAGGTCCCTCTTTGCCACCGGCGGGAGGTTTTTGGGGCAGAGTCTGAGGAAGGCGGGGTGCAGAAGTCATCACATGTCTGGGTTAGGATAATCTGTGGGGCTGCTGAGGCCACCAGACTCCAGTATAATGCTTCTCTTTCTTCTCAAGTCTGTGCAGATAGTCCCAGGTTCAACCCTGGAATCTCTAGTTTGAAAGATCTCAGACAATAGGACCCTTAGCCTCTTGAAGACCACAACCCCCAGCCACGGGATGTTGGAGGAGACAGCACTGGCATAGGTGACTCAGTGGTCAGACTCGGTAGCAGGCAGTTCATGACCATGCCTGTGTATATCGAGATGGTAGCTTGAGAAAATGGGGGGGGGGGGCTTTAGCCTGCACAATCCACAGGTTGCTCACATGCAATCCTAAGAACACTTTCATTAGAGTAAGCCCTATTAAATATATCTGAGTAGTAGGGTTGCCCTGACCTGGATGGCCCAGGCTAGCCTGATCTCATCAGATCTCAGAAGCTATGGATGGGAGACCACCAAGGAATACCAGGGTTGCTATACAGAGGAAGGCACTGGCAAACCACCTCTGTTAAGTCTCTTGCCTTGAAAACCCTATAAGAGGTCACCATAAATCAGCTGCGACTTGACGGCACTTTACACACACAGTATGGTTGCCAGCTCCATGTTGGGATATACCTGGAGATTTGGGGAGTGGTGCCTGAGGAGGTCAGGGTTTGAAGAGGGCAGGGACTTCAATGCCATAGAGTCGAAATGCCAAAGCAGCCATTTTCTCCAGGGGAAATTATCTTTGTCACCTGGAGATCAGTTGTAATAGCGGGAGATCTCCAGCCATCACCTGGAGGATGGGAACCCTACTGTTTAGGATTGCTTTCGAAATCTCAGACTGGGCTCATTTTCACATTCAAAAGCCTTTCCCTCATTCTCCCAGTCTTTCTTCCTGATCTTGGCCCACCTCTTATCTTGCAGTTTCAGCAGGCACTGCCCACGACCCCACTTTCAAACTTATCTTCAGAGTCATGAGGACTAGCAAAGTCTAATTTGCTGCCCATATGTGTGGTCTACACGCTGCCCTTCCTTTGAGTCACAATTGGCTTCAAGATTGAGATGGTTATATTCTTGTTCATTTCTCTTTTCTGCAGATACTTCGGCTCACTCCAACGACCCATCCAGTTCCGAAGGTCAGTTATCTCCCTGGTATCATTGGTTTTTTATGCACTTTGACTTACTTTCTCTGCTGGTTTGACTCGGTTCTTCGTTGGGGTTATGCATGAGTTTTCCGTCCCTTAGAGATGACCTTGCGCCCAGCCCTCATGATGTCTGGGTCTTCCCGATCCTGTTGTAATGCAATTCTTCGATCTCCCCTGAGATCAGCCTGGGGCCAAATCGTCCCCATTTCCATGCATAAGCCAAAGCGTGGGAGAGGGAAGCGGGGGGGGGGGGGGAGTTGACGGTTTTCTCATAGTAGGTACTACAGCCAATTACAAAGCAGCGTTTTCAAGGGGCGGGGACTCAAACGTTTCCGGATTTGAGCTGGTGATTCTGCAGTACTCCGGAAACCCCAGGACTTTCTCCAGGGCAAACAACAACATGCATAGCAGTTTTAGGATTCGTAACAGAAAAGTGTGGGTCAAGAGAGCCTCAAACCCCAGGTGAAACCCCCCTGCCTAAAAGACCATTGTCTTGCTTCTAAGAAGTGGGGGCATGCTTGAAAAAGATTTGCTCACCGTGAGGCTGCTACTGCTTTCCCCCAGAAGCCCAGCAGGGGGCTGTAAAAGGCAATTAGAGAAATTCGTGGTTGAGGAGCGGTCTCTCCATTAGCTATGCTGGCTAAATAGAACCTCCAGTTTCAGAGGTAGTCTATTGAATGCCAGATGCTGGAGAGGAAACAATGGGAGAACGGTTACATCATTTTTTAAAGAGAAAATAAGGCCAACGGTGCATCTAAAGCAGTGGTTCTCAACCTGGGGGTTGGGACCCCCAAGGGGGTCGCGAAGTGTTTTCTGGGGGGTCACCGCCACTGTCCTGGGACAGCCCCCATCCCGGGCTGTCCAGGACTAACCCAGACACCCTGTAACCCTGATCCGTCCGCGAGGGCAGGGAAGACCCCAAGCAGAGAGGTGAGGAACTGGCCGACTGAAAGCCAGAAGGAGCCGGGCTGCAGAGACGTGGTGGCATGCCGCCGCACACCAGCTGTAGCCCCGCTGCCCAGCTGAGAGGCGGACGGGCCAGCCCTGGGCGCGGTCGCACCTGCGCCGGGCGGATGATGCGGCAGGATGTGTGGGAGGCCGAGGAAGCTCCCCTGGCTCGGCCAGTTCAGGTCTCGGAGGAGAAGAGGGCGGTCCCCTTTGAGGCGCTACAGCCACGTTGTTTTTACTTTTAATTGCTCTCGGGTGGGGCGGGAGCTTCAGCCTGGAATCCAAGTGCGCATGTCTGTAGTGTGGCTTCGCTTTTCTGCCCTGAGTCATCAGTTCCGCTCTGCCCTGAGTCATCAGTTCCGCTCTGCCCTGAGTCATCAGTTCCTCTCTGCCCTGAGTCATCAGTTCCTCTCTGCCCTGAGTCATCAGTTCCGCTCTGCCCTGAGTCATCAGTTCCTCTCTGCCCTGAGTCATCAGTTCCTCTCTGCCCTGAGTCATCAGTTCCTCTCTGCCCTGAGTCATCAGTTCCGCTCTGCCCTGAGTCATCAGTTCCGCTCTGCCCTGAGTCATCAGTTCCTCTCTGCCCTGAGTCATCAGTTCCGCTCTGCCCTGAGTCATCAGTTCCTCTCTGCCCTGAGTCATCAGTTCCGCTCTGCCCTGAGTCATCAGTTCCGCTCTGCCCTGAGTCATCAGTTCCTCTCTGCCCTGAGTCATCAGTTCCTCTCTGCCCTGAGTCATCAGTTCCGCTCTGCCCTGAGTCATCAGTTCCGCTCTACCCTGAGTCATCAGTTCCGCTCTGCCCTGAGTCATCAGTTCCTCTCTGCCCTGAGTCATCAGTTCCGCTCTGCCCTGAGTCATCAGTTCCTCTCTGCCCTGAGTCATCAGTTCCGCTCTGCCCTGAGTCATCAGTTCCGCTCTACCCTGAGTCATCAGTTCCGCTCTGCCCTGAGTCATCAGTTCCTCTCTGCCCTGAGTCATCAGTTCCGCTCTGCCCTGAGTCATCAGTTCCTCTCTGCCCTGAGTCATCAGTTCCGCTCTGCCCTGAGTCATCAGTTCCTCTCTGCCCTGAGTCATCAGTTCCGCTCTGCCCTGAGTCATCAGTTCCGCTCTGCCCTGAGTCATCAGTTCCTCTCTGCCCTGAGTCATCAGTTCCTCTCTGCCCTGAGTCATCAGTTCCGCTCTGCCCTGAGTCATCAGTTCCGCTCTACCCTGAGTCATCAGTTCCGCTCTGCCCTGAGTCATCAGTTCCTCTCTGCCCTGAGTCATCAGTTCCGCTCTGCCCTGAGTCATCAGTTCCTCTCTGGCAAGGCCAAGGGGGAGAGAGTCGAGGTGCATGCGCAGTTCAGGATTTTCCCCTCGAGCGCGCAGGTTCGGTGAGGCGCAGAAGGAGTGGTGACTGGCAGAGGGGAGAAAAAGGCACGAAAAGTCCAAGCAGGATAAGCGGCTCTTGGCTCTTTCCTGGCCCTTCGCTCTCGTGAGGTGATTAAACGGAGCTCCGCTTTGAGGGATAACTGCAGTTCTGTGCACAAGCAGTGCCCCAGTCACAAGAGAGGGGGTTTCCTCGCGAGAGCCCCGGCCTGCTTGGAAGAGTTTTTGGGGAGAGAGGGGAGGACAAGGAACGCAGTGCATGCTCAGAGGCACTCTTTCCTCCGTGCCAGGAAAGGTTGCCGCGCCACACAGTCACAGTCACTGCGCAACAGGTGGTAGTACCGTTTGCTTGTTTGTTTTAAACTTTAAAATTTAATTATATATAATTATAATTAATTATATATACGTAATTATATATATGGATACCCTGGACTGCCAAAAAATCAAATGTGTTTTCTTTATCCTATTGAAAATGTCATTTATGCAAATTTATGCAAATATGACGAGGGTCGCAGGTTCCTTGGCAATTGTAAAAGGGGGTCGCGACTTGAAAAAGGTTGAGAACCCCTGATCTAAAGGAAAAATATATTTTATTACTCCTCTGAAAATTCCCTGTCAGTGTTGCCAACAGGCTTCTTCTAGGTAATCTGTAATATAACAAACAAACAAATTACTGAGTTTTCATAATTATGTTTATTTAAAATTATGTAAATGCGTAAAATAGGTTTTAAAACCAGACTGCAGTTGGCAGAATGTAACATCGTGGAGTCAGAGAGTCGCAAGGGGCCATACAGGCAACCTGGCCCAGCCCCAGAGGAGCGTGCCTGTTACGTGAGGTGCTGGGGAACACGGGCAGGACGGTGCTGCTGCAGTCGCCTGGTCTGGGGCTTCCTAGAGGCCCGGGGTTGGCCGCTGTGTGTGAGCAGACTGCTGGGCTGGATGGGCGTTGCTCGGATCCGCCGCCTTGCACGGCCAGACATATCCGAGGATCGTTCTCAGATTACGTGGGGGGAGCTACTTTAGACCACTCGGACCGTCTCTAAGGCGGGAGCCGCCTGGGGTTTTTTCCGTCGCCAATGGCAGTAAAGGCGAGCGCCGAGGGCGCACAAAACCACGCCGATCCCGACAATGGTCAAACTGGGTGGTACAATTTCCCAGCCGAAGAAAAAGCGGAGGGCGCTTCCGCTGAAGCTTAAAACGACGTACACGCGCCAGGCTGCCTTTACAAGCCAGTGTAAGACCACCTTCACGCCCAGACACCAACAGAAGAGGACGGCAAGGGTCGTGAGGACGCTCCAAAGGGTGATGAGCGTGTTACAAGAGCCGCAATCGGCCCCTGCGAGCGCCGGCATTTCTTCTCCAGCCATCGCCCAGCCCCGTCCGACACTGACTCGAGAAACTTCTGCGAACTTTCTTAAGCGAGCCGCCCCGGAAAGGGGAGGCGCCTCCGGCCGCGTTTGGCACCGAGGGGGCGCGGCTGCAGGCGGCCGGAGCGCCGCGGGCGGAGCCGTGGGGCGCAGACGCGGGGGAGGGTTCGCCTCGGGTCTGCCCCTCTCTAGAGCAGTAGTTCCCAAAGTGGGCAGGACCACCCCCTGGGGGGGGGCGGTGGGATGACCTAGGGGGGCACTAAGAGGCGAGGGGGCGCTAGAGGTGGGCCCCTTCCACTGTGTGCTTGGATAGGGTAGGGGGCGCTGGGGTTGAGTTTGTGGAACCCAGCGGGCGGTGGCCCGAAAAGTTTGGGAACCACTGCTTTGGAGTGGTTGGATTCCCACCCCCTGGGATTTTGCCCCCCCCTCCCCCAACTCCAGTTTTCCTCTGCATCGCCACAATTTTGCAGAACCAAAGGGACGAGATATTGTTGTTAATTCCCCGTGGGTCGCCGTGTTAGTCTGTCTGCAGTAGTAGAAAAGGGCCAGAGTCCAGGAGCACCTTCAAGACTAACCAAAATGTTTTCTGGCAGGTGATGAGCTTTCTGAAGAAGTGAGCTGTGGCTCAGGAAAGCTCTAACAGTTAGAGCGGTTCCTCAGTGGAACCGGCTTCCTTGGGAGGTGGTGGGCTCTCCTTCCCTGGAGGATTTTAAGAAGAGGCTGGATGGCCATCTGTCTGCAATGCTGATTCTATGACCTTAGGCAGATGATGAGAGGGAGGGCCCCTTGGCCATCTTCTGGGCATGGAGTAGGGGTCACTGGGGGTGTGGGAGGGGGGACGTAGTTGTGAATTTCCTGCATTGTGCAGGGGGTTGGACTAGATGACCCTGGTGGTCCCTTCCAACTCTATGATTCCTCCTAGCCAGTTAGCATCGCTGCTTCAGTGACGGCCACCTGGGCAGGGAGTTTCCCCACCCCTGATTTAGAATGTATTGGCATTTAGTTGACACAATATCTTTATCTTCCAGAGACAAATTTAACCCTTTAAGAGTCAGGGCGCTGCTTCCTTTTTCAGCAGTATTCTCTCATTTTGGCAAGTTAATTTTTGAACAGCCCCAAAAGGTAAAGTCAAAGGGACCGTGATTGTTTTCAGTAAAGAGTTTAGCCAATGGGATATTTTTTCTTTTCAATTTAATATTATTTTTATGTTCTGTTATGAGTGTTCCTTGTTGGTTTTCCCACATAAAGTTTATTACAGGGGCGTTGGATGAGATATATAACCCGTGTACAGTTGCATGTTAAAAAATCTTTTATATTTTTCTTGTCCAAAAGTTTCATGGCAAAATGTCCCTGAGGAGGAACAGTGCCTAGCAAAAGTCTTTGATGACTAACACATTTATTAGTGTTACTAGGAACTACATCAGGGTTCCCCAGTGTGGTGCCCATGGGCACCCTGGTACTCCCAACACCTTTCCTGGTGCCAGTCAAGTGTTTTTAGAAAGTGGGCGTAGCCAGGTGTGGCTTTTGTCCAGTGGGGCTTCTGATTGGCCAATGGAAATATGTTGAAAAGTTACAATTAAAGTTATGCATAACCTCACTCTTTGACATTGCGTGGTTGGCTTCATCTTCTGTGGCAGTCATTTTGTAACTGGCTCCGCCTCCTATGGCAGCCATTTTGTGGTTGCGCCCACCACCCTGCGCCAGGATTCCAAATGTGCCCACAGGCTCAAAAAGGTTGGGGACTCCTGAACTAGGTATTCCCTCAGATTCTTAGTTCTCCTAAAAGCAATCACGAGGTTCTTATCACATAAGAGGATATTCTCTAGCAAATACCATTTTTTACATTCTTTAGATCCACATTTACATTTTTATGAGAAAGACTACATACAATCCTATCACATTCAACTTTCCCCTTTGTTCATGAGCGATTTCTTCTTACCTATTGCCTAGTGTTTTAAATAAGCAGACTATAATGAGCAATTTGGATAGCCCCTGCTAGCTAAATTGTGCTTAAGAATGGAAGCTTCCCTTTTGAAAGTCATAAATATTTAAGAAATTTCTTATGAGTCATAAGAATTGACCAAATGATACGGTATTCCTCATATGTTTAGGGTGTTGATTGTCCTATCTCAAAAGGGAGTTTTTATCTGTTGGATTTAAAAAAAAAATAAAGATTCATATGACATTTAGCCTGTTCCCTTGTGACTATGACATCTAAAACATTAATTTTCTTGTCATCCACATGGAGGTCAAATTCTTCTGCCTTCCACCAGCACAAGGAGGCTTCCCCTATCAGTGGAAGGCTACTTACGCTAGAGTAAGGCACCACTGATAGCAGACTGATCCGTAAGATCCAACCTAATGTATACGATTTATGTAGAAGAGTTGGTTTTTATATGCTGATTTTCTCTACTTTTTAAAAAGAATCAAACCAGCTTACAATCGCCTTCCCTTCCCCTCCCCACAACAGACACTTGTGAGGTAGGTGGGGCTGAGAGTTCTGAGAGAGCTGTGACTAGCCCAAGGTCACCCAGCAGGCTTCATGTGTAGGAGTGGGGAAACCAACCCGGTTCTCCACATTAGAGTCCGCAGTTCTTATCCACTACACCACGCTGGCTCTGGTAGTGTGTATCACGCTGGTAGCATATAACACTGACTTATAGATGCAGAAATAGCAATGAAAAATGCACATGCTTTGTGGGGATAATTCAGCATGAAGAAACAGGATATGATTAAAAAATAAGTAGTTGCAGGTTTGAGTCTCCAAGGAAATCAAAACAGGAATGGGGGTGGGGTTGAAAAAGCAGGGATGAGAAACTCGAAATCATCCCTAACTGGTAGCGAATCCAAGTGGTGATCTTAGGCTGTTGTTAAATGCAAGCCCTTCGTGGCAGTAACCACCTGATTCTTCCCCTTGGCAGCTTTCATCTCCAGGCGTGACAGCGCAACGGTAGTGAAGAGACAGATGCAGAATCCTCAAGGGTAAATGTCAACACACAACATCTTAAGAGGGGGGCTTCCCAACTTGGTTCTGAAGATGGCTCCAGGAATCTGCCAAATATTGGACCTCAGAGGCAGAACTGGCTACTGAATGGCTGCACTGAAGATCCTTGTTCTGTGGTGGCAGCTGCTACCAAAGCAACATTTTGAAAAAAATCTGCAGTCAATCACATCTCCAATGGCCAATCAAAAGCCTTGCAAGCCCCACCTGGCCCCGCCCACTTTCTATAAACACTTGATGGGTGCCAAGAAACGTTTTGGTGGGCGCCACAGTGTCCACGGACAGCCCATTGGGGGTCCCTGGTTTAGTAAATGGTGCAATTTAAAATATTTCGTACATGAGGAATCTTGAATTCAATCTTCCCCCCTCTTGCATCAAAAGAAGGAAAAAGCCTTGAGGAAAAGTGCTAGCCCTAGTGGAGCTGAGCTGTGGGATCCTTTTGTAAATGTAATGAGTTTGTTTAAATAAAGAAAAAAAACCTTTGTTAATTATTAAATCCTTAATATTCAGTGGATTAATTGATTAGACATTATTTTGATCAAAATCAAAAGAGCCTCTGATTAATAGGGCCAAAAATATTAATAACATATGTTCTCCTTTTGAAAACTGCAGATGTCAAATGCCACTGTAGGAAAGGCATTCCCTTCCGCGTGAAAAACAGTCGGGTGGGAAGGGGATGTGACTTTTAAGACAGTGGGCACTTTCACACATACCGAATAATGCACTTTCAATCCACTTTCAATGCGCTTTAACGATCATTTGCAATTGGATTTTGCTATTTCACACAGTAAAATCCAGCTTCAAAGTGCATGGAAAGTGGATTGAAAGTGCATTATGCGGCATGTGTGAAAGGGCTAAATGTCTACCATGGCAAGTATGGTGTGTGTTAAGTGCTGTCGAGCCACTTCTGACTCATGGCGACCCTATGAATCAATGTCCTCCAAAATGTCCTATCTTGCCTTGCTCAGGTCTTGCAAATTGAGGGCCGTGGCTTCCTTTATTGTCAATCCATCTCTTGTTGGGTCTTCCTCTTTTCTTGCTGCCCTCAACTTTTCCTAGCCTGATTGTCTTTTCCAGTGACTCTTGTCTTCTCATAACGTGACCAAAGTATGATAGCCTCAGTTTAGTCATTTTAGCTTCTAGGGTCAGCATACATAATTTAAAAAAAAAAAAAAAAAGTTACAGGTTTTTTCCTGCATGCAAATTTATGCAAATGTAAGTAATGCACTGTACAGTTTATCAAATAAGGTTTCTCTGATTGGGTGCCGGCCCTGCTAATTATTGGAAGAAGCCCCACTTATCACGCTTTTGCTCTCCCGTAGGGCTGCCGTCGCAGCTGCAGATGCTGCCGGACCCCTTGAAAGCCTTCGAGAGGTCTGTGAGTTGAACGTCGCCTGTGATGAACTGGCCGACCACATTGGCTTCGTAGAAGCATACCAAAGATTCTATGGACCGGTGTAGACCGCCTGCATTCAGCCCAAGGGAGAACTGGAAGAAGAAGGATTGGGTCCGGGGACCAACAGCCAAGCTGATCTACTTGATGTCGTTCTGTGTATTCTGCGTTTCTAAGATCCAGTGCTGTCCATGCTGTAGATCACCCCAAAAGGCTTCCGCTTGTAACGACAACCACACCTGTGCTTTATAACTGCAGCTGTAATGTGCTTAATTGATGTTCCTATAAAGGAGAGACTAAAAATAAACAAAAATCTATTAAAAAAAACATATTCCCTTCATTGGGCTGAGCAAGTGGGTGCTATTTAATTCACTTATTTGGTTTATTTATAGCCCGCCTTTCTTACTAAGACTTAAGGCAGGTTACAGAATAAAAGTGAGGTAATCCTACAGCATAAGATATCCGATGAACAATGCACCAATACAGGATTAAAAGGACAAGGTGAACTATAAACTGTCTAAGGCATAGATCCCCAAAATGATTGGTTGCTTATAATATATCACATTGTTTGGTGTATGACATCACATTTTGCATAAGGTGTTTAGAAATATTTACGTGTATAAACTCTAACAAGGAGGGCAGGGTTTGGGGAGGGGAGGGACTTCAGTACCATACAGTCCAATTGCCAATGCGGCCATTTTCTCCAGGTGAACTGATCTCTGTTGGCTGGGGATCAGTTGTAATAGCGGGAGATCTCCAGCTAGTACCTGGAGGTTGGCAATCCTATCTTTGGGTCAGGGACAAAGTAGGTCCAAACAGTTTAGGCCAAGGAGAATGTTGGTCAGTGAGAAATTCAGGAGCATACACAGTGGAGCGCTCCATCAGAGCAGGTCTTTGTTTGGGTCTTCAGCTGAAATATCTCCCCCCCCCAGTTGATATTTTTTGCCTCGGATGCATACCGGGAAAGCTGCTGGGAGAGGGGCCGTGGCTCAGTGGTAGAGCATCTGCTTTGCATGCAGAAGATCCCAGATTAAATCCCTGGCATTTCTATGTAAAAAGATCAGCCCTTGAAAAGACTATTGTGAGAGGAGCACAAGAGCACCACGCTGAGGCCCTTGCAGCATTTTTAAATCATCTTAAAATGGTGGCAGTGTCCCGGTGACAGCCATCATCTCTAGTTTGGCCCTGAGCCTTTGTGTGTTGCAGTTCAAATAAATCAGATTCATACCTAGGGTTGCCAGGTCTCTCTTTGCAACCAGCAGGAGGTTTTTGGGGTGGAGACTGAGGAGGGCGGAGTTTGGGGAGGGGAGGGACTTCAATGCCATAGACTCCAATGACCAAAGTGGCCATTTTTTCCAGGGGAACTGATCTCTATCGGCTGGAGATCAGTTGTAATAGCAGGAGATCTCCAACTAGTACCTGGAGGTAGGCAACCCTATTTATACTCATTATCTGATGGGTGTGGACTCCAAACTTTGCAACCTCTCCTCCAAATAGGGGTGGCAAGTCTGGTTTGGGACATTTCTTGAGATTTGAGGGGACAGGTAAAGGATGGGGAGGGCTGCCAATCTTTGGGTGGGGCCTGGAGATCTCCCAGAATTACAACTGATATCTGGACTACAGAGATCAGTCCCCCTGGAGGAAAGAACAGAGTCAGAGGGAAGATTATGGCATCATACCCTGCAGAGATCCATCCCCCCCAAACCCCACTCTCCTCAGGCTACAAGTGTTGCCAGCTCTGGGTTGGGAAATACCTGGAGATTTTGGGGGCGGAGCCTTAGGAGGGTGGGGTTTGGAGAGGGGAGAGACTTCAATGCCATAGAGTCCAATTGCCAAAGTGGCCATTTTCTCCAGGTGAACTGCTCTCTATCGGCTGGAGATCAGTTGTAATAGCAGGAGATCTCCAGCCACCACCTGGAGGTTGGCAACCCTTGGCTCCAACCTGCTAATCTCCAGGAATTTCCCAAGCAGGAGTTGGGGCCCATAAGAGGGACTTCAGTGGGATATAATGTCATACTGTCCGCCCTCCAAAGCAGCCATTTTCTCCAGGGGAACTGATCTTTGTAGTGTGGAGATCAGTTGTAATTCAGGGAGTTTTCCAGGCCCCATGTGGATGTCGGCAACGCTACCTCCAAATTTCAACTCTTTTAAAAGTGTTTCGTTCTTTATAATGCTTTGCCACACTGGGGAAGGCTGTTTTCTTCATGCTCTGCTTTGTAATAGGCCTGCTAGAAGCATCCGACTGGCCCCAGTGGGAAACAGGATGTTGGATGAAATTGACTTGAACCTGGGCATGCTTTTGATCGTGCTCATGTATAACTTTCAGCTTTCTTCTAAAGTAAACTTCTGGAACAGTATCTGTGCAGTTTAGGCAACACTAGCAGCAATTCTGTTTTATGTGTCTAATATGCTGCTAATGATTGTGTATTTTCCTTAAGAAATCTCTCAGAAGATATGGATGGGGCTACTAGTTCTTCAGCTGATACACAAGAACCATTGATGTAAAAATCATGATGGGGGATCTAGGCAAAGGGAAGATGTCTGATCACATCTCTCAGTTCAAATTAGGGTTGTCAGGTCCCCCCTGGCCACTGGCGGGGGGTGGGGGGCATGTGGTTGCCAGCTCCAGGTTGGGAAACTCTTGGAGATGGAGCCTGAGGAGAGGAGGAGGAGAAGAAGAGTTGGTTTTTATATGCCGACTTTCTCTACCACTTAAGGAAGAATCAAGCCAGCTTACAATCACCTTTTCTTCCCCTCCCCACAATAGACACGCTGTGAGGTAGGTGGGGGCTGAGAGAGCTCCAAGAGAGATGTGACTAGCCCAAGGTCACTCAGCTGGCTTCATGTGGAGGAGTGGGGAAACTAATAGATTAGTGTCTGATGCTCATGTGGAGGAGTGGGGAATCAAACCCGGTTCTCCAGATTAGAGTCCACTGCTCCAAACTTAGTGGGGTACAATGCCATAGACTCCACCCACCAAAGCATCCATTTTCTCCAGGGGAACTGATCTCTGTAGTCTGGAGATGAGCTGTAATTCTGGGGGATCCCCAGGTCCCACCTGGAGGCTGGCATCCCTATTTCAAACCATACCAAGTCTGGACAAGAATCAGCTTGAGCGCTTTGACAGTGTCTGGCCAGTGGAATTAGCGGAAATGTTTATCTGCCCCTCTTTCTTCTAACACTAGTGCTAGCTGTTACTAGAACTGCTTGTTGCGTTACCAACCTGGGCACAAGGACTGAAATGCCCTTCCGAAATCCTGCTCTTGGGGGAGAGGAGCCTCTAGGAGCTGGATTCTGGGGAACGTTTGATGGGAATAATACCCTTGTCAGAGGAAATGGATCGTTGAATATTAATGGTATTAGCGGCAGAAGCTCATTAATGTTGCAAGCACACAATAAAGACTTGAAGTCTCTTCTCTTAGCAAAAATCAATTTTACTTACTAACATCAGGGAAGGGTAACTTAGATTTAAAATAACAAATTCCTTACTACATTCTAAGTTTCCTATCGCATCCCAGAAGCTGGGAGTTCTATAGCTTTACATCTTCACATGGTAAAATCTAAAATACAATGGTGGTGGCTTCTCCTTGCTAAAACAAAGAAGAAGCCCTAGTATGCAAATACTTTTACAACTGTCCTGTTGAACCAATAGCTACTTGACACATACTGTAGGTTACATCACCTTTGATCTGGTCAGCTTGGTTACAAACAATTGAACCCTTGACTATGTGAAATACAATGAAACTCGCTACCTAAGACCTAACGACATTTGGGGCTGCCCCAAGAGGGAGGGCCCATTAGTTTGGGTAGAAGTTGCTGTGGTGTGCCGGATTCATCCGATAGTTTGGATTCTGAATGACGATTCGCTCAAATCCCCACTGTGGCGTGGAAGCTCGCTGGGTGACCTTGGGCCGGTCGGTCACTCTCCGTGTAACTGAGCTCATATGGTTGTCGTGTGGATACAATGGAGGAGGGAAGACCAGCGCAGACCTCCCTGAGGTACTTGGAGGAATGGTGGGGTGGACATGTACCAAATAGATTAGAGTCTGCCTCTTGCCTCTGGGTAAGGTGACTTCTGGGCCTCTCACACAACATCTTCTGCACTTTTTGAAGAAGGGGCTGTAGCTCAGTGGAAGAGTTCATGTTTTGAGTGCAGAAGATCCCAGGTTAGACCCTTGGCATCTCCACTTAAAAGATCCCAAATAGCATGTGTTCAGGAAGACCCTTCTCCTCTGAGACCCATGCAGAGCCACTGCTGGTCAGAGCAGATAATCTAGCCCTCATGGAAGGAAGTCCCTGAGAGTAGCAAGCGGAGTAAATAAAAATACAGCAACAGAAGAGACAAGAGGAAAGATATGGAGGAAATGGATGTATCTATAAGGACCAACCACCCCTTTCTCCTTCTTTGTTCAGTTCCTAAACAGCGTGGATCCCCGGCCCAAAGGTACTGGATTATCCAGAACTCGTGGGGGAAGACATGGGGAGAGAAGGTGAGCTATTATGTCCTTGTTGAAGGATCAGGGGAGGGGCCACATGAGGAAAGGGGAAGAGGTGGATCAGAGGGGGCATCAGGAACTGAGCATTGTTTGGTCAGCTCGGCAATGAGTCAGCTGCATAGAAGGAAATCCCTGGTTAATGAGAGGGCTTGAGTGGGAACGATGGCAAAGAGTGTCAGAGCACACGCAGTGTGTCTTTCTGCTAACCACAGCTCCAAGGTACCTGAAGTGAGGGGAGATGCAAGGGCTTCCAGTGCAGAAGGTGTGGCTTCCACACAGGAAAAAGTCTCTTCATCTCTTTTTTTGGAACTTAAATTCCAGCCAGTGTGGTGTAGTGGTTAAGAGCAGCGGCCTCTAACCTGGAGAACCGAGTTTGATACCCCGCTCCTCCACATCAAGCCAGCTGGGTGACCTTGGGCTAGTTACAGTTCCCTCAGAACTCTCTCAGCCCCACCTGCCTCACAATGTGTCTGTTGTGGGGAGGGGGAGGGAAGGCGATTGTGAGCCACTTTGAGACTCCTTAAAGGTAGAAAAAAAGCAGGGTATAATAACTAACTCTTCTTCTAAATGCTGGAGGTGAGTGCTAGGCCAAGATTAAGCATGGGAGGGTAGGGATTTAGCTGCCATCTTGGTCTGATAGACATCCCTTTCGCATTTTTTAACCCACTCTCTTCCCATCCAGGGATATTTCAGGCTACACCGTGGGGATAACACCTGTGGCATCGCCATGTATGCGGTGACGGCGATGGTGAAGAAATTGGAGGCAAGATCCGAAGTGAGGGTGTCATGCCCCAGATGATGGCAAAAACATGTGTGTGCCCTGTGCTTGGGGGGGGGGGGGAACGACGCAATAAGATGGCAAAAGGAGAGATGATAGCTTCTGTCTCAACAGGGCAGAGATCCACCCATCTTCTGCTAACTGCTGGCATTTTATTTTCCATGAAGTTATTTTCCACCACTGTGTTACATTGCTGTCTGCTACGAACCATACATTTCAGAGCTTTACATCAGCAAAACAGTGCATCCTGTCAGACAATTAATACAGTTCGCATATACAATAATCAGAATTTCTGCCTTGCCAGTCTTTCTTTGGCCTGAGGGTCTCTAGTTTGAATTTGCGTGCTTTTTTTTCCAGATTTGTACCGCATTCTCAAAAAATCATATATACTTTAAAAATGCAAACGTTTTCATTTTCCTTATTTCATTCTTAATTGTATTGCCTTCAGCTTTGTTAATGCTATTTAAAAATGTAGCCCTTTAAACCATGATCCTTATGATTTGGAAAATACAAAAAGTTTAGAATCAAAGGTCAGAAGACTGGGTAAATTTTAAGTTTATGTGAAATTTTCTTCAGCAGTAGTCGCTAAAGTGAGAGCGAGAAATGCGGTTCAGGAAGAAAACTGTTTCTCTTAGGGATGGAATAAAGGGTGATTCGATTTCTGTCAATTCAGTTTTTACAGATCACTCAGATTTTGGGCATTCTCATTTTCCTCACCTGTAAATTCCTATTTCTTCAGGGGTGAGGTCCAGTTCTGCACATGTTTTGCTCCCTCTAGTGGTCAATTTGACGTCAAACAGCTTTAAATCCAGTATAAAAACTTGCAGTTTTAATCTGCAAGGAGAAACGCTGGATTTAAAGAAGAAGAAGTGTTGGTTTTTATATGCCAACTTTCTCTACTAGTTAAGAAAGAATCAAACTGGCTTACAATCACCTTTCCTTCCCCTCCCCACAACAGACACCCTGTGAGGTGGGTGAGGCTGAGAGAGTTCAGAGAGAACTGTGACTAGCCCAAGGTCACCCAGCTTGCTTCATGTGTAGGAGTGGGGAAACCAACCCAGTTCACTGGATTAGCATCCTCTGTTCATGTGGAGGAGTGAGGAATCAAACCCAGCTCCATTCCACCGCTCTTAACACGCCACGCTGGTTGATGTTTGATCTTGAATTGACCACTAGAGGGAGCAAAACACATGCAGAACTGTGCTGTTTGGGCTCTCCTTTAAAAACGTAAAAGAAGACGCTGTTCAATGCAGCTGCCGCAGGGAACATGAATTATGTCTGGGGAACCAGAACTCAACTCTTTAAAAAATTTAACATGTCATCTGGCTGTCAATCATCTTTTTTCTAAACTGAAAAGTCCAATTATCTTTAGCTTTTCCTCATAGGAAAGATGCTCCAGCCCCTGAATCGTCTTGATTGCTCTCTTGGGGTGGGGGGAGAAAATACAGAAGAGGGCAACCATGCCAGTTAAGGGCTGATATACCTTTCCTTTGAGGAAAAGCTCAAGAGGCCTGGGATTTTTCAGTTCACAAACAAGCATTTTGCATTTATGTGTGAAGGCACATCTGGAATTGTTTTTGTCTTTGATGCTGATTTGGATTCTCTTCCACGGTGGTTCTTTTCGCATTAGGATCTTTTAGCAATGATGTTGCAGTTCTCTTCTGCTATCCTCAAACTGTGGTTCCACACAACACTTAGTATACTACTGTATTCTCATTACAATCCTGCCTCAACCATCCCATCCCCCCAACAAAGGCAAAAGCAGGTGATAGCTTACTGTCAAATTTCTTACCAAAAAGTCAGGTGAAAAAGCCTGGCTCCCTTCAGTTCTGCACTCCCCATTCATTCTTAGCAGCCCTTCAAATGTTACCCAAGGGTATGCCTTCTAGCGAATTTAAGGTAAATTAACATTTACATAGCACTGCTTGCTGTTGTAATATTCCGATCAATTTCAAGAAGCTTCTTCCAACCCTTTTATGATTTTTAAAAAGTTATCTGTTGGTAGTGCATCCATAAAGCTTAACTTGTTTTATAGAAAGAAAGAAAGAAAGAAAGAAAGAAAGAAAGAAAGAAAGAAAGAAAGAAAGAAAGAAAGAAAGAAAGAAAGAAAGAAAGAAAGAAAGAAAGAAAGAAAGAAAGAAACCAACAAACAAACAAACAATACTGGGATATTTGGTTAATATAGCAGAGTTTGCCCAGTCATAGAAACGTGATATTCAGTACAGTAAATAAATCTCCTATGAAGGATTATGCAAAAAAGTAAAACATTTATTCAAGGAAATTCCGTTCACACTCAGGGTGCACTCGTAAGGAGAGGGAGAAGCCTAATCTTAAAAGGACTTTCCCTGTCACAAGTGGTCAGCTGATCCGGCATCATGTGAATGGAAGTATGAGGCATCATTTCTACAGGAGAGAACTGTAGAGTCGTGTGACTCCATGAAAAGCCATGTTGAGAATGGGAAGAACAAAGGACACACAGAGAGAGGAGGGGTCAGAGGGCAGCTCCCAGGTTAAGACAAAAAGGGAGACATCCTATTCAAGGAGATAACACTGGTACCCACTTAAAGCGATGTAGTGATTCCCAATGTCCAGGCATGCTGAGTTGCTCACTCCAACACACGATTGATCCAAATATAAGTCTGACCCAAGAATAAAACTCATCTTTCCCAAAATATTGGTGCGAAACTTACTTTGCAGTTGGCTGTGTCCTCCATAGATTAAAAAAATCTCAGTTACACTTGATTTTCCAACAAGGCAGAATGTAACCAGAAGTTATTGTTTAGAGCAGGTAAAACACTGTTGTGTCATCATTCTCTCTTAGATGCGAACATAAAAAGAGAAATCATTACTGCTACTATTCCTCCTGCCCTGACCTGGATGGCCCAGGCTAGCCTGATCTCGTCAGATCTCAGAAGCTAAGCAGGGTCAGCCCTGGTTAGTATTTGGATGGGAGACCACCAAGGAATACCAGGGTTGCTGTGCAGAGGAAGGCACTGGCAAACCACCTCTGTTAGTCTCTTGCCTTGAAAACCCCCAAAAGGGGTCGCCATAAGTCGGCTGCGACTTGATGGCACTACACACACACACACTATTCCTCCTCATCAAAAAGGAATGGTTTGCTGGCCTCATTTGGCTACATGACTCTTTTTCTTCTTGTCCATTCCAAAGTTGTATTTCGAGAGTCATTTGTATATTTTTGAAACTTCAGCTGATAGTCTTGTTTGGATAGTTTTAATTCATGCATCTAATGAATGGGGCTCTAAATAAAATCATGCCAATAAACCAGTGGCTTGGATCCTGCCTAGATTTATACAAGCACAAGAGGGGGTGTTTTTTTTTTTTTTGCCAATTCCCCCCTTTGATTCTGCCCTAAGCTATCCTTGGGGATGCTTTGAACCTCAGGAGCTACGTTTTGGGGTGTGTTTTGGGCTGCCACAGGAGGGAGGAATCAGCAAAAATTGCACTTCCCTCCTTGTGCCTGCAGAAATCTAAGCAGGCGTCAAGCCAGTAAATCCTAAATCAGTACATCTGCTATTAATTTGGAAACAGACTTCTCTGAAATTTCTCTGCACTCCAGACTCTGAGGCATGAGGGCAACTTTCTTATTACAGGAATGAAAAAAGTATGATAAAGGAGAGCAATTAATGCTTTAATATATATACAGGTTGAGTATCCCTTATCCAGACAACCGATATCCAGACTGATCCGAAAACCAGACCTTTTGAGCTGGTCTGCAGGCATTACTCGCAGGCCCTCAGCAGCACCACTGATGGTTCAATGTACACAAAATTATTAAGTTTAAGTTTATTAATAAGGTTGACTGACCAATCACGTGCCAACACATCAAAATTTCCAGACCCAATAGTTTTGCACCGCAGAATCACAGACTGCCCGTACATATAAAGGTGTAAGGTCAATAAAAGCAAACCCTGGTTAAAATTATCACATTAAAATTGATAAAATTGTAAAAAAATTCTAACAATCATTCTCTAATAAAGCGCTGCATATTTTAATAGCAACAGCGCAGAACTTGGCAGTTTGCAGAGTAAGCTGAGGGTCTTCTTCTAATAGGAGCTTCTTTGCCAAAAGCTCAACTGACTCATCAGGGAATTTACTAAGTAGGGGGGAAATAACCTTTGACCTAACTTTGGGGTAGAATAGGCAACTACACAAAATTATTAAAAATATTGTTTAAAATTACATTCAGGCGATGTGTATAAAGCATATATCAAACGTAAATGAATTTCATGTTTAGACTTGGGTCCCATCTCTCAAATATAACTGTTCTACTGCAGACCCACAGGGCTACTCTCTGAAATTGCCATAAATAAAGGTAATGGCCTATAGGTAGGATTGCCAACCTCCAGGTGGGGCCTGAAGATCTCCTGGTATTACAACTCATTTCCAGACTACAGGTATCAGCTCCCCTGGAGAAAATGGCTGCTTTTTAAGGTGGACTCTAGGACATTATACCCTGCTGAGGTCCCCTTCCCAGACTCTGCCCTCCCCAGGTTCCATCCCCCAAATCTCCAGGTATTTCCCAACCCAGGGCTGGCAACCCTACCTATAGGCGCTGGAGACCTCCTGCTATTACAACTGATCTCCAGCTGATAGAGATCAGTTCCCCTGGAGAAAATGGCCGCTTTGGCAATTGGACTCTATGGCATTGAAGTCCCTCCCCAAACCCCGCCTTCCTCAGGCTATGCCCTAAAAACCTCCCGCTGGTGGCAAAGAGGGACCTGGCAACCCTAAAGATAGGGGGTACTGTCCAAACAGACCTGAAGAGCTATGGGGGGGGGGGGAAGCGGGAGGGAACTAGCCAGTCAGAACTACAAATACAGCATGGCCCATTCTGGTTAGTATTGGCTTCTCATTCCTCAGTATTAATTAGCCAGTACAACGTGGACTTTACTGGTTGGTACTGCCTTGCTGGCAACTCTATCTGCATAAGGTGCTGGCTAGGCACTGGAGAGAGGAGGGCGGAGACCAAGGGAGAGAGAAAAGTAACATGGCATTTAGGAATGGATGGGAAAGCATCATTAAGGGCTCAACAGCAATTCATTTAAAATAACCAGCCAACTCGTTCATTCCAGCTCAGACTAGTTTTATTTTCTACTTCAAGCCAGGATTCAAAATCTAAGACAGAGAGTACAAGAAAAAAAACCCAACCCTAAGGAGCTTCTGACTGGTTTTATAGATGAAACAGCATATCTACCTTATATAAATAGTTTTATAGATGAAAGAGTGTATCTACCTTACAAACGGTTTTGTAGATGAAAGGGCGAATCGCTGTTATAAATGATTTGAAGCTTAGTTCAATGGAGCCACAAGATCTCAGGTTCCTTAACAGTTGGGAACAACTCTTAAATTAGGGAAGATTATGAAATCTGCTGCCACACTGCTCCCCCGGATTTGGGGTTCCATGTTAAAAGGAATATATACCAGATTGGAAGTCCTAATGTCAGAATCTGGGGTTCTTCTGGAGTTGTATGTCTGAGATGCAGCACAAAATGTAATACCAAAAAAGAAACCTCTTTGAAACTAACTACTTGAACTTTTTCTTTAAAATTTTCAGCGCACTAAAGGTTGGTTTTAAAAGGGGTTGTTGTGGGGGGGGAGGTTATATCACAGAAGAGCACAATTGCATTCTTCAGCACCTTTAAAAAAAGAAAAGAAAAAGAAATCCCTTCGAAACAACCATTTTACGTGCCAGAACTATATATATAAAAAGAAAAGCCATTTAGCAGCACGAAACAGATTTGTTTTGAAGGGGTTTCTATGGCACAGCAGTATTCTTCTGCAGCATTTTAAAAATACAACCTCTTCTAAACTAGTTTGGTCGGTGCCAAAAATATACAAACATAAAAAATATGTTTTTCAGCACATCAGGGATTAGTCATAAAGATGGGGGAGTGGTTTGGTTTGGACAGCAGTTGTATTCTTCTGCAACTTAACCACAAAACAAAACAAAATAATCAACCCTTTAAAAAGTTTCCTTTGGTATGCTGGAAATATAAAAAACACATTTAAAAAATTCTTTTCAGGGCACAAAGTATTAGGTTTGGGAAGGATTTCTATCATTTGTTTTTGGGGTGAAAAGTATGCAGTTGCTCTCTTCCACAACCTAAACACAAGATAAATGAATCAGAAGATCTCAGAATCAGCCTTTTGTGAGCCAAAAATAGGTATGAGTTTGATCCTACCAATACGTTTCCCTAACAGTAGTGGAAAGGTCTGCCATCAGCAGCAGAAGAGTTGGTTTTTAGATGCTGACTTTCTCTACCGATTAAGGGAGAATCAAACCGATTTACAGTCATCTTCCCTTCCCCTCCCCACAACAAACATCCTGTGAGGTAAGTGGGGCTGAGAGATGTGACTAGCCCAAGGTCACCCAGCTGGCTTCCTGTGTAGGAGTGGGGAAACAAATCCAGTTCACCAGATTAGCCTCCACAGCTCGTGTGGAGGAGTGAGGAATCAAACCCGCTTCTCCAGATCAGAGTCCACCACTCCAAACCACCCGTCTTAACCACTACACCACATTGGCCACTACACCACATTGGCCCAGAGGGTTAGAAGAGATCTAACCCTCTAAGAGGGACCTGGCAACCTTACTCATCCGACAGCTACTATTTAGAAGAGTTTAAAGGAACAGAGGAGGTCAGAAGCAGCAGCTTGCTTTCTGTTACCAGGCTCATCAAATGTAAACGGGTCCTTCTTCCTTTTCAATGGGATAGGATGGATTGTCTGCCATCTCTGTGGGGTTCGGAGGGGTCGGAGGGGCCTCTTGGCATCCCTCCTCACTAATGTATGCTTTGTCGTGTTGAAAAAATACGATCACCGCCAACTTGCACACTAATTTCTGCAAAGCATGAAAAGACAAAGGGGAAAAATGCAATTACAGTTAGATTTTGGAGCATATAAACCAGGGGTGTCAAAAATATGGCCCACGGGCTGGATCCGGCCCCTTGAAAGCTCTTATCTGGCCCGCAAGCCAGCCAAAGCAGCCACCCCTCCAGGCCCGATCTGGGCTGATGAGGCATGGCCCGGCCTGACCAAGTGACATTTATGTCATATCCAATCCTCGTAACAAATGCGTTTGACACCCCTGATATCAACCCTGTGTCCTGCCTCCCCCAACAAATTCTGCACTCAGAAAAATAAAAGATGCTTCATTCAGGCAAGTTGTTTGCCTCAATTAATTCAACTTGACCATTTACCATGAGGGGTCGGCCACGTCTATGTGCATTTAAATCTTTCCCCCCAGTGTAAACCTGGGAGTGGGGACACTTGGAGGCTAATAGGGTGGGCCAGGCAAATTGTGTTTGGTAATCCCCCTCTCCAGAGCTGTTATTTGCCCTTCAAGAGGAGGAGCAGGTAAATTACAAATGAGTTTACAATTGCCAGAAAAAAAGAAGACCCTCCCCCTCTTCTGAGTGCTTCACTAGGACTGTATTACTGCAACTTTACGTAAGGCTGCCCTTGAGATTAATCCGGAAACTCTAGCTGGTGCAAAATGCCGCAGCGAGGGTCCTTACAGGGACCCCGCTGAGGGCTCATAGGCAGGGCTCCGTCATCTGCACTAGCTCCAGCTGGAGTACTGAATTAGGCTCATGGTGCTGGTTTTAACCTTTAAAGCCTTACACGGTCTGGGACCTTAGTATCTAGGGGACCACCTCTCCTGGTATAGCCGCCAGAGGGCATTACGTTCTGCCAATAACAACCTCCTGGTGGTCCCCGGCCCAAAGAGCGTTCGGCTGTCCTCAACTAGGGCCAGGTGGAACTCCCTTCCTCAGGAGATCAGGGACCCCAGGGAATTCCGCAGGGCCTGTAAAACGGAGCTGTTCTGCCAGGCCTATAGTTGAGGGCAGCTACGATTTCCCGACAGTGCTGGCCTCCCTGTTCCTCCCCCCCACTCTCCCTTTTGGTTGGGTTGCCAGCCTCCAGGTGGTGGCTGGAGGTCTCCTGCTATTACAACTGATCTCCAGGCGATAGAAATCAGTTCCCTTGGAGAAAATGGCCACTTTGGCCATTGGACTCTATGGCATTGAAGTCCCTCCCCTCCCCTCCCCAACCCTGCCCTCCTCAGGCTCCGCCCCCACAATCTCCAAGTATTTCCCAACCCTACTTTTTGGGATTATATACCATCCAACCACTTGTGGGGGTGGGGGCCCTGACTGACCTTCCAGCCCCACAGCAGCCTCTGTGTGTAAACACTTGAGCACCCCTTTCTCCGTTAACGTATCAATGTTTTATGGAATGTTAATTATTTGCAATTGTATAGTATTTTATTGTATTTGGTATCGTGTTGTTGGCCGCCTTGTGCCCGGCCCCAGCCAGGGGCTGAGGGCAGGGTATAAAACTAATAAAATAACTAACTAAATAAATAAACTGCTGGGCCTTTTTTGATTTGAGCCTGGGGAAATTAGCCCGTTTTGACTTACTGGTGTCCCGGGCACTATCTCACAGCTCTGGAGATTCCCACTTTGGTCCTTTGGGCATTCAACCTGGACCAGATTCATCATCACGTGGTATATTCGTCCAGTTGATGTCTGGAAAGAAATCGGGTGGCTCATGAGCAAGATATCTGAAGCAAGCAAACAGAGGGGGAAACGGGTTTCATCATGTTCTACCTGTAGGGTCGCCAACCTCCAGGTTGTGGCTGGTGATCTCCCGCTATTACAACTGATCTCCAGGCGACAGAGATCAGCTGGAGAAAATGGCCGTTGGAAGGTGGACTCTATGGTTTTATACACCATTGAATTCCCTCCCCTCCCCAAACCCCGCCCTCCTTAGGCTCCACCCCTAATATCTCCAGATATTCCCCAACCTGGAGCTGGCAACCCTATCTACCTGCTTGGGTGCAAAAAGCAGGGTTTAGAATTAGCATCAATGAGAAATCCAGAAGCAGGTTTTACAGGGCCAGTGATAGGGTTGCCAGGTCCCTCTTTGCCACCGGCGGGAGGTTTTTGGGGCGGAGCCTGAGGAGGGCAGGGTTTGGGGAGGGGAGGGACTTCAGTGCCATAGAGTCCAATTGCCAAAGCGGCCATTTTTCTCCAGATGAACTGATCTCTATCTGCTGCAGATCAGTTGTAATAGCAGGAGATCTCCAGCTACTACCTGGAAGTTGGCAACCCTAGCCAGTGACAACACCACAAATTGTGTAAGAAAATAGGAAGAGAAAGTGACAAAATAAAAAATTAGGGTTGCCAGTTCCGGGTTGGGAAGTTCCCGGAGATTTAGGGGTGGTGCCTGAAGAGGGTGGGGTTTGGGGGAGGGGCTCCAATGAGGGTATAATGCCAGAGAGTCCCCCATTTTCTCCAGGTGAACTGATCTCTATATTACCAGCTTGAATCCTTCACTGAGAACAGATACCTGCTTGGTTTATGAAACTGACTTTGACGGATATGCGAAGAAGCTGAAACAAATCAGCTAGGAATGTAAGACATATAGCTGGAGATCTCCTGCTATTACAACTGATCTCCAGCCAATAGAGTCCAAGTGCCAACTGCTTTGGCAATTGGACTCTATGGCATTGAAGTCCCTCCCTTCCCCAAACCCTCCCCTCCTAAGATTCTGCCCCAACAACCTCCTGCCAGTGGCGAACAGGGACCTGGCAACCCTACTAAGACATTTAGGGGTACATACAAAACAGAGTGATAACAGCACCAGTCTTTGTTTGCAAGAGTATGCATTAATTAGGGTCCCCAACCTCCAGGTACTCGCTGGAGATCTCCTGCTATTACAACTGAACTCCAGCCGATAGAGATCAGTTCCCCTGGAGAAAATGGCCGCTTTGGAAACTGGATTCTATGGGATTGAAGTCCCTCCCTTTCCCAAACCCGTCCCTCCTCAGGCTCCACCCCAAAAACCTCCTGCCGGTGGCGAAGAGGGACCTGGCAACCCTAGCATTAATGTAGAAATTGTAGATAAAATGAGCTCTAGTGTGAATTGAAGGTGGTTTTGCTTTTTTTGTGGGGAGGGGGGAAGCAGCAAGGATAACTGGTGCTTCCCCTGCAATCCACTCTGTTGTCCCTCCGACTAGTCTCCCCATCCCTATTCAGGGCTTCATGGATGCTGTTAATGAAATTCTCTCCATCCTTGATCTCATGAAGGGTAGCAATTTGATCCTCCAGGCTCTGAACCTTCTTCTTGGAGCAATTTTCCTCCAGATTGGCCAGGGATCCTGGAGGATTGGGGGGGGGGCATCTTCTGGGCATGGAGTAGGGGTCACTGGGAACATGTCCCCCTTTAACGAAATGTAGATTTGGCCCTGCCTTCCAAAGCTGCCATTTTTCTCCAGGGGAACTGATTTGTGTTGTCTGGAGATCAGCTGTAATTCTGGGAGATCTCCAGGTTCCATCTGGAGGCTGACATACCTAATAATAAATGACTGAACAAAATAAGACATGACTTATATGTGAACAGTGCCCCAGGATGGGGTGATGGCTTCCAACTTGAAAGGCTTTGAGAGGGGAGTGGACATGTTCATGGAGGAGAAGGCTATCCTTGGCTACTAGTCAAAATGAATACTAGTCATGATGCACACCTATTCTCTCCAGGATCAGAGGAGCATGCCTATTATAGTAGGTGTTGTGGAACACAGGCAGGATGGTGCTGCTGCAGTCGTCTTGTTTGTGGGCTTCCTAGAGGCACCTGGTTGGCCACCCTGTGAACAGACTGCTGGACTTGATGGGCCTTGGTCTGATCCAGCATGGCTTTTCTTAAATTCTTATGTTCTTAATACTGGGACCTACCATTGTTTCTGGAATTCCCCCCCCCCCCCCAAAGGTCCAAGAAAGCCACCTCCGGTTGAATTCAGTATGTTATTAGTCTCCCTGATTACTTCTTTGTTATTTTTATTCTCTTTGCTTCATAAGTTAAAACAATGTTAGCATGAAACCACAAGAGATTATCATTACACAATATAATAAAGGTAAAGGTACTCTACATGATACATTCGTAAACAGAGTTACACCCTTCTAAGCCAATTGAAGTCTCGGTGGGTTTAGAAGAGTGGAACTCGGTTTAGGACTGCCCTGCTAGTTTGTGGACAGTCGCCGTGGCTAGAAGCCACTGATGGACCTATCCACAAATCTATCTAGTCCCCTTTTAAAGCCATCTATGCCTGAGGCTGTCACTACATCCTCTGGCAGCAAATTCCACATTTTAATCACTCGTTAAGTAAAGTATTTCCTTTTGCTCATTCTGTATCTACTGCCCATCAATGGTAGTTTCTATCTGTTTGCTTCTGACCATACTGGTGGTAAGAGCGAGAGGCTTCCAACTCCCTTTCAATGCAGACTTTTTTTTTCATAGGGTTGCCAACCTCCAGGTACTAGGTGGAGATCTCCTGCTGTTACAACAGATCTCCAGCTGATAGAGATCAGTTCCCCTGGAGAAAATGGCCGCTTTGGTAATTGGACTCTATGGCATTGAAGTCCCTCCCCTCCCCAAACCCCACCGTCCTCAAGCTCCACCCCAAAAACCTCCTGCAGGAGGCAAAGCAGGACCTGGCAACCCTAGTTAGTCATAATTTAGGCCTGGCGTCAACAGGCTGTTGCCTGGGGATATTGGGTGAAATCTAATGTGAAAAATACACACCAAGCTGGACTTCTGTTAGCTGGAAAGCCAGCATGGTATAGTAGTTAAGAGCGGTGGTTTGGAGCAGTGGACTCTAATCTGGAGAACCAGGTTTGATTCCCCGCTCCTCCACATGAGCAGCGGATGCTAATCTGGTGAACCGGGTTGGTTTCCCCACTCCTATGCATGCAGCCAACTGGGTGACCTTGGGCTAGTCACAGCTCTCTTAGAGCTCTCAGTTCCTCCTACCTCACTGGGGGTGTCTTGTGGGGAGGGGAAGGGAAGGTGACTGTAAGCCGGTTTGATTAAGTGGTAGAGAAAGTCAGCATATAAAAACCAACTTCCTTCTTCTTCTCTCTCTCCCTGAGCAACACTAATCTTCGATTCAGGCGTCGCTCCGTCAGCTCGACTGGATTCTCTTTCTACCCAGTGCGCACCGAGTTACCTCTTACCTCCATCAAAATGTGGGTCAGCTCCCCTGGCGCCCTGTGGAACGTAGTGTTGTACCTCTCGTTCCAGTACTGCAGCGCCAGCTCGTTGGCTTTAGCGGCATCGTTGACCATCGCCTGGTGATACTTTTGCCAAAGCTCCTGAGCCTCCTCCTTGCTCAAGAATTTCCGCGGGCCTGGCGGGGATGTAAACTGCAGCGTTCCTTGGGGTGGCAGCCCTAGGATCGGTACCAAAGCGAAGGGCAAAAGCCAACATATTATGGGGCAAGACATTGTGTTTGGAACCATCGGGGTCCAGAGAATGTCTGGCAGGGCAAATGCAGCCTCTGATATAGGGGGCCAAGCTCTGCCCTGAAGCGAGCCCCGCCCAGAAATGGGAAAGAAATCTTATCTACGAGGTGACATGCCCGGGAATGACACCTCCACCTTGACTGATTTTGTGTGGGGTCAAGCGGAAGGAATATCGCAATGCAGGACATGGAAGGAGTATTGAAATGAGTGCCAGGTATTCATAATTTTTACAGCCTGTTCATCTCTCCAGAGTTGTGTCCACAACAGAGAGCCCTTATTATGAATACTGCTTAACCGTATTTTCTGCTAGGCTGAACCGTGAGCACAAACAAGCGTCAATCACCACTTGCCTAGAGTTTTAAAACAAAAAAAATATTATTTATAAAAGCTTTCCAAAATATCTTCATATTATCACAGGATGACTAAACATGTTGAAATTTGCACTAGACTCTTTCTATATCTAACAGTTTGGATTAAGAGTTCCATATATCTGAGTAATCTTAGAGAGGGTTTAACACCATAGGACCAGTGTAGGATTTGACCCCGCAGAAGCAATTCCAAGTAGTATATTAATCTAGATCACCAACATATCAGAGGTGAAAACAGCTACATGTTTGTAATGCTCTGATTTACCTATCAAAAGCCACTGTCCATATTCCCCACTCACTCATAATACTAGAACGCGGGGTCAACTGCTGAAGCTGGAGGGTGAGAGATTCAAAACAGATAAAAAGAAGTATTTCTTCACACAACACATGATTAAATTAACTTCCTGCCCTAGCCTAGGATGTGGTGATGGCTGTCAACTTGGAAGACTTTAAGAGGGGAGTGGACATGTTCATGGAGGAGAGGGCTATCCATGACTACTAGTCAAAATGGATACTAGCCATGATGCATACCTATTCTCTCCAGGAAGAGAGGAGCATGCCTATTATGTTAGGTGGTGTGGAACACAGGCAGGATAATGCTGCTGCAGTCAAGTCTTGTTTGTGGGCTTCCTAGAGGCACCTGGTTGGCCACTGTGTGAACAGACTGCTGGACTTGATGGGCCTGGGTCTGATCCAGCAGAGCCTTTCTTATGTACCATTACACTGAAGGTTCTCTGTGACTTGCTCTATTCTATATTTGTTTACTCAGCAATAGCCCCTCATCCATTGAGTTAAAAACCAGGGAGGGTGAATGTTCTTTTGGTTAAAGCTATAGTAGGGAAAATACAATTGTTCTTCAATATATTATTTAAAATATATATCACTAGTTGCAATATGAATTGGCTGGTTGTACGTGATATACATAAGTGCTGTTAAGTCGCAACAACACCAGCAAGGGGCTTTCAAGGCAAGTGAGAAGCACAGGTGGTCTGCCATTACCTTCCTCTATGGAGTTATCCTTGGTGGTCTCCCATCCAAGTACCAACTCTGCTTAGTTTCCAAGATGTCATAAGATATCACCTTTCCTCTAGTTATACATTATCGGGTACTTTATCATTCATGCGCATACATTGCCAAGTGTGTATGTCAGACATAAATTGAATACGCCCCATACTCAAATATTTAATTTCTAGGGACTATGGGGAGGGATCTGAACCCTTTAGGGTGACAACTGTCACCCTAACTTGCAGTTTTACAAGGCTATCTGCCAAAGGAAAGTACAAGAACAAAATAAGGATAGATGATATACTTTAGAGGTTATATAACTCTCCCCACTGCTTCCAACACCCCAGTTAATTGCTAGAATGAAGTTGATAGGATCAGACCATTTCTAAGAGAATCCATCCAATGTTCCTAGGAAGCTCAGAAAGAGGGCACCAATAGATCTAATTCTGAACAATGGCCTCAGACTGTGTGGATCAAAAACTCCACACAGTAGGGTTATGTACAGATAGGGAGTATTTTTCTGCAAGCCTGTGGTGAGCTCCAGGTTTATGTAAAAATATGAAATTAAAAAATAAAAATTGGGGAACTGAAAACCCTGAAATAATAGAATCAATCCCTACTTCTTTAAGCAGCTTAAAATGTCAAAAGCAACAACATAGAACCTATGAGTATTTTAACCGAGGTTACTTAGTGACAAATGGATCTGTCATCAACACACTAATCCATGGTGTGGGGACAGAGGCAGAGTACATGGAAATAGCAGGGCCCTAGATGGCAATTGGGGGTGTAGGTAGGGTTGCCAACCTCCAGGTGATAAATTAAATACAGGAATACAGCTGTAAACAATGCCAACTATATTATGGCTATATTTTACAGTATGTGGTAATATGCCCACCAACAACAAATACCATCAACAGACCTGTGTATTTTTATGCATATTTATATATCTCAACAAGTAAGACACTCAAAAGCTTCCTTAATCAGGTAAGTTATATGATGGCTGGAGATCTGCTATTACTACTGATCTTGAAGCGACAGAGATCAGTTCACCTGGAGAAAATGGCTGCTTTGGCAATTGGACTCTATGGCATTGAAGTCCCTCCCTGCCCTCCTCAGGCTTTGCCCCCCAAATCTCCAGGTTTCTCCTAGCCCAGAGCTGGCAACCCTAGCTGCAGGCCTGGCTCCTCTGCTCTTCACTTGACAGGCCAGTGGGGGGTGGGGAATGGGGGCCGCTCTTCAGTGTCATGCCAACACGTATCGACACAATGCCATGGTATTTGTCCCTAGCCCATCCCAAATAGTGCCACCGGGGTGCCTGTTGTGGCTGGCAATCTTAGATTGCAACAGTCTCTCTCCAGGTCGGAAGGCAATGGGTTGCTTCCTGTATCTATTAAATTTTCATTGCACCCTCGAAGAATCTTGGGAAATGCTTGGAGGTTTGAAGAGGGTACTTGGGGGAGGGCAGAGTTTAGGTAAGGGATGGAGCTGAGCAGGGACATGATGCCCTTGAGTCTGCTTTCCGTGGTTGCCATTTCCTCCAGGGGAACTGATCTCTGTAGTCTGGAGATCAGCTGTCATTCTGGGAGAACTCTAGGCCCCTTTTGGGGGCTGGAGACCCTACTACGGAGCCAGGGCAGAAGGCATGGGTCTCCCTTCTCTTTTTATCCCGACAACAACCCTGCAATGCAGGTTAGTCTAAGAGAGAAGGACTGGCCCAAACACAACCATTTGAGCTCCAGGGCAGAGTAGGAATTTGAACCTAGATCCTAGTCCAGCTCCAACCACTGCACCACACTGCCTCTATGATTGTTGCCTAGGTTCTGGACCTCAAAGGTGTACTAGCTGTGAATACAAAGGTTCTGCTTAGCTCTTGTGGCTGATAGGCATGAATTTGGAAATCTGCATCTTCTGAGGAGTGTGGGAATACAAACAGAGGCCTGTTATATCAGATGAGCAACACATCAGGTTTTATGAGCCCAGGTTGTGTGCCTAGCCCTCTTAGGTAACAGATGCCGGCTTCCTTTCTGCTCTAATCTGTTTTCAGTTACAAAAGTTGACATTGTACTTATTACCTTAGTGCTCAAACAAACTCGTATCAGCTGGCAAGCCCTTTCATTATATTTATATTGGAAAGGGGACAATAGATCACCTGTGGCCAATGTTGGCTGAAGACTTTAGGTCCCCGGATTATTATAAATTGATTGAAGTCTTGGCATTATCACATGAGGAGCTTTGCAGACTTTCATAAGCATAAAAAGCAGAGGTCCTTGCAGCCTGATTTATTACCGTCTACAATTGTGAAGAGGGGAAACAACCGAGAGAAGGACAGAGGGGGAACAAGAATCGCAAAGGGATGATGCGCAGAAACTAGGCTTGCTAACTCTGGCTTGGGAAATTCCTGGAGATTTGGGAGTGGCGCCTGGGGATGGCAGGGTGCAGCGAGGGGAGAGAATTCAGCAAGTGATGCCATAGAATCCACCCTCCAAAGCATCCGTTTTCTCAACAAGGGCTGATTTACATTACCCGGAGATCAGTTGTAATTCTGGGAGATCACCATTCCCAACTTGAAGTTGGCAACCCTAACAGAAACCCATTTCAGATGTTCTGAATGGACACACATGAGGGAGGTCACAGATTAGGGTTGCCAACCTCCAGGTACTAGCTGGAGTTCTCCTGTTATTACAACTGATCTCCAGCTAATAGAGACCAGTTCACCTGGAAAAAATGGCCATTTTGGCAATTGGACTCTATGGGATTTTAGTCCCTCCTCTTTACAAACCCCACCCTCCTAAGGCTCTGCCCCCAAATTCTCCAGGTATTTCCCAACCCAGAGCTGGCAACCCTATCACAGATTCACAGCTCTACCCCGAATGAAGTGTATTCATAGGACTGTATGCGCAGAAACTAGGGTTGCCAGGTCCCTCTTCCCAACCAGCGGGAGGTTTTTGGGGCGGAGCCTGAGGAGGGCGGGGTTTGGGGAGGGGAGGGACTTCAATGCCATAGAGTCCAATTGCCAAAGCGGCCATTTTCTCCAGGTGAACTGATCTCTATTGGCAGAAGATCAGTTGTAATAGCAGCACACGTCTTAGCATTACTTCCAGTACCTGGAGGTTGGCAACCCTAGCAGAAACTACAGGATGCGTACAAACATAGGGTTCTTGTCATGCTGTTGGGAAGGAGAGGTTTCTGTGAGAATACGGCTCCCTCTCAATGATATGCCTGTATTATTGTATCAATTCCCAATGACAATAACACAGTACGAGGTTGATCGTTCAAAGCAGTTTGTTTATTAGGTCCAATATACAGCCCGGGTGAAAATTGCCCAAATGCGCAGGACAATTCACACAAACATCAAAGGAGTGCAAGCACGGATATAATCTTTGGTAATGGGAGGTACAAAAGACGAAATACATGGCGTCAATACATAGAACCAATAATAGATATTTAAGGATTTGAATACCCTATTAGAGATTTGGAGGCGTTACATAGAAATGGTGATCTCATTCTCACTAATGAGCAGTGAAGACCCACATTCCCAGGTGCTTCTCTATTTGATCCTAAATTACTGCAGTTCTTCTTATCTTGGACCCTGGCAGCTGCCAAGGCTAACTAAGAGGGTTCCTAGCTGGTTCGTATCTCTGGCAAACCAGCTTATGCAAGCATACTAAGGCCATCTATGGATTCTTTAATTAGCTTCTAACTAAGGAGCAACAGTGGGCCTCTTATACTTGAGGCCTGTAACATATGCAAGTGCTTGGTGTAACTATACAAGCCACCTCTAATATGCTGAGTGTGGCATGTTCATGAGTGCAAATATATTTTATTGAGTACAAAGAATATATTTCAAATCAGAGAATATGGTGTAACTATATAAGCCACCTCTAATATGCTGAGTGTGGCATGTTCATGAGTGCAGATATACTTTATTGAGTACAAAGAATATATTTCAAATCAGAGAATATGGTGTAACTATACAAGCCACCTCTAATATGCTGAGTGCGGCATGTTCATGAGTGCAGATTATACTTTATTGATTACAAAGAATATATCTCAAATCAGAGAATACGTTTCCAATACATTTGTAGTGAATGAATACATTTCTTCAGTGAAAAAATACATTTTCAATAACATATAATGATTTCAGGCATTACACCCCCGGTTCTGCAGATTCGTTTTACTCAGTCAAAATGTCTGAATATAGCTATGCTTAAACTTGGTTCCAGTTCAGAATGGGGATTAAGGGCTTAAGACCACAGAACAGGTGCTTTTGAGGAAGGATTTGAAGGATGAGGAGGTAGCAGAATCGTTTAAACCCAGGGTCCCCACTTTTGGAATTTCGAAGATGGGGAGCCGGCCCTACAACACAATGGCTACCATGAGAGGCAATCACAAAATGGCTCCCATGGAGTAATGAGGCCAGCCACACAGCGCTGGGAGGTTCAGAAGTAAGCATCCTTCTTTGGTGGAGGCAGCTGTTTCTGTTGGCTATTCCCAGAAGACATAAAGGTGATGCTTCCTATGTTCTTCTGAAGCACCTCCTGACGCCATGCCAATGAGGGGAGGAAAGCCAAGGCTCTGGGGAATTGATGCTTCACTTGAAGAAGCAAACAGTCATCAAAAAACCCACCAGCGGATGTTCTGGCAAAAACTGGCACCATGGGATCACTGGGGTAGATATTTTGGGAGAGAATGCCAGTAGGGTTGCCAACAACCTGGAGGGAAAAAAATGCTGTGCCCCTTTAACACAGGTTCTATGGGATGTTGTGTACCAGGTAATGTTATTCACCTCCACATCATGAAAACTTTCACCTGCCCATTTTCACACAAGAAGCCTCTATTAAATGGGCAAGAATTTTTTTCCTCCAGTTTGGAAGCAACCTTGGTACCACTGGGGTGATGGAATTAGAGAAGCACAGGTGTTTCCAAAATTCTCCTCATCTGGATTTCTCCCCAGAATTTGGAACTGGTGGATTAGGAATCCTTTACTCTTCCACTTGAAAAATAAATTGTACCAAACGCTAGGCCTGGACATGATTTTGCATTTCCATTCATTGTCCAGCTAAAGCTGGAGGGTGAGAGATTCAAAACAAATAAAAGGAAATATTTTTTCACACAACGCATAGTTAAATTGTGGAACTCCCTGCCCCAGGATGTGGTGATGGCTGCCAGCTTGGAGGGCTTTAAGAGGGGAGTGGACATATTCATGGAGGAGAGGGGTATTCATGGCTGTTAGTTAGAATGGATACTAGTCATGCTGCATACCTATTTCTCTTTAGTATCAGAGGAGCATGCCTATTATTTTGGGTGGTGTGGAACCCAGGCAGGATGGTGCTGCTGCAGTCGTCTTGTTTGTGGGCTTCCTAGAGGCACCTGGTTGGCCACTGTGTGAACAGACTGCTGGACTTGATGGGCCTTTCTTATGTTCTTTCTGCCTTTGTTTTTCTGCTGTGTACATATGTGAAACTTGATGAGAGCAGTCCTTATGGAAATATACCAAAATCAAGATCCTATATTAAGATCCTGTTTTGGGTGGTGTTATAAGCTCTTCAGAGGATTGTGTGTTTTACATCTTTAAACCATAGAAAGCAGAATGCATTGAACATTTAATTATATAGGGCTATTAAGGGGGGCTTTAAGGTTGACAATGAGGACATTGAAATTATTCAAGACTTTCTATTCCTTGGCTCCATCATCAACCAAAAGGGATACTGCAACCAAGAAATCAGAAGGAGATTGAGACTGGGAAGGGCAGCCATGAGGGGGCTAGGAAAGATTCTTAAGTGTAAGGATGTGTCACTGGCCACCAAGATCAAGTTAATTCATGCCATAGTATTCCCCATTACTGTGTGTGGGTGTGAAAGTTGGACAGTGAAAAAAGACAGGAAGAAAGTCGATTCCTTTGAAATATGGTGTTGGAGGAGAGTTTTAAGGACACTGTGGACTGCCAAAAAGACAAATCCGTGGGTTCTAGATCAAATCAAGCCTGAACTCTCCCTAGAAGCTAAAATTACTAAACTGAGGCTGTCGTACTTTGGTCACATTATGAGAAAACAAGAGTCACTGGAAAAGTCAATAATGCTAAGAAATATCAAAGGCAGCAGGCAAAGAGGAAGACCCAGCATGAGATAGATTGACTCTATAAAGGAAGCCACGGCCTTCAGTTTGTAAAATCTGGGCTAGGCTGTTAACAATAGGATGTTTGGGAGGACATTAATTCATAGGGTCACTATGAGTTGGAAGTGACTTGACGGCACTAAACACACACACATTAGTTGGGGAGGGGGGCAAAGACTCCAGCCAATATTTACTAGTTTTAATTCTCCTGTCTGATCTCATCCTACCCTACATCTAAGCAAGGGGAAAGTAGTATGAAACTGAGCATGAGAGTTATGGGACAACACAATCTGGTCCTTTGCTTCCTCCTTCTTTCCTAGACTCCTCAGACATCTCTCACACTCACATTTATTCTCTGTTCCCATCCAAGACCTCAAGTGCATCCATTGACATCTCCTTAACATACAAAGTTGCCTGAGTCTGACCTTGTGACCAACGTATAAGCTGGCATCGTGTAGTGGTTAGAGTGTCGGACTCGGATTGGAGAAACCCTGGTTCGAATCCCTGCTCTGCTGTGGAAGCTCAATGGGCCCATTGAAGAAAAGGCAGGATTAAAAACATACTAGATCCTTGCTTTTGTGAACAAATACAATCGATATTCGGTTTGTGAATGCTCCAGTTCAAATTTTATTATTTTTTTCAGACCAACTTTGCACACTACAAGGGAAAAAAAATTGCAATCTGGTCAAAAGCAGAGATGTCCCTCACAGAAGCCCCTGTGTTTACACTGAAACCCTGATTATTTCGTCCCCATTCCTAGCTAGCGGCGATACCATGAGAGATTACGACTTTCCATCTCATGTCTGGATCAAGCAGGTTAGCAGACTGTGCTCTTCTCCCTTAACTTTGGGGTGTGGGGCCAGGGAGAGCAGGTTCAGGCCATAACTGGTTTGCAGCTGAAGCTTGTCAACTTTTTCTCGCTTAACCAAGGGCGGGACCAGACCTCGAGTTCACACTCCTGTTTTGAAAGACGGGGGGGGGGGAAGAGTAGTCACGTTATTGCCCCGTTCTGTAAAACATGAGTACAAATGGTCACCTCCCCAGCATGCACACAGTGGCATTTTACCAACGTACATTGGGTTGAATCCAGCAACGCACGAACAGAAATGCCAACTTACTTAGTGCGGTTTCAGGTGGGTAGCTGTATAGGACTGCGGTAGAAGAGCAAGATTCAAGTCCAAGGACCTCCAAGGGGATCTCCCTTGGAGCTTTGACTCCCAAAAGTTTACACCCTGGAGATCTTGTTGGTCTTTAGGGTTTCCACCCCCCCCCCAGCCAGCAGCAGGGGATGGGAGGGGTAGTAGAGATGCCAGCCGCCAAGTAGTAGCTGGAGATCTCCTGCTATTACAACTGATCTCCAGCCAATAGAGATCAGTTCACCTGGAGAAAAATGGCTGCTTTGGCAATTGGACTCTATGGCATTGAAATCCCTCCCCTCCCCAAGCACCACCTTCATCAGGCTCTGCCCCAAAAATCTCCCACCGGTACCGAAGAGGGACCTGGCAACCCCAGGGGGTAGGGTTGCCAGATCCAAGTTGGGAAACCCCTGGAGATTTGGGGATGGAGCCTGGAGATGACAGGGACCTCGGTGAGTTACAATGCCACAGAGTCCACCCTCCAAAGCATCCATTTTCTCCATGGAGAACTGATCTCTGGAGATGAGCTGTAATTCCGGGATATCCCCAGGTCCCACCTGGAGGCTGGCATCCCTATAGGTCTATAAGGTGCTGCTGGACTCAAATCATGCACACTTAGTGCAATTCCACCTGTACAAGAAAGAACGTCATATATACTGCAGTGCAGACCAATAGCTGGTAATTACTTGCACAATGTCATGGTCAAGCATTAATGCAAGGTGGGATACGTTTTAACTTAGCACAACCACCAGCATGGTCTTTTTAATCTGTTTCCACTTGCATACGGACCAGAACTGGCTACTCCAGACCTGTCTGAAATAGAAGAACCTGCCAAGAGTTCTCACCCACTGAAGCATTATTAAATCAACATCAACACTGCGCTTAGTTGCCCAGAACATTATACAAACCACTTTGTGGCAAGTAGACAAAGTTGTCCCTTTCCAAAAGAAATAAACACAACTGGGAAGGAGAATAAGATTTTTAGACTGCTGGAAGGATGCCAACTTTGATAAGCCACTAAAGGGAGCAAGTAAAGACACTAAAGGGAGCAAGCCTAAGCAGGTCTACTCCAAAGCAAGCCCCATTTTATTTCACGGGGCTTACTCCCAGGAAAGCATTCTTAGGAGTGCAGCCTGAGATTTATTTCCTCAGAGGGAGCCACTTAGGGGAGGGGCTGTGATTCAGTGGTTGAGCATCTGCTTGGCATGCAGAAGGTCCCAGGTTCACATGAACACATGAAGCTGCCTTATACTGAATCAGAACTTTGGTCACTCAAAGGCAGTATTGTCAGTGGTACAGCATTTGCTTGGCATGCAGAAGGTCCCAAGTTCAATCCCCATCATCTCCAGTCAAAGGGACCAGGCAAGTAGGGGATGTGAAAGACCTCAGCCTGAGACCCTGGAGAGCCGCTGCTGGTCTGAGTAGACAATACTGACTTTGATAGACTCAGGGTCTGATTCAGTATAAGGCAGCTTCATGTGTTGCCGGCAACCTCAGACCTATTTACTGTCACACAGCCTAGGACTGCCCTGAATGCACACGAAACTGCGTTGTATTGAATCAGACCATCGGTCCATCAAGGTCAGTATCATCTACTCAGACTAGTAGCGGCTGTCCTGGCTCTCAGGTGGATGTCCTTCACCTCACTTCCCAGCCGATCCTTTTAACTGGAGATGCCGGGGATTGAACCTGGGATTTTCTGCATGCAAAGCAGGGACTATCCCACTGAACCACTGCCCCTCCCCGTAGCCCAGGCAGCGGTGGTGGGGAGATCAAGATCTTGAGTACTGAATGAACATCCCTTGAAGACGAAGTTGAGTGTCAAGCATATTTTATGGTTTTCTGGTCTATGACTGCAATAAATGTATTTTTTATTTTATGATGGGTCTCACCAAGCGTTTTGCATCGGGTGGTATCTGGCACTTTTCGAGGTCATTGCTTGGCAAATTCTTCAGGCATTTTGTAAGTGCCATCTCCAGGGTCAAGACATACTTGATACCTGCAACAACCTGAAAAGACAAAGAACGTGTTGAAGAATGGGACACGGCTCCTCGCCCCCCGCAAAAGGCTCCAGCTGGTTGGCACCGCCAGGCTGGCAGCTGTATTGTCTGCTGTGTGGGTGGGAAATTTTGCTGCTGCTCTCCCTGCAGCAGCTATTTCCCCTACCCCACACATGCACATCAGGGAGCATTTTTGTTTGTTTAGATCAGCAATTGAATATTGTTGTAAGAGGATATAAGGGTAAAGGCTTATCTCTAGGGTTGCCAACCTCCAGGTTAGGGTTGCCAGGTGCCCGCTGGTGGCGGGCAAACCCCCGGCAATTGCCCCCTCTGCCTGCCGACCACCTGAGGGTCAGCGGGCAAACGTGCACTCATGCATGCGAATCACGCGCGGCACTTTGGGTTTAGAACTGGAAGTTCTGCCTCGCGAGGGACTTTTACCTCTTAGTTTGAGCAGTAAAGGGCCGCTTTACCACTCAAACTAAGAGGTAAAGGCCATTTGCGTGTGCGTCAGAGATCACTTGTAATAGTGGGAGATCTCCTGCTATTACCTGGAGGTTGGCAACCCTACCAGTGACCCGTACCACCTTGCTGGTCTCTAAGGTGCTACTGGACTCGAATCTAGCGGTAGGCTTCCAGGTGGCAGATATTTGCTGTTCATCACAAAAGTAAAAACAAAAAAAGGTAAACGGGATGAGATGGTGTTCTTCTCTGTCTCAAATGTACGACTCAGGACTATAATGCTCCCGTTGGTATTGAAGGCCAGCTGTACACGCTGCCCGTGGTTCATCTTTAAAGCTTAGACACAAACTTTGGTAGTGCCATTGATCCACCATACCCACTGCATCTCCGTCCCACAGAGGTTGCCAACTGTTCTTACCTGAGAGGGCTTCTGTGCTTTCAACAGGCCCACGAGATCGCTCCGTGCTCCTCCTCTCAACATGAAAATATAGTGACAGGGGACGCTACACCAGTTAGATATCTGCCCGTCTGTCCCACCGTTATTAAAGCTCCCAAAACCGCTTGGAAAGAAAAGAAGTGGGCAACAAGACTTGATTGCCCTCTGTTCCCGCTCTGCGTTGCGATGATTTCACCAGTTAAATTTCTGCCTGTTATAATCTAAAACAGCAGGATGGGGAGGGGGGAGTCTACAAAGTGGATTTATAGATTAAAACTCTCCCCTCTTTCTGATTATGGCCACCCCAAATCACACCCATAGCTGTTTTTCCAACCTGACTCTGGGCCCGGATCAGCTTCACATCTCGGATATAAAACAGGCCGTCGTCTGCTTGGTTGTAGGCTTGGGTGGCAAAACGAGCCACATCCTGTATCTCTGGATCGGAGACGTCTTCGTCCACTAAGCCCCCAGCTAACTGCTCAGTTTGGGGGGCAACAGCCTCCGCCAACAGAGGCAGCAGCAGGAGAGCAAAGGTGGCTACCATGGCTGCTGCTGGAATGCGCCTGGCTGTGGCTCGGAGGGCTTAAAGGGAGAAGGCACGAGGCCCTGCCTACCACTGTGGGTCAGGTGACAGCTGTGCCAACATCTGGCACCACTTGACCAGCCACACCCTGCCTGAGCACATAGCTAAGCAAAGATAGACACTCCTTACCAAACATCAGAGGCCAATCTCAAGCTGCCCTCCCTCGTCTGCCCACCTCTAAGGGCTGTAGCCCTCTGGGAAAGCACCTACCTTGAGAGCCAGCCTGGAGATCTCCCAGAATTACAACTGATCTGCAGAACACAGGTATCAGTTCCTCTGGAGAAAATGGCTACTTTGGAGGGCACTGAGCTCCCTCCCCGAACCCTGACCTGCTCAGGGTGCCCCCAAAAATCTCCAGGAAATTCCCAATCAGGAGGTGGCAGTAGGGTTGCCAGGTCCCTCTTCGCCACCGACGGGAGGTTTTTTGGGCAGAGCCTAGGGGGCGGGGTTTGGGGAGGGACTTTGATGCCATAGAGTCCAATTGCCAAAGTGGCCATTTTCTCCAGGTGAACTGATCTATATCGGCCGGAGATCAGTTGTGATAGCAGAAGATCTCCAGATATTACCTGGAGGTTGGCAACCCTAGGTGGCAACCTGACCTACTAATTAAATTGTGGGATTCCCTGCCCTAGGATGTGGTGATGGCTGCCAACTCAGATGGCTTTAAGAGGGGAGTGGACGTGTTCATGGAAGAGAGGGCTATCCATGGCTGCTAGTTAAAATGGATACTAGTCATGATGCATTCTCTCCAGGATCAGAGGAGCGTGTCTATTATATCTGGTGCTGTGTAACACAGGCAGGATAATGCTGCTGTAGTTGTCCTGTTTGTGAGCTTCCTAGAGGCACCTGGTTGGCCACTGTTTGAACAGACTGCTGGACTTGATGGGCCTTGGTCTGATCCAGCATGGCTTTTCTTATGTTCTTACGACCTTCTGGTAACTTGGCAGCTGCACAGCATCCTCCTCTTGAGACATAGACCAGGATTTGTGTTTGAGTGAAAATAACATGAGAGGAAGTTATTTTGCCAATTTTCCTATTCTACGTGCACACAAAATTGGTGAAATAACTCCCCCATATGGTTTTCACGTAACAAAATTGCTGAGGGGGGGCAGGAGCCCTTCCTCTCCACCCATGGCACTGTTTTGAGCCCATTTGGGCTCTCCTTTTTAAAAAAGGAGCAGTCCTCCACAGCTGCTGTGTGACTGCGGGGAACACGTGAAACAAAAAAGTAGCACGAGGTTTGGCTCGCAACCCCATCCTGTTGGTCAGGTCTCCTTTGCTGGCCTGTCAAAACTGGCAGAGGAAATCTAAGATAAACACACCATCCTTTTATTAATGCTTAGGTAAAGGCCACAATTTACAGTCACAAAATACAAACAAGCTGTGCGTTTTTCTGCAGAAGATGAACAAAGCACTGTAGCCTCAAAGCCCAAAGCTCTTTGGAAACCACAGACTTTGCATATTCAGAAAAGTCACACAGGAAGTTCCCAATCTTCAGGGAGAACAAGACCATCATTCTGTTGAAGTTCCCCCATGCCCCAAAAGTCCCTTCCCTTGGAAATCTAGGAACAAAGGTTCCAGCCTACCATTTTGCCTGTCACACTAGCTTCCTAAGTGCAGGGAATCATATGCACCCACTGGTGTATTCCAACATCTGCTCTCTCCTGCCACATTCCAAAGTGGGCCAGGAGGACCCACCCTATGGGACGTAGCTCAACTTTGGCCTTGGAAAAACAGAACGGAGCAGGACCCAACTGGAGCAAGTTCAACACAGGACGCTGTAAAGAGTGACATCTCCTTCAATGGCCAGCTCTGTGATGGGTTTGATGGACAGTAAAGGGAGGTGTTGCTCTCCGAGGGGTGCCCCATTCAGTGCCAGTTTCAGGTGGTCCTTTTCGCAGTGGAAGAGCAGCTGGAGAGGAGAAGAGGAAAGGGATGAGCAGGGGAAATTAGTAGTGAACACATGAAGCTGCCTTATACTGAATCAGACCCTTGGGCCATCAAAGTAAGTATTGACTAATCAGACCGGCAGCGGCTCTCCAGGGTCTCAGGCAGGGGTCTTTCACATCACCTACTGGCCTGGTACCTTTAACTGGAGATGCCAAGGACTGAACCTGGGACCTTCTGCGTGCCAAGCAGATGCTCTACCACTGAGCCACGGTCCCTCCTGAAAAGAGCAAGAGGCAATCTAATAAGCAGAGTTTATCAGTTTACAAAAGACGGGGAGAGTTAACCAGTCTAGGATTCGGCAATAATAACTAATCCTGCTTGCCTTTTTGACATGCCAGTGACAAGGGGAGGGACCACAGCCAGTTGTAGTCAAGCATCTGCTTTGCATGAAGACAGTCCCAGGTTCCACCCCAGGCACCTCCAGTTAAACAATCTCCAGCAGCAAGTACTGGGAAAGACCCTTCTCTGCCTGTGATATGGGAGAGTCATGGTCAACCAGAGTGAACACTGTTGAAGGAGACGGACCAGAAATTTGGCTGGAAATAGGACAGATTCAGATCTCTGTTCAGTATAAAGCCACTAGCAACATGGGGGAACTCAACCAACGATAGGAGAGCAACAACATGTTTGCTCTGTTTAAGTATTTGAAGGGCTGTCACTTAGAAAAGGGCAGGGAGCTGTTCCTGTTGGCAGCAGAGGACGAGACTTGCGATAATGGGTTTAAATTGTGGGCGGAAAGGTACCGGCTGGATATTAGGAAACATTTTTTTTACAGTAAGAGTTGTTCGACAGTGGGATCAGTTCCCTAGGGAGGTAGTGAGCTCCCCCTCACTGGAAGTCTTTAAGCAAAGGCTGGACAAACACTTGTCAGGCATGCTCTAGGCTGATCCTGCATTGAGCAGGGGGTTGGATTAGATGGCCTCTATGGTCCCTCCCAACTCTATCATTTTATGAATCCTAAGCATTGGCTCCGTTTACTCATTACATCAAGCATCAAACTACAATGCCTCCCCAGTGGCGACTGAGTGCCCTCCAAACTCAAAACAGGGATGAACGAACTTTCCCTATTTGTATTTACTGGCAACAGTGCCGGTTCTTCATTTTACACCCTTGCCTGTTGAGGTCCGAATTGTATGCACACGCTGCATGCTTTTTATTTGCCACCCATACCCACAAGAAACAAAAAAATTCAGTGCCAATCAAAGTAACACCCGTACCTACTGTGAAGAGCCTTGGCGTGACACTAGACGGCCCAGGTCACGAATGTAGCCAAAGCAGATTTTCCCCAGCTGCGTCAGGCTAAGCAACTGGAGCCCTGTCTGTCCCACTGTTTCCTAATATCCAGCTGGTACCTTTCAGCCCACAATTTAAACCCATTATTGCGAGTCCATGCAACAGTCATCTCCAGGCCACAGTCATCTCCAGGCCAGACTACAGTAACTCGCTCCACATGGCTACACTTAAGGCTGCTCCAGAAACTTCAACTGGTCCAGAATGCAGCAGCAAGGATCCTTACAGGGACCCTGTGGAAAACACACACCCAACCGGCACTCTGCTATCTGCACTGGCTCCAGATTGAATACCGGATCAGGCTTAAGGTTCTGGTACTCCACCTTCAAAGCCCTAAACGGTCTGGGACCATCGTCCCTGCGGGACCATCTCTCCAAATACACCTCTCAGAGAACTCTATTCTCATCTAATAACAACCTGTAGTGGTCTCCGGTTCAAGAAGTATCTGGTTGTTCTCAACCAGGGCCAGGGCCTTTTTGGCTCTGGCTCCAGCCTGGTGGAATGCCCTGTTGAATGAGACCTGGACCCTGGAAGGGACCACCAGGGTCATCTGCACATTGCAGGAAATTCACAACTGCCTCCCCCCACATCCCCAGTGACCCCTACTCCATGCCCAGAAGATTTTAAAAAAACACCTCTAGGATTCCTGGCCTATTTGGCCTGGAGGGAAATTGCTTCCTGACCCCAAAGTGAAAACTGGCATTTCCCTGGGCATGTAAGAAAGGGCCATGAGAGCCAAACATTGACACAACCTTTCCTGCCCTCCCTTTCATGATCTGCCTAAGTTCACAGAATCAGCATTGCTCTCAGATGGCCATCCAGTCTCTGCTTAAAAACCTCCACAGAAGGAGATCCCACCACCTCCTGAGGAAGCCTGTTCCACTGAGGAACCGCTGTGTCAGAAAGTTCTTCCTAATGTCCAGATGGAAACTCTATTGATTTAATTTCAACCCATTTGTTCTGGTCCGACCTTCTGGGGCAACAGAAAACAACTTGGCACCATCCTGTATAGACAGCCCTTCCAGTACTTGAAGATACTTGTTAGATGCTCAGCATTGCCCTCAGCTTTATTGGAGGGTCATTACAAAAAAATCCCCATGTCTCAAAGGCTTTGTTTGTGTGGCAGTGGGCAGGTCGATACTATGGAACACATTCTACTATTCTGTCCCCTTTATGAAAATGTTCGTGTTGAAATGATCTCTCCGTTGTTGGTAAAATACCCAGGCTGGGACTCAGCAGATAGGGAAATTGTTAAGCGGTGAGAATCCTCAGGTCACAAACAAGGTCGCCCAATATTGTTCTGTCATTATGAAGCTTCGTAAATCTCTGCTAAAAAGAAGTTATCTGCACTTATTGTGCCTCTTTCTCTCTCCACCTAGTTTTTTATGTAAAGTGTTCTTAAAATTTATATATATATATATAATTTTTACTGGTCTGATTGACTGTATTAATAAATTGGGGGGGAAAGTACTTGAAGATGGTTATCGTATCATTCTATGCTTGAATGGTGCCTATGGACCTGTGCAATGTGTAACTTTTAAAGATTTCACTAAAGTTTTAACAGAGTTAAATATTGTTGTATTAGTGTTTTAAATGGCTTGAATGTGATTATTACTGTTATTGTGCAGGATGTGAGCTGCCCCAAGCCCAACCTTGGTTGGGGAGGGATATAAATCTGATAAACAAACAAACAAATAAATAAAAGAAGGCAGCATCAAAACAGAGAATCTCCGGGTTGAGTCACAATGGCATCAAATTTAATGTAGATGTAAGTGGGAAAGTGACTGGGAAATCTCATACAATTACCTTTGACTTTAAAAGAGGGAACTTCTCTAAAATGAGAAAACTGGTAAAGAGGAAGTTGAAAGGATCAGTTAAGAGGGTTAAATCTCTTGAAAAGGCTTGGGGGTTACTCAAGTCCACATTACTAGAGGCTCAGCTAGCTTGTATACCGCAGGTCAGGAAAGGTAGTAATAAGTCCAAGAGGTCACCACCATGGCTAATGGGTAAGGTGAAGGAAGCTATTAGAGGAAAAAAGACTTCCTTCAGAAACTGGAAGGTTTGCCCAAAAGAGGCGAACAGAAGCAAACACAAACTTGCACAAAGGAAATGCAAGCAGATAATTAGAGATGCAAAAAAAGATTTTGAGGGGCTTATTGCTTAACACATCAAAACAAACAATAAGAAATTCTTTAAGTATATTAAGAGTAGGAAACCAGCTAGAGAAGTGGTTGGACCATTGGATGACAATGGGAGTAAAGGAACTCTAAGGGAGGATAAAGCGACTGCTGAAAAACTAAATGAATTCTCCTCATCTGTCGTCACTGTTGAAGATACAGGGAAGAGTCCTTCTCCTGAACAGAGGTTTTGGAGAGGGGGAAATGAGGAACTGAGGCAAATAGTGGTAACAAAGCAGGAAGTCCTAGAACGTCTAGACAAACTGTAAACTAACAAGTCACAGGGACCAGACGGTATTCATCCTAGAGTTCTTCAAGAACTCAGATGGGAAATTGCTGAACTTCTAACCAAGATATGTAATATGTCCCTTCGATCAGCCTCTGTACCAGAGGACTGGAGAATGGCCAATGTAACACCCATTTATAAAAAAGGTTCCGGGGGGACCCAGGAAATTACAGGCCAGTTAGCTTAACGTCTGTTCCGGGTAAATTAGTGGAAAGCATTATTAAAGATAGAATTGTCAAGCATATAGAAGGGAAAGGTCTGCTGGGAAAAACTCAACATGGCTTCTGTAAGGGTAGGTCCTGTCTCACTAACCTATTAGAGTTTTTTGATAGCGTCAATAAGCATGTGGACAGGAATGAGCCTGTGGATATTGTGTATTTGGATTTCCAAAAAGCTTTTGACAAAGTCCCCCACCAAAGACTGCTAAGCAAACTTCATAGTCATGGGATAAGAGGACAAGTCCTCTTATGGATTGAGAGCTGGCTAAAAAATAGGAAGCAGAGAGTAGGAATCAATGGTCAGTTCTCACAATGGCGGGATGTGAGCAGTGGGGTGCCTCAGGGATTTGTGTTGGGACCGGTGCTTTTCAGCCTGTTCATCAATGACCTGGAGTTGGGGTTAAACAGTGAAGTAGCCAAGTTTGCAGATGACACCAAATTATTTAGGGTGGTTAAAACAAAATCAGACTGTGAAGAGCTCCAGAAGGATCTCTGCGTACTGGAAGAATGGGCATTAAAATGGCAAATGAGATTCAATGTGAGCAAGTGTAAAGTGATGCATATTGGGGCAAAAAATCCCAACTTCACATATACACTGATGGGATCTGTGCTGGCAGCGACAGACCAAGAAAGGGATCTTGGGGTGGTAGTGGATAGCTCAATGAAGATGTCAACCCAGTGTGCGGCTGCTGTAAAAAAGGCAAATTCCATGCTGGCCATAATTAGATGAAGAATGAAGAATAAAACTGCTGATATCATACTGCCCTTGTACAAATCTATGGTGAGACCACACTTGGAATACTGTGTACAGTTCTGGTCACCACACCTAAAAAAGGATATTACAGAGCTTGAGAAGGTGCAGAAAAGAGCAACCAAAATGATTAAGGGACTAGAGCAACTGTCCTATGGGGAGCGGTTAGGATGCTTAGGGCTGTTTAGCTTGGAAAGAAGGCGGCTAAGGGGAGACATGATAGAGGTCTATAAAATTATGCATGGTTTGGAGAGAGTGGACAAGGAGAAGTTTTTCTCCCTCTCCCATAATACTAGAACACGGGGTCATCTGCTAAAGCTGGAGGGTGAGAGATTCAAAACAGATAAAAGGAAATATTTTTTCACACAACGCATAGTTAAATTGTGGAACTCTCTGCCCCAGGATGTGGTGATGGCTGCCAGCTTGGAGGGCTTTAAGAGGGGAGTGGACATATTCATGGAGGAGAGGGGTATTCATGGCTATTAGTTAGAATGGATACTGGTCATGCTGCATACCTATTCTCGCTAGTATCAGAGGAGTATGCCTATTATATTGGGTGCGGTGATACACAGGCAGGATGGTGCTGCTGCAGTCGTCTTGTTTGTGGCTTCCTAAAGGCACCTAGTTGGTCACTGTGTGAACAGACTGCTGGACTTGATGGGCCTTGGTCTGATCCAGCAGGGCCTTTCTTATGTTCTTATGTTCTTAAAGCTGCAACATCAAAAGAGGCATTTTTGCACTGAAGCAGAGAGGCTTGAGGGGTTGGAAATCATTCCTGCTCCAGAAAGGCAGCTCTGTTGCAAGAGAACTAACAACAGTCTTAAAGATAAGCCCGGCGGGGGTGAGGGGGGGATAGAACTCAAATCAATAAATTTCCAGCAGTTTCACCAAAAATGACTGTGGGTTAAAAATGGTCCCAGGCTGCCCCTTTGTGGCACCAACTGATTCTGCACTCCGTATGCAGAATGCGTGGACAGGCGTGGAGGTCAGGTTAGTAACTGAGAGACAACTTTTTCCCCAAATTAAAAATCGGAAATACATCGTCACCTGGAAAAGGAATACATATCACATGGAAAAGGTTTACTGTTAAAGGAGCGTGAAAAATGCCTTTGAGGAAACCGCATAAGAACATAAGAAAGGCCCTGCTGCATCAGACCCAGGCCCATCAAGTCCAGCAGTCTGTTCACCCAGTGGCCAACCAGGGGCCTCTAGGAAGCCCACAAACAAAACAAGCCTACCCTACAGGGCTGTTGCTGAGCAGATAAAATGGAGGAGAGGAGAACGGCGTAAGCCACATTGGGTCTCCATTGGGAGAACGGCAGGTATACAGGAAGTAAAGAAATAAATAGCTCGCAGCATGGGAATTGCTGGAGTCACAGAACAGGATCCATTACCTCGAAGTATCGTTGTGGGTGGAAGGGGAAACAGCTGGCTACTTTCCCCCCAGACTCCTGCCCTTGGTCTGCAAAGGACTTCCATAACACAGTCTGGTCTGTGAAGCGAACACTCAAGCTCAAGGTAACATGAGATGGATCCTTCTTCAGGCTGATGCGGAACCTAGTTGGGTTATAGGGACATTGGAAGCAGACTTTCACAGTCAGGGTTCATTATTATTGTCCAATACAAACATTTAATTTTTTAAACTAAATTTGCATGCTGCCTTGCTGGCCTGACGACCAACATGTAACAGAAAGCATCATAAAAATGTACCATAAAACAATGCAAACTGGAACTAAAATACATATTAAAAGCGCATGAACAGTAACTGAAACATGGGTAAGAAGGAGGGATCAGTGAGGGGACGCCAGACGAAACAAAAGAAGTATTTGTCTGCAGAAGACAGAAGGGGACAGATGAACATGCTAACATTTATCATGTGCTTCCAGTGCTCATGTACATAAGAACGGCCGTGCTGGATCAGACCAAGGCCCATCATGTCCAGCAGTCTGTTCACACAGCGGCCAACTAGTTGCTTCTAGGAAGCCCCAAAACAAGACGACTGCAGCAGTATTGCCCTGCCTGTGTTCCACAGCACCTAATATATTCGGCATGCTCCTCTGATACTGGAGAGAATAGGTATGCATCATGACTAGTACCCATTTTTACTAGTAGCCATGAATAGCCCTCTCCTCCATGAACATGTCCACTCCCCTCTTAAAGCCTTCCAAGCTGGCAGCCATCACCACATCCTGGGGCAGGGAGTTCCACAATTTAACTATGTGCTGTGTGAAGAAATACTTCCTTTTGTCTATTTTGAATCTCTCACCCTCCAGCTTCAGCAGATGACCCCGCGTCAGGGAGAAAAGTGTCTCCCTGTCCATTCTCTCCATACCACGCATCATTTATAGACCTCTATCATGTCTCCCCTTAACCGTCTTCTTTCTAAGCTAAACAGTCCTGTAGAACAGTGGTTCCCAAGTCTTTTCAGACCACTGTCCCTTTGGTTCCATAAACTCATTCCCAGTGCCCCCTACCTTACCATATAAAAAACATTATTCAGATTAGCAGTTTGCAAGACCCACTAAGCTAACACCTTTTATATACAGCTGTTTCCTCATGATCACCCCTCCGACAACTCCGGGTCTTTGTTGTGAGTATGCATGCTGTTTCCAACCGTCAAAGCTCACCTCGCTCTTTCCCTGCATTTCCCCGCATTTTCAAATTCAAGATAAAACAGGTCCCTGAAAACGCGGGCAAAACTTGGGAAAATGCAGGGGGAGAGTGAGGCGACCTCTGCCGCCTGAATCAGTATGCATGATGAAAACAAAGACCTGGAATCACAGTCGTGCATAAAAGGCCTAAGGAACATAATGATAATAAAATTCACAACAGTTAACAGCAATAAAAATGACAGAGACAAAAAAACACGGGGTGACGACAGTTCCTCAAAACGCGGTGTGCTAGTCTGACTAGCATGCGCTCCCATGGGAAAAATTTCTGCTACCATTTCTAAAGGATAGTCCAGCTCAAACAGATTTGGCCCTAGTGTGCTACCTATTAAATGACACCCATGCGCACATAACATTGATGGTAGCGAGTTTTTGGGAAATCTCCCTAGGAGCACTGCGTCAAGCTCCTTCACAGAGCCAAACTCTGTCAAACTGACTATATAGCAATTTAAGATTCAGAGATTTTAATCAATTTGTTGATGCCTGGTCAGTCAGAGATTGTGTGTCGGTTTTTGGAATGTATAACATTTTGATACTCAGAGGTTTTAACTGACTTGTTGATATTTTATTGTTTAGGGACTACATTCTAATCACTGTGTAATATAGGTCTGATTTGATTTACTAAAAATTACTAAAAATTGATTTACTAAAAATGCTAATAAAGGTCTGATTTGATTTGATTTACTAAAAATTCCAAAAGTTTCCACCAGATTTCAGCACTATGCAGAGGCAGAAATGTGGAGTGCCGATCGCCAGCATGGTGCCACAGCCTGGTCAATTGTAAATAAGTGAACACCATGGTTGAAGGCCCACCTCCCATGCCCCCTGCCACCCCCTTGCCTCTTAAAGTCCCCCTAGGTAATCCCACACACCCACGCACCTTGGGGAACCACTGATAGAGATGGTTGAAATTCTTACAACAGGCCAGTGCACTTATTCCCATATTGCAGATGGGAAGCTGAGACTTCCTAAGTACTTCCCCCAATGAGATCTGAACAGGGTTGCACAAACTTGACGGGCCTTGGTCTGATCCAGCATGGCTTTTCTTAGGGCAAGCTAGTTCAGCATTTATAAGAACCTAAGTCAGAAATGCAGTAGGGTCCCTTGCTGTCTAACACTCTCATGGCCTGCAGGGTGGAAACAAAGGACACTTTTCTCCAAGGACACTGTGCCACAAAAAGAAGAGAAGAAAGATTCAGGATGGACCAAAGGAAACACTTCTTTACCCAGTGAGTGATTAAAATGTAGATTTCGCCACCAGAGGATGTAGTGATGGTCACAGGCACAGACAGCATTTAAAGGGAATTAGACAGATTCATAGAGGATAGGCCTGTTAGTGGCTACTAGCCATGGTGACTAAAGGGAACCTCCATGATCAGAGACAGTAAATCACTGAAACCCAGTGCCAGGAGGCAACATCAGGGGAAGGCCTCGGCCTCTGTGACCTGTTGTTGGCCCTCCAGCGTGGTGTAGGGGTTAAGAGCGGTGGTTTGGAGCGGTGGACTCTGATCTGGAAAACCGGGTTTGATTCCCCACTCCTCCACATGAGCGGCGGAGGCTAATCTGGTGAACTGGGTTTGTTTCCCTGCTCCTACACACGAAACCAGCTGGGTGACCTTGGGCTAGGGTGCCTGTTGTGGGGAGGGGGAGGGAAGGTGATCGTAAGCCGGTTTGATTCTTCCTTAAGCGGCAGAGAAAGTCAGCATAGAAAAACCAACTCCTTTTCTTCTTCTTTTTCTCCCTCTCCAGAGGAACTGGTTGGCCCCTGTGTGAGACAGGATGCTGGGCTAGCTGAACCACTGGTCTGATCCAGCAGGGCTCTTCTTATGTTCTTACCCACAGCTCCACTACAAATGTGCTACAGCAAAGCAAACCGGTATAACCATGCTAAGTCATCCCTATCCTGCATGAATACTCTGCTACTAGAATCATAGAGTTGGGAGGGACCACCAGGGTCATCTAGTCCAACCGCCTGCACAATGCAGGAAATTAACAACTACCTCCCCCCACATCCCCAGTGACCCCAACCCTCTCCCCGCCATGCAGGATCCCACAATCAAAGCACTCCCGACAGGTGGCCATCCAACCTCTGCTTAAAGACTTCCAAAGATGGGGACTCCACCACCCTCCGAGGCAGCACATTCCACCGTCGAACCACCCTCACCGGCAGAAAGTTCTTCCTAATGTTTAGGTGGAATCGCTTTTCTCTTAGTTTAAATCCATTACTCCGTGTCCTAGGGACGTGCTTTCCCCAAAGACCGTTTTTGGCTTCTTCTTTTTTTAAGTGGACGAAAAAATGCAAAGGGAGGAAATGAAGCAAACGTACTGTTTTGGATCCTGATGTACCAAGCCTCGCACTGTGATCTCATCTCCTGGCTTGAGGGCCTGGGAGAGCTGGCAGGTCAGAGGAACGGCCTGAAGGGAAAGCAGGAGGACGGGTTAGCAGCAGCATCAACCCAGCAGGCGGAGAAAAAGAGAACAGATGTATTTAGACTCACCAGATTAGGGTCGTTTAGATGCAGATGCTGCAGGAAGAGAAAGGGGAAGAAAGGGCAGGGTGGAATTAAAATCACCAGCTTGGAAATGGGGAAGACGGATACTGGGGCACAGGAGAAAAATATGGCAGTTGGAGGGGCCGAGGTTGAGCTGCCAACCTCCAGGTGGGGCCTGGAGATCTCCCAGAATGGCAACTGATCTCCGCACTAGAGAGATCAGTTCCCCTGGAGAAAATGGCTGCTTTGGAGGATGGTGGTGGAAAATGCCATCAAGTCACAGCTGACCTTTGGCGACCCCATAGGGTTTTCAAGGTAAGAGACATTCGGAGGTGGTTTGTCATGGACTGCCTCCATGTGGGCTGAGAGAGTTCGGAGAGAACTGTGACTGGCCCAAGGTCACCCAGGAGGCTTCATGTGGCGGAGTGGGGAATCGAACCCGGTTCTCCAGATCAGAATCTGCTACTCTTAACCACTCTACACTGGAGGGTGGACTCTATGGCATTATACCCTGCTGAGGTCCTTCACCTCCAGCGTGGTTAAGAGCGGTGGTTTGGAGCGGTGGACTCTATCTGGAGAACCGGGTTCGATGCCCTGCTCCTCCACATGAGCAGCGGACGCTAATCTGGTGAACCTTGGGCTAGTCACGGCTCTCTTAGAGCTCTCTCAGCCCCACCTACCTCTCCCTAAATCCTGCCTTCTTCAGGCTCTACCCCCAGATCTTCAGGAATTTCCCAACCCGGAATTGGCACCCTTCTTCTGAGGCTGTGAGAGTTCACAGCTGAGGCAGGATTTGAACTAAGAGGTGCCCCCCTCAGTTAACCAATGTGCTCGGGATGAGTATCTTCCCCCACCCCTTTCTGTTCATTTCTTGTTTGCAAGCCCCTCTGTACACCGCCCCTCAGTCTTCCTGAACCCCTGTTCAGTAGGAGATGGTCTCCAGTTAATTCCAGAACTGGAAGAAGAAGAAGAAGAGTTGGTTTTTATACCCCGCTTTTCTCTACCTTTAAGGAGTCTCAGAACGGCTGACAATTGCCTTCCTTTCCTCTCCCCACAACAGGCACCGTGTGAGGAAAGTTGTGAGGGAGAGAGAGTGCTGAGAGAACTGTGACTGGCCCAAGGTCACCCAGCAGGCTTCATTAGGAGGAGTGGGGAATCAAACCTAGTTCTCCGAAATATTCAGAGGTGGTTTGCCATTGCCTGTAGGGTTTTCAAGGCAAGAGACATTCGGAGGTGGTTTGCCATTGCCTGCCTCCACCTGTGCACATCCACCTGTGCACCTGTGACATACTATGAACGAAGGGAAAGAGAATTTTGATGCAATTGTGTGTGCCGTTTTTCCTACTGTGCACATGCGCTCTTCTGTTTGCTTGCGGTGCCTTCTTAAAGAGTGACGAATGTGCAGTCACATTAGGATTGCTTTCTCGTAATTTTATCCAGGCACACCCGTAACACAGAGAGTGGGGAAAGATGCAAAATGTGTTGAAGCCAAAAGCTGTTAGAAGGCTGGGCTTGTGCAGTTACTTTGGACAACGTTTGAAAGTAGAAAACAGAACTCCATACGGTCTTCAGAAACAAGACTTGGTGATTCCTCCACAATTTGGGGAGAAATTCAGGAGGAGGAAGAGGAGGAGGAGGAGGAGATGTTCTGGAAGCATCCATGACACTTTCCCCTTTTTGAAATCTGGTACTCACTGGAGCATGAGGGTATCTTGTTCGGCTGTTATCAAAGGGCTGTGAAGCAGAAAGAGAACACTACAAATTAAGATCCTGCAAGAATCAACAGAGATATAGTAATTCCACCACCGGTCAGGGCTGGGAAATGCATCCTGCACCCTCTGCCTCATTGACTTACATTCAGAAGTAACTTGAAGGCATTTAACATGGGCCTTTTATGCATGGGTTGTTACCGTCGTGGTCAAGCCCCAGGGCTTTGTTTTCATTATGCATGCATTTTCCAACCTTTAGAAGTCGCCTCGCTCTCCCCTCACAATTTCCCTTCGTTTTGTGGATGCTGTTTTACTCCGAGATTAATGTCTGCCTCGATTCCAAATCGAAAGCTGGTCCTGAGTATACTTGCCTATTCAGGGTCCCCGTCCCCCCAACGCCTTTCTCACTTCTCCCTCTCACTTCTCTTCATCCAACCCCTCCCCTGGAAGCTGGAATACTATGAGGCTGCTTATTTGGTCAGTTTCACAGCGAGTGTGGTCAGTTTCAGACCTCAGTCTGATGGAACAAGGTTTTTTTTTGGTGCTGAAATAATCACAAACGACTGATGCAGCTGCGGCAAGTATGTCAGTTTCAGACCTCGGCCAGATGGACAAGCATGAGAAAACAGCTTAAACAGTCCAGCTGATATGAAGACACACAGAGAGCCTACACACACACACACACACAGTCACACACGGATGCACACAAGAAGGGAAGCACTTGGTCAAAAGGGCAGGGGGGTTCAAGCAACAGAAAGTGGCTGGGGAAAGAGAAGATAACAGAGGGAAAAGTCGGGGTGGGGGAGGGTTTGCAGTGAATTGCGGCTACTCGGTTCAGTTAAAATGAAAGAATCTCACTGTGTGGCTGGTGACATATTTTTTTTAAAAAACAGACTACAGCCAATCACAAAGCAGTATTTGAAGGGGGAGGGGAATTACACCTGTTCTGAAGCTCCGCGTTTTCCCTGGGGATGCATAAATTTAACCCCAAGTACTCCGGGAATTTCTTCAGGGGGAAAAGCCCCTATGCATAGTGATTGGAGAATTCAAGTTCAAATACTGCACATCGAAAGAGCAGCATATCCAGCGGAAACTACCTGTGCATAAAAGGCCCCAGAGACACACAGTGTGCAATCTGCCTTGAGTCTTAGTAAAAAAAGACGGACTTTAAATAACATAAATAAAATATCAAACGCAAGTTGCTCCCTTGGCAGAATCTCAATTTCACTCCTTCAGATACCACATAATTAGCAGGGTTGCCAACCGCCAGGTGCTGGCTGGAGATCTTCTGGTATTACAACTGGTCTCCAGATGACAGAGATCAGTTCCCCTGCTTTGGAGGGTAGACTCTATGGCATTATACCCCACTGAAGTCCCTCCTCTCCCCAAACCCTGCTCTCCCCAGGCTCCACCCCCATAATCTCCAATAATTTCCCAACTCGTAGCTGGCAACCTTAATAATTAGCCCTTCAGGCCTGCCTGGTGCCTATTGTACTTTCTTTTACATGCCAGGCCAAAACACATCTTCTCTCCCAGGCTTTTAATTAGGTTTAAAAAAACAAAAACTTAACCAGCTTTTTAATGCCCTGCTTTTTTTAATGGTTTATTTTATGCTATTAAGTTCAATGGCTTCTTTTTATATGGTGTTTGTTTAAATTGTCAGCTGCCTCGAGCAAGACTCTGAAGAGGCGGCATAAAAATATCCAAAATAAACAAATATCTTTCACAGTGGGTAGCCGTGTTAGTCTGTCTGCAGTAGTAGAAAAGGGCAAGAGTCCAGTAGCACCTTAAAGACTAACAAAAATATTTTCTGGTAGGGTATGAGCTTTCGTGAGCTGTGGCTCACGAAAGCTCATACCCTACCAGAAAATATTTTTGTTAGTCTTTAAGGTGCTACTGGACTCTTGCCCTTTTCTACAAATCAATATCTTGTAGCAGTTTTTTCAAGTTAACTAGTACATGAAAAAACAATATCTTCTGAACCTAACGCCAGATTGGGTGAACCAGAACACTCAATTTCCGGCTCATTACTTGCAATTTTATAAGCCTCTTCACACATTTTTTTTTAAACTACAAAGCCTTTTAACTGCTTTGATTCATGAGAAATGCAGCAGATAACCACATTTTTGTTAAAAAAAAATTAAATAACTGTACGTTGCCGGCCAGGAAAGCGATGGTTTTCACAAAGATGTCACCAGAGACTCCCAGCGTGTTTATCTGGGCCAGTGGAACGTTGAAATGATACTGAAGGAAGGAGAGACCGTTCACGCTCACCTATGGAAGGAGACAGAAGTCGGGAGATAGAAGTTGGCCATTGATAACTGCCCACATGCAAGAAAGAGGAGACAGCCCTATAAGGGGGGGGGGCAGCTCAGCCTCCGGTCTTGGATTTGAGCTAAGCTACCACTTATACTTCTTTTAAAAGGCACAGGGACCCTGGAAGAATCTTTTAAAAAGATATTCTATGATCTAATACCTCTATATTCTTCCTGGAGGATCTAGGGTTGCACATAAGCCCTAAACGCTTAGGGCTTTTTAGCTTGGAAAGAAGGCGGTTAAGTAGAGACATGATAGAGGTCTATAAAGTTATGCATGGTATGGAGAGAGTGGACAGGGAGAAGGTTTTCTCCCTCTCTCATAATACTAGAACGCAGGGTCATCTGATGAAGCTGGAGGGTGAGAGATTCAAAACTGATAAAAGGAAGTATTTCTTCACGCACAATGCATAGTGAAATGGTGGAACTCCCTGCCCCAGGATGTGGTGATGGCTGCCAACTTGGAAGGCTTTAAGAGGGGAGTGGACATGTTCACGGAGGAGAGGGCTATCAATGGCTACTAGTCAAAATGTATACTAGGCATGATGCATCCCTATTCTCTCCAGGATCAGAGGAGCATGCCTATTATATTAGGGGCTGTGGAACACAGGCAGGATAATGCTGCTGCAGTCGTCTTGTTTGTTTGTGGGCTTCCTAGAGGCGCCTGGTTGGCCGCTGTGTGAAAAGATGGCTGGACTTGATGGGCTGATCCAACATGGCCTTTCTTTTGTTCTTATTTTTATCCACCAGCCATTGCAGTGATGCCTGTAACAGAAACTTGCCTGGCAGACATTACCCTTCCCTAATCCAGGATAGCTTGAGATCATCAGATCTCAGAAGCTAAGCAGGGTCAGCCCTGGTTAGTAATAGGGTCAGAGACCACCAAGGAAGTCCAGTTGCTGTGCAGAGGAAAGCACTGGCAAACCCCCTGTGTTAGCCTCTTGCCTTAAAACCCCATAGGGGGTCACTATAAGTCGGCCGCGACTTGATGGCACTTTACAAACACACACACAGAGTCCAGGATAGGTTGATCTCATCAGATTTTGGAAGCTAAACAGGGTTAGCCCTGGTTAGTACTTGGATGGGAGACATGTAATTTGTAGGAAGGGGGGGGGTTCAACAAGGAAAGGTGGGATATAAATGTTTTAATATACAAATTTTCCATCAATCGTGTCGAGTATTTTTGTTGAAACCATCTGGCAACCCTAGTCCCAATCCTATTACATTGTTTGTTAGATGTCTCCTCAATCTATTGACTGCGCTGGTTTATAATATATAATCTGCCTTGAATCTCAGCTGGACAATAAACAAACAAACAAATAAATAAAATAAAATTATTGTTCCCATTGAGCCAACCCCTCTCCTTGGCTGTGCCCGTTTGGAAAGGCTGGCGAGACAGGAAGCAAGTGCGAAACTCTCACCTTCACATATTCTTGCTCAAAGAGGAACAGCAGCTGGAAAGCGTCCCCTCCTTTCAAGGGCAGGTTATGGAACTTCGTCTCTTCCATCCATCGGCCGTTTCTGAGCGCGTTGCAAATGATGTGCGGCCGTGGGCGGAACCGGGGATTAAAGTGGACGGCGATATCGGCCCGCGGGCTCAGGCTGCAGCCGGTCTGGAAGTCAACCTGGAACCTTGACCAAGGGTGGGGGGGGGTGAGGAAGAGGAAGAAGAGGAAGAAGAAGAAGAGTTGGTTTTTATATGCCAACTTTCTCTGCCACTGAAGGGAGAATCAAACCGGCTTACAATCACCTTCCCTTCCCCTCCCCGCAACAGACACCCTGTGAGGTAGGTGGGGCTGAGAAGGTGTGATTAGCCCAAGGTCACCCAGCTGGCTTCGTGTGTAGGAGTGGAGAAACAAATCCAGTTCACCAGATTAGCCTCCGCAGCTCATGTGGAGGAGTGGGGAATTGAACCTGGTTCTCCAGATCAGACTCCACCGCTCCAAATCACTGTTCTTAACTACTACACCACGCTGAGCAATAGAGAAAGTTCTCAGGAATGCTGTTAACCCTGGCGGCATCTGCACTCAGTTAAAACGTTAGTGAAATCTTTAAAAGTTACACATTGCACAGGTCCATATGCGCCATTCAAGCATAGAACAATCTGATAACCATCTTCAAGTACTTGAAGGGCTGTCCTATAGAGGATGGCGCAAAGTTGTGTTCTGTTGCCCCAGAAGGTCGGACCAGAACCAACGGGTTGAAATTAAACCAAAAGAGTTTCCGGCTAAACATTAGGAAGCATTTTCTAACAGAGCGGTTCCTCAGTGGAACAGGCTTCCTTGGGAGGTGGTGAGATCTCCTTCCCTGGCTAGATGGCCATCTGTCAGCAATGCTGATTCTATGACCTTAGGCAGATGATGAAAGGGAGGGCAGGAAGGTTTGCATCAGTGTTTGGCTCTCGTGGCCCTTTCTTGCATGCCCAGGGTAGTGCAGATCGCCACTGTGGGGTCAGGAAGTAATTTTTCCTCTAGGCCAGATTGGCCAGGGATCCTGGAGGGTTTTTTTTTTTTTTTGCTATCTTCTGGCCATGGAGTAGAGGCCACTGGGGTGTGTGGGAGTGAGTGAGTTGTGAATTCCCTGCATTGTGCTGGGGGTTGGACTCGATGACCCTGGTGGTCCCTTCCAACTCTATGATTCTAACAAATTGATAGCAGAATTTTTTAGAGATGGCTTCACTAGTTGCAGGAAGCAGCCTGGAAACCTGACCAGCTTCTATATGGTGGGGAAGAAAAAATTCTGCATAGGGAATATCTATATTATGAATCTGAACCACGATTGAAATGCTTAAGCCATCACAGTTCTACTTCTGAAAACTCCAGGAGGGTGAGCCAATAAGGTTTCTATAGGACAGACCTTTCATGATTATGGCACCCTGAAGGGCCAATCGACTTCCATGCAAACCTGTCCATGACTGCTGAGGGCCATGCTCTGGCTGTGATCAGCTTCAGAAGCAGAGCGGGTGGTTACCGGAAGCAAGGCCTTATCTGTGTTGGCACCCGTATTTTGGAATAACATCACTAAACTTTGTTGTCAAGAGCATGTTTTGGTTTCCTTTAGGAACCAGTTAAAAATGCTTTTATTCACCCAAGCTTTTAATGGCATGTTTAGACCTTTTTATTTCTATTGCATTATATTACAATAGAAAACAATGAGTTTTTAAGTGGTTTTGATTTTATTTATTAATCGGCACGCCACTTTTCTACAAAATGTATCCAAAGGAGTTTATAGGAAAGAAAAATATAACAACAATTGTAAATAAGCAAAGTACAACAACCACAAAAACAGTCAGCAGAAAATATTAACCAGAGGACTACAAATAACCAGAAGAAAGAAGCTTAACGCCAAAAGTGAACCATCTTCACCCGATTCTGAAAAAAAATATAGAGGTGTTGCCAAGCCTGTTGCTTTGGGACCAAGTTCCGTTACCAGGGTGCCAACGCCAACATGGGTTCTTCCTTTGATAAGCTGCTTGCCTAAAGCAGGGTCTTAGAAGATGGCTAACTGTTAGGCAAGTTCATAGGGGATGAGGTGGTCCCTCAGGTATCTTGATTTTGAGGTATCTTTTTTGAGGTCAAACAGTGCAAAGATTTTTTAATGAATCAGCTGCAACTCCTTGCAAAGCCACAATTCCCAGCATCCTTTGGGAAGAGCCAGGGCAGTAATACCAGAGAGAAAACAGTTTCAAAATGATTTATATTTGTAGGGCGTAGACATGCTGTAGAGAAGCTCCACAACATTGGAGCTTCACAACATTGAGCTTCCGCCCAATTCAGAACGGATCATGCATTCATCTCTGAAAGTGGTGTTAGATTGCAAGGTTGCTGCCAAAATACCCAGGACCACAGGGGGTGTCATAAGACTTGGCCATATTGACAGTGACTTTCAGGCCTTGCTTCTGGGCTTCCTAGAAACATCTCACTGACCACAGCAAGGAAAGAAGGCACTGGACTAGATAGCCTTCTGGATCCAGCAGGGGTCTTCTTAAAACATAGAAAGGGGCAAGAGTTGTGTTCTCTCATCTTTCAGTGCTAGGGTTGCCAGCTCCGGGTCGGGAAATACCTGGAGAAATACCTGAGGAGGGAGGGGTTTGGAGAGGGAAGGGACTACAACGTAGGCTTGCCAAGCCCCGTAGCTCCACACTGCGCAACGCACCTACGCCACTTCCGGGTTTACCTGGAAGCAACGCAGATGCTCTAGCGATCTTGGCCAAAACTCTATGGTTTCCATGGTGCGCGCGAGTGCACGCAGTGCCCACCGGCCATCATCTGGCCGGTGGGCAGCCCGGTGGATCAGCGGGATTCTACCCGCCACCACCGGGCACTTGGCAACCCTACTTCAACGCCATAGAGTCCAATTGCCAAAATGGCCATTTTCTTCAGGGGAACTGATCTCTGATGCCTGGAGATCAGTTGCAATAGTACACACAATTACACTCTGCTCAAGAGCTCCCAAGAGGTAGCCAGTTAGCTCCTGCTGCAAGCAGATTGACAGACGAGAAGGTGGACAGATGTTCTGAAAGAGCAAGAATGTTCTGTGGATATTTGTGGGAAGAAACCCTTCCTGTCTGCCTCTTTGCAATAACTTACCTTTCCGTCTCCATTAGGACTGTGCCCTGCACCAAAACCATTCTCCCAGGGGCCAGGCTGCCAAAAATCGTGGTGACATAGGGAAGGATCTGAAACAGAACCAGCACCACTCAGGTTAAGGAGAAAACGGCCGCTTTGGCAATTGGACTCCATGGCATGGAAGTCCCTCCCCAAACCCTGCCCTCCTCAGCTCTGCCCCAAAAACCTCCCGCCGGTGGTGAAGTGGGACCTGGCAACCCTAACCATACAGCAAGAGTCCCCAACCTTTTTGAACCTGTGGGCACCTTTGGAAATTTTGTGAAAACATTGCCAGTTTCACTGAATAATATTGAATGTAAAAGGTAAAGGTAAAGGTAGTCCCCTGTGCAAGCACCGGGTCATTCCTGACCCATGGGGTAACGTCACATCCCAATGTTTACTAGGCAGACTGTGTTTACGGGGTGGTTTGCCAGTGCCTCCCCCAGTCGTCTACACTTTACCCCCAGCAAACTGGGTACTCATTTTACCAACCTCGGAAGGATGGAAGGCTGAGTCAACCTTGAGCCGGCTACCTAAAACCGACTTCCCTCGGGATCAAACTCAGGTCATGAGCAGAGCTTGGACTGCAGTACTGCAGCTGACCACTCTGCGCCACGGGGCTCAAATGCTGAATGAGGATAACAGAAAGAAGTCAGAATTCCCCTGAAACTCAAGAGCCCAATCCACAGGATGAAGGAAATGGAAGTGGGTGAGATTCTTTAGGGTTCCCAACCTTTTTGAGCCTGTGGGCACCTTTGGAATTCTGACATAGGATGATGGGCACAGCCAAAAAATGGCAGCCATAGGAGGTGGAGTCAGGTTGAGTATCCTGAAAGAAAGAAAAACCTTTGTCTAACATCTGGCTTTAGAGGTACGGCTAGGGTTGCTGACCCCCAGAGGAGATTAAAAAAACAACAACTGAGATTTAATGGAGTGTTATTTCCCAGGTGATGTTATTTACCTCCATATCATGAGAAGCCTTAGCTAGCCACCCCCACACATTAAGCTTCTATGAAATGGAGAGGACAATTTTTCTCCAGGCCTGTTGGCAACCCTAGGTGGGATGGGGAAGAAACGAAATCAGGAAGACCTTTCTAAAAGTTAGAGCGGTTCCTCAGTAGAACAGGCTTCCTTGGGAGGTGGTAAGTATGGTTGCCAGCTCCAGGTTGGGAAATACCTGGAGATTTTTGGGGCAGAGCCTGAGGAGGGTGGGGTTTGGGGAGGGGAGGGACTTCAGTGCCATAGAGTCCAGTTGCCAAAGCAACCATTTTCTCCAGGCGAACTGATCTCTATCGGCTGGAGATCAGTTGTAATAGCAGGAGATCTCCAGCTGGTACCTGGAGGATGGCAACCGTAGTGGTAAGCTCCCTTGGAGGTTTTTAAGCAGAGGCTAGATGGCCATCGCCCTGATCTGGATGGCCCAGGCAAGCCTGCTCTTGTCAGATCTCAGAAGCTAAGCAGGGTCAGCCCTGGTTAGTATTTGAATGGGAGACCACCAAGGAATAGCAGGGTTGCTATGCAGAGGAAGGCACTGGCAAACCACCTCTGTTAGTCTCTTGCCTTGAAAACCCCATAAGGGGTCGCCATAAGTTGGCTGCGACTTGATGGCACTTTACACACACACAGATGGCCATCGTCAGCAATGCTGATTCTATAACCTTAGGCAGATCATGAGAGGGAGGGCATTTTGGTCATCTTCTGGACATAGAGTAAGGGTCACTGGGTGTGTGTGTGGGGGAGGTAGTTGTGAATTCCCTGCATTGTGCAGGGGGTTGCACTAGATGACCCTGGTGGTCCCTTCCAACTCTATGATTCTATCACTGTTAGATGATAGTAGCAAAACTGGCTAGAACTGAAAGAAATCCAACTTTGCTAATTTAGTAAACATCTGGAAAATTCCTATAAAGCCAAAATTCCCAGAACTCCAGCAGGATTGCAATTCAACCTTGAAAAACAGCCCTGGCAGCAATGTCTGTTTCACTCCCTCCCCTCCCTTTGAGCTACATGCTCAGATGTGAAACGCACAGTGGTTGAAAGGGCTTGGGAGGGTGCTTCTCACCTTGGACTTACCATCAGGGCAGGCAAGAAAAGAATAAAACAAAAAAAAAAAAAAAAAACCAACTCACCGGGTGGAAAACAGGAGCCTGAAGAATATAATCTGCGGTGTCTGTGGAGGACTCCATAGTGCAGTAGGCCACGGGGCATTCAAATCATTCCAATTACCAGTTGCTTAACCAATCCTGCTTACGGCAACTTTAAAACTTGCAGGGAATCACATGACTTGAGTCACACAGCTGGGCCAAGTTAAAAAAGAACAAAGATAAATAGGAGGGAAAATAAGAGAGACAACTTTCTAATTCACCCTGCTCCTCAGGAGGAAAACAAAAACGCACCCAACAATTTTAGAAGTGCCGGGAAAACAACTAGAAAGGAGGGACTAGATCAGAAGTTAAAGTACTCTAAAGTAGAACTCCTTGTATAAAAACAAAATTGATCCTTATTGCTGTGCCTGTAATTTTTTCCTGCATAATTCAACTTTTAATATTTTCAAACATATCAACATGCAAAAAAAGGAAAGAACCCCCCCCCCACACACAAAAATAAACCACTTGGTCAAGAAAAGTTTTGCAACTGTGCAATTGGGTTGCCAACCTCCAGGTACTAGCTGGAGATCTGCTATTACAACTGATCTCCAATCAATAGAGATCAGTTCACCTGGAGAAAATGCCTGCTTGGGCAATTGGACTCTATGGCATTGAAGTCCCTCCCCTTCCCAAACCCCGCCCTCCTCAGGTTCTGCCCCAAAAACCTCCCGCCAGTGGCAAAGAGGAACCTGGCAATCCTAGTTGTATCTGTGCTTGTACTACTCTCTTTGATTTTCTTAGATTTCTCTGTATGTGTGTATGCATCACTGATTTGAAAGAAAACAACATAAACTCTTTTAATTTGGAATCCTTTGCTTCTGTCTTTATTTAAAGGTCACAGTTACTGGCTCTAGTATACAAAGGTTGCTCTCGCTATATAAATATTGTAGTTTGCCATCTTGCTTGCTAATTCCCCAAGTTAAAGAGCAATCTGGCTAACAGGACCACTGAGCTCATTCATATTTCTAGCTTGCACAGAAGAACCCTGCCCTTGAACGTATCTTATTTTGCCCTTCCGTGGATGGAAATGCTTTTTTTTGCCTCACAGGATCCCTCGTGCTCCGCCAAACTCTTCTTCAGGAATAACTAAAAACCTTTGACTGACGTGAGCACTCCTCTTTTCGGAAGGAATGAATCTGTCCCCAGGCGTTCCAGCCCGTTCCAGCCCGTTTCTCGCACAGTTCTTTGGCTTCATTTTCAACACCCTCCTCCAAAACTAGCACTCCGAGTGTCCTTTTAGCATCTCTAACAGACCTTTGCCTTTCCACCTGCTTTTTTTGGAGGCACATTTTGGGGACACTCTTCCTTCCTAATTTGTTTACCGGTGGATGACCGTAGGGCTGGAGGTCTGATAGATTGCGGCTAGTTTTAAAAACTGTCACCCTGCTCTAAAGCCGGAAAGTGATCTCGACCACAGATGCTGGGTTCTTTGGTTTTCTTGTCCCTTCTGGGTGGTGGAGAAGCCTTGGGTAGGCTGCTGTTTTGGGGTTGCAAAGGCCAAAAGGTGGAGGGCCCCCCCAAAGGATTCAGCTATCAAAGACCCGTCCTCGCTCTCTGACTCAGAACCTGCTGTATCCCAAGGAAGGGGAGATGGCAGTACTTGAGAAGCTGAACTCCAGGATGTCCGGCAGGGCAAACCTGACCTTACCATTGCTGTGCCCTTAATGTAGGGTTGCCAACCTCCAGGTAATATAGGGTAGCCATGTCCCTCTTTGCCACCGGTGGGAGGTTTTGGGGGCGGGGTTTGGGGAGGGGAGGGACTTCAATGCCATAGAGTCCAATGGCCAAAGCAGCCATTTTCTCCAGGTGAACTGAATAGCCATGAATAGCCCTCTCCTCCATGAACATGTCCACTCCCCTCTTAAAGCCTTCCAAGTTGGCAGCCATCACCACATCCTGGGGCAGAGAGTCCCACAATTTAACTATGCGTTGTGGGAAGAAATACTTCCTTTTCTCTGTTTTGAATCTCTCACCCTTCAGCTTCAGCAGATGACCCCGCGTTCTAGTATTATGAGAGAGGGACAAAAGCTATTACAATTGATTTCCAGAAGACCAAGAGTCACTTCCCCTGGAGGAAATGGGGTGGACTCTATGGCGTTATACCCTGCTGAGGACCCTCCCCTCTCCAGGCTCCATCCACAAAATTTTCAGGTATTTCTCAACCCAGAGCTGGCAACCCTGCTTCTGACTGTTCTCCCGTCAATCTGATGGACATGGCTGCAGTTTAACAGAGAGCGCTTGATGCACACATACTTTGCTGCTTTTGGATCAGGGCCCAGGCCAGCAGAACTCTGAAAGGAGCAACATTCCCCAAACCAGTTCTTTCAAAAGACATCCTCTTTGTGATGCTGGGGAAGTCGAAAGACCCGTTTGTTACTTGGCAAAATTAAGGATGAACTTTCCTGCTTTGCTGTTGCAGTGTAGCCCATCCTTCCTCCAAATACTCACTGCCGTCTTTTAATCCTCATGACAATCCTGCGAGGTAGGTTAGCCTGCGAGTGAGATGGCGGGGGACTCTGGTTTTATCGGACTAGCTGAACGTCACCTGGTGAGCTTGGTGGGTGGTAGGGTTGCCAATCTCCAGGTGGTGGCTGCAGATCTCCTGCTATTACAACTGATCTCCAGGTGACAGAGATCAGTTCCCCCGGAGAAAATGGCCACGTTGGTAATTGGACTCTATGGCATGGAAGTCCCTCCCCTCTCCAACCTCCCCCTCCTCCGTCTCCACACCCGAAATCACCAGGTATTTCCCAACCCGGAGCTGGTAAACGTAGTTGCTGAGGAGGCATTTGGATCCAGATCTCCCCAGCCCTGCCAAGGTACTGGTTTGTTTCTCCACATCTAGGTGAGTCTTGTTGATTGCTTGGTGTGTGTGTGTGTGTGTGTGTTTAGGTCTATGACTCACAATTTTGTGCATACTTTCTTGGGAAGAAGCTTCCTTGAACAAAGCGAGATTTATTTTTGAATAAGGTGCATAGAACCAAGCTGCAAAGCTATTGTTCTTTGCACACTTAGCTCCAAGCAAGCTCCATTGAACACAGTGGTGTTGACTCCTGAATCAGCATGTGTACGCTCTGGCTGTTGACACTGGGTAGGCATACGTTACGGACCGAGCGCAGATGGTGCTTATACTTGTGTTCTCATATATTATCATTTTATTGTGGTAAAGGCAAGCAGCTGTGGCAATTAAAAGCCCCCCAATTTGTCTGAAGTGGAAACTTTAAATTATTTTGTGTGTGTGAAATCTACCTTTGCTTGCTCATTAATCTTATGCCCACTAGGGGGCAACATTGCCCCAAATTTCACATCAGAGGCTAGCAGGGAGGCCTTGCATTGGATAGAGCAGGGGTCGGCAAACTCATTAGTCAAAAGAGCCAAATATCAACAGTACAACTATTGAGATTTCTTTTGAGAGCCAAATTTCTTAAACTTAAACTATATAGGTAGGTTCACTGTTGATTAACTTAATAAACTTTAAAGTTTTAAGTCTTAATTAAACTATAGGTACACTGAATAAAACTTGATATCATACTTAATAGTGATCTTATTTATTGATAAAAATTAAGTTGTAAGTCCCTGCCATTTCCCTCTCCCCATCTGGAGTCCTCGTCTGGAGGCCTGGTCTACTGCCATAAAAGCCTATTGGTAGACCTGGCCTCCTCGGAGTCCAGGTCTAGCGCCAAGAAAGCCAGCGGGCAGACACGGCCTCCCAATGGGACCCAGCCAGAGGCCAGGTACACCAAAGGAAGGACAATTTATGGGTGAATGGGAGACTTGGAGGGTTTATTGTGAAACTGAACTTCAACTGGGGGAATTTAAAGGTTACTCATTGATCTAATCCGTTTTTCAAAGATATTGCTGAAGAATATGATAAATTATCTTGTTTTTAGTTTTTAAATAACTTCTTTATTACTATATACAATGCTTAATAGTTAAAATTTACAATTGTTATATTATATTTGGTTCAAAACAATGAAATAAGCATCTCTGGCTTGAAATATTTTGTAACTATAACTGAACTGATATTGAGCAAAGCAATTATATTTAGTTATACAAAACATATTAGGATTAGAATCTTTAATACAAAAGAGCAAATAGATTCATAACAAGATGGAGGAAGATGAAGGGGAAGTCTTTTATATTTACTTAATAACAAAGTTGTATTTTCAACAATAATGTATTTTCTTTCTTATTCTTATTGGTAAAATGTACACATTGTTGGAATGTTTGTTTATAATGTTATAGAAAATAATAAAAACTCCCCTCCCCAAACCCTGCCCCAAAAACCTCCCGCTGGTGGCAAAGAGGGGCCTGGCAACCCTATCAATTGACTTCAATTAATGGAGAAAGGTGTAATTCTGTCTAGGATTGCACAGTTTGTATCTATGAATTGTTATCTTTGAATAACAACAACTATTTCCAAGCTTCTGCCTTGCTGTTTATCCCAGTCTTGCTGCATTCATAGCAATAGTTATCAGATGGGTAGCCGTATTGGTCTGCAATAGAAGAGTAGCATTCAAGTCTAGTAGCATGTTAAGATACCAACAAGATTTCCAAGGTATAAGAGTCAAAGCATGAGATTGCTTCATGTCATCGTATTCCCGATTACTACATATGGGTGTGAAAGCTGGACAATGAAGAAAGCTGATAGGAAGAAGGTAGATTCCTTTGAAATGTGGTGCTGGAGGAGAGTTTTACGGATACCGTGGACTGCCAAAAAACCAAATCAGTGGGTTATAGATCAAATCAAGCCTGAACTGAGTCTAGAAGCTAAAATGACTAAACTGAGGCTATTGTACTTTGGTCACATTATGAGAAGACAAGAGTCACTGGAAAAGACAGTCTTGCTAGGAAAAGTGGAAGGCAGCAGGAAAAGAGGAAGACCCAACAAGAGATGGATTGACCCTATCAAGGAAGCCACGGGCCTCAGTTTGTAAGACCTGAGCAAGGCTGTTAAGGATAGGACATTTTGGAGAACGTTGATTCATAGGGTCGCCATGACTCGGAAGGGACTTGAGGGCACTTAACACACATACATGAGATTGCTGAACTTAAATTCCAAACAACCCCCAGGGCTGAACAAGGACAGAGGATTCTTATCTCACTACAGATGCTAATTTTCTGCCTCCAAGCATTTCCCCTCTTCTCTAATCAAGCTGATTACAGATACGCATTGTACCTCTGCATCCTGACTCATTTCTTTGCACCACCCCTCCCACCTTCTGACTGGGGAATCTCCATTCCCACTTATATCTGACGAAGGGAGCTTTTGACTCTCAAAAGCTTATTCCCCGGTTTCTAAAGTGCTACTGGGCTCGAATCTTGCTATTCATAGCGATAGAAGCTTAGAGGGTGATTTCTTTTTTCCCCAGGATCTTTTTACTATGAGAATGTTGGAGATACTGGAAAAAAAAAAACCACCCTGATACAGGGCAACTCTTGGGTGAGCAGAACTGGGAAGGTAAGGTGGGTAGAGACATTACAAGTTACTTTTTTTATAAAAAACAACAAGCCAGGCTTAAACCTTTAAGTGGAATCTGCTAGGGCTGCCTGGAGGAAAATGTCCTGTCCCTTTTACAGAGTCTTAATGGGAAGTCATTTCCCAAGGGATGCCATGAAAAGCTTCAACTGCCCATTTCCTCTGTTAAAGGTACAGAATATTTTTTCTGTGGCAGCGGAAATCCTTTGCTCATTTACCGGAAAGTAAGCCCCATTGACCATAATGGGATTTGCATCTAAGTAGGCATGCCTACTTATGAGAAGACAAGAGTCACTGGAAAAGACAATAATGCTAGGAAAAATTGAGGGCAGCAGGAAAAGAGGAAGACCCAACATGAGATAGAATCATAGAGTTGGACCACCAGGGTCATCTAGTCCAACCCACTGCACAATGCAGGAAATTAACAACTACCTCCCACCCCCACACCCCCAGTGACCCCTACTCCATGCCCAGAAGATGGCCAAGCTGCCCTCCCTCTCATCATCTGCCTAAGGTCACAGAATCAGCATTGCTGACAGATGGCCATCTAACCTCTTCTTAAAAACCTCCAGGGAAGGAGAGCTCACCACCTCACAAGGAAGCCTGTTCCACTGAGGAACAGCTCTGACTGTTAGAAAATTCTTCCTAATGTCTAGACAGAAACTCTTTTGATTTAATTTCAACCCATTGGTTGGCTTGACTCTATCAAGAAAGCCATGGCACTCAGTTTGTAAGACCTGAGCAAGGTTGTTCACAACCTTGGAGGATATTTTGGAGGACACTGATTTATAGGGTTGCCATGAGGCGGAAGCAACTTGACGGCACTTAACACACATACACACAGGCATGCCTAGGATTGCACTGTAGGGTTGTATCTGGGTTGCGGGGAGAAAGAGAGACAAACTAACTGGAGTTGCTCCCCTCCCTTCCTTTATCAGATATGCAGGAATCATCTCTTGACTTTCTTCCAAGCAGGAACCTGAGCTCATTGTGACAGATCAGGCTGCCGTGATGGTGTGATTGTGAGTCAGTCCTCTGAGGTGCTGTTTACCCTTTGAGCGATGGCAGGTACACTTTTTGGCGCGTGATGCGCAGCCATGGTGACATGCTCACTCGGCTGCCTGAAACCCTGGCACACTCTTAGCACATCCTGACCTTTGTTGGGTGATAACCTGACACCTACGATAACAGAGACAGGCAGGCGCACAAGGAAGGTGTTGTTTTTGGGGGGGCTGACATGGTTGCATGGAGGCACAGTGGATTCTGCAATGCGCAGAACTCATCAGGCAGGCCGGCACAAGGAGCCTGCAGCGAGATCTCAGCGGCACACGTAAGACACAAATCCCAAAGATTATTGCAGAACTTGCTTGCAAACAACAAGAAGTGTTGGTTTTTATATTCCAACTTTCTCTACCACTTAAGGCAGAATCAAACCAGCTTACAATCACCTTCCCTTCCCCTCCCCACAACAGACATCCTGTGAAGTAGGAGGGGCCGAAAGAGCTGTGACTAGCCCAAGGTCACCCAGCTGGCTTCACGTGTAGGAGTGGGGAAACAAATCCAGTTCACCGGATTAGTGTCCGCCACGCATGTGGAGGAGTGGGGAATCAAACCCGGTTCTCCAGATCAGAGTCCACCTCTCCTAACCACCGCTGTTAACCTCTACACCATGCTGGCTCTCTGCTTTAGGATCACAGCTGCTTATAAAAGGTGATAATGTTGCAAGAGTATTAACAGCAACCTCTGCCTGGTCATTATGCTAGTTTCCCTATGGAAACCTTGATAACTATTGTACACATTCTCTTCAATGATTTCTGTTTACTAGGTTCAGTCCTTATTTTCTGATCGCTGGCCTTAGTAATTCACTGTCATGTGAACCTGCCTTATACTTATGTGTAGGTGTATGTTTTTGTAATGTTTAAATTTTTAATTAAAATACTTTAAAAAAATGAAGCTGCCTTCTACTGAATCAGACCCCGGCACACTCTTAGCACATCCTGACCTTAAGTTGGCTGCCACTGGACGGCCCATTCCACACATACACAACCGGCTTGGAGAAAAGTGTCCAGTCCCTTTAATGAAAGTTAAATGTGTGGAAATAGGCAGCTGAAGCTGTTTAAGGGAGGGAGGTAAAGTCCCATTAAACCTCTGTTTGAAAGACAGGACATTTTTCTCTCTCCAGGCAGCTGGCAATCTTATTTGCAACTGGATTTTCCTGTGCGGACATGTCAAATCTGGCCATGAATAATTGCTGGAGCGCAATGACAGCACATTGCTAGAGAGCAATGACAGCCCAGGTGCTCCCAATCACGCATCATGTACCTGCCCGCCATCCCCTCGTCCTCAGAAGAAGGCAATCCTTTGTAACCTTTGGTGTTGTATGTTTTGGATGTGCTCACTGCTGCATGGAAACGAGGGTTGCCAGCCTCCAGGTACTAGCTGGAGATCTCCTGCAATTACAACTGGTCTCCAGCCAATAGAGATCAGTTCACCTGGAGAAAATGGCTGCTTTGGCAATTGGACTCTATGGCGTTGAAGTCCCTCCCCTCCCCAAACCCCGCCCTGCTCAGGCTCTGCCCCCAAAATCTCCCACCGGTGGCGACGAGGGACCTGGCAACCCTAAGGTGGCAGCCTCTGGAAGCCACTTCAGGCCTAGAGGCAGTACTGGAAGTCTGCAGCCACGCCAGATTCCTCAACCGGGGAGGGGGGATTGGAAGGAAGCGCACTAGAGCTCAGTGGGTAAGGGGGGGATGGGATCCCCCCTGTGAGTCTCATGGCCCCCACTTTTGTGATAGAACCTGGCAACCCTAATGGAAACCCCTCCCTGGTATTATTTTTAACAGCATGCTAGCAAGGACACACCTTCTCCCAGATGTTTGCAAGGAGTTTGCTTTCTCATAAGGCAGCAAGCACACAGGGAATGCTCCCACTTACAGGCCGGCATTCTTGGAAAATCCTCAGGAAATCCTCACTGTTGGATTCTCTGGATTGTCTACACTGGTGTTTCCTTTCTTGTGTGTGTGTGGGGTTGCTCCAAGGAGGACTGCTCTGTGCTGGCTGGGGGTGGGGGGTTAGTCCTCAGACCACAAAGCTGCTAATGCATGACCTTGCTGGATCTTGGGCCCAGGAGCCTCATTATTAACCCGGCACGAATCATGAATTGTTAATGCCATCGATTGAGCGCTTCCCTGCCGCTGAAGCCCGCTGCCTGATAAATTCAATTTGAAGATGCTTTATGGGCAAGAGGGGGCTCCGGCCTGGAGGTTACCTTCAAGGCCAGCAGCAAAGAGACAGAAGTATGAAATGGGAACGCACCCATTCAGATAGGGTTGCCAACCTCCAGGTCCTAGCTGGAGAAGTCCTGCTATTACAACTGATCTCCAGCAGATAGAGATCAGTTCACCTGGAGAAAATGGCCACTTTGGCAGTTGGACTCTATGGCACTGAAGTCCCTCCCCTCCCCAAACCCCGCCCTCCTCAGGCTCTGCCCCAAAAACCTCCCGCCAGTGGTGAAGAGGGATTGGGCAACCCTAGGTTTACTCTGTGTGGCAGTGGCTTGTGGGGAATCTGATCTCTGATGGAAATCTTTCACACCACCTACGGCTGGATCCTTTTAACTGGAGATGCCACTAATTGAGCTGGGGATCTTTTGCAGGCTGCTGCTCCCCCGGTGAGCCCCGGTCTCTCCCCAAATTCCGCTCTAGTTCAACAGAGACTTCTCCAACGATGCTCCGTCTCCCACTTCTCCTTCAGCCCACGTTGTTAGGCGAGTTATTTTTAAATGTGATCCTCTTCGGCATGAAACGTATAAATTATATATATTTAAAAAGCTGCAAATACCCAATCAAATTAAACGCAAGATTGGAGGTTTGAAAGTTGCAGCTTAATTAGCATTTTTGCAAAATGGCTCATTTGTGAATATTTGCAATTGCAAATGGAAGTTGGGCTCCAGAGATTAATGTTTCAGCATGAATGTGACGATCAGCTGCTTAGCTGGCCTTGGAGAATTGGGGGGGGGGATGAAAGGTGTTGCATATTCTTTCTTTCTCTGGGTAGCAGCGATAATTGGTTCAGGCTCGTGAAGGCACTGCCAATGAATGCCTATGCTCTTGCCTCCTAGGGTTGACAGCCTCTAGGTACTAACTGGAGACTTGCTATTACAACTGATCTCCAGCCGAGAGAGATAACTTCATAGGGTTGCCAGATCCCTCTTTGCCACCAGCGGGAGGTTTTTGGGGCGGAGACTGAGGAGGGCAGGGTTTGGGGAGGGACTTCAATGCCATAGAGTCCAATGGCCAAAGGGGGCCTTTTCTCCAGGTGAACTGATCTCTCTTGGCTGGAGATCAGTTGTAATAGCAGGAGATCTCCAGCTAGTACCTGGAGGTTGGCCACCCTAGGGAGGGGTCAGTTCATTCATGCCCTGGAAAGTCCCGTGAAGACAGCCCTGTGATTGGTTGTGATGATCAGGAGGTTAGGCCCAGCTTTCTCCACAAGTGTACCGAGTAAGAAAAAAAAGTCATCCCTTTTTCCTTGCCACCTCCCCTCGCTGTCAGAAAGACACTTGTATTAAGCTCTGGAAACTTTACACCTCAATGACCAACTACAGTGTGTTAGGACTTCAGTAAGTAAACAGCAAGTTAGCTTGTTTTCCATGCATCCTGCTGCCACTGAACAGTATTGCCTAGTTTTCATATCTTTTTTCTAAATTTCTCTAATAAAGCTCTTTTTTTAGCTTTTAATTGTGAGTTTACTGGGGCCAAGCCCAGGTGAGCTTGGTTACGTTACCACTCAGCAGCCGGCCTGCACAAGTGAGAAAGCGGACTATAAATACCACAAATAAACAAATAAATGTTTGGTTGTGCCCCCCACTGAGAGCACGGCTTCATGGGCTGACTGCTTACCTGGGATGAGCACCTGACACCTCCGTGTGCAGAAGGCTGGCCCTGGCACCCTTGCTGTACTTGGATGATTTCGTGGAACTAGCTATCCAGGGATGGCTGCAGCCTACACAGGCAGGGGCACTGCGGTGAAACTCCAGTGGGAGCAAATTGAGTCACAGACCAATTCCTCCCCATGTTTTAATCTTCGAGGGATCACTTGTCTTCACAGTTTATAAGCTCCTCGTGGGGGGGAAAGGGTTCAGAACCCCCCCCCCTTCTCCTTTAGGCTACTGGCAGAAGAGCATCTGTCTAGACATTAGGAAGAATTTTCTAACAGAGCGGTTCCTCAGTGGGACAGGCTTCCTCGGGAGGTGGTAAGCGCTCCTTCCCTGGAGGTTTTTAAGCAGAGGCTAGATGGCCATCTGTCAGCAATGCTGATTCTGTGACTTTAAGCAGATGATGAGAGGGAGGTCATCTTGGCCATCTTCTGGGCATGGAGCAGGGGTCACTGGGTGTGTGTGGAGGGGAGGTAGTTGTGAATTTCCAGCACTGCACAGGGGGTTGGACTAGATGACCCTGGTGGTCCCTTCCAACGCTACGATTCTATCATTGCTCATTCCTTGGCTGAGAGCTGGTGCATACATGTTTGGAGACAGCACAAGGACAGCATGCACATGCAACTCTGTCCATACTGATTTTTTTAAAAACACATTTTTTTCCTGAATCGTGCAGTCTCATTGGGGTTCGAGAATCCACCCCCAACCATTACCCTGCCCCTGTTTTTTGACACCAAACGTGGATCCCTCCCTTTAGCAATCTGGAGAGCAGCAGCCCAAATATTGTTCCCAGAAACCAGACAGCAATTCCGTTTTGCTCGTGACCTCCAGCCCCCTTGGTTCCCCCCCCCACCAGTCTGAGTGGGTGGAGGGGCTAATCTCCCCCCTGCTCCTCCACCCCCACCCCCCATACTGCGTAGGATGAGAACTGCAGCCAAGAAGCAGCCAGCCAGCTGAACTGTGTCTCCAGCCCCCACGGAGGGCTCACTTAATTCTCTGGAAATTTGTTCCCGGTTTGAAGATGACAATAATAGCTTAAGAATAATTGACGCGTTAATAGGAAGATGCCTTCAAACACTGCTTTTGCCCATTTTGGCGAAGCAGAGACGGTGTGTGGGGGGAGGGAAGCGATTGAAGGCGGAGGCGGGAGAATAATTTAAGCAGAGACGTTGCAGAGGAAGGCGGCGGAAGGAAGGGAGAGATTTCCCTCTAGGAACTAGGGTTGCCAACGTTTCCCCTTTCCTGTGCTCTTGTGCCCTTAACGCCCGCCTGGCAGGCTGAAATGTCACTGGCGAGGCATCTGCCGCCATTTCCATATGTGTCTGGGAACAAACTCTGCATGCTACAGTTCTGAACCCTGGGAGGTACCCATTTAAAGCACAGCCAAAGCAGTTGGCAACCTCTAGTCCATTTTTTCCCTTGTCCCAACATCCGTCTGCCTTAGTCTTGCTAGGGGTAGGAGCAGGATTTCCAACTGACCGGGGAAAAAAGCCAGCCTGGCCTGTTCCTGTGCTATTAACAGAGGTCTGATCTGAAAAATTCAGCTGCTGAAGCTTTTCATGGTATGGAGCTAAATGAAAGCATCTGGATTCGAGTCCAGTAGCACCCTACAGACCAACAGGTTTTTTGGGATATAAGCTTTCGAGAGTCAAGCTTATACTCTGAAAATCTTAGCATAAGTAGTAGTCATGAATAGCCCTCTCCTCCATGAACATGTCCACTCCCCTCTTAAAGCCTTCCAAGTTGGCAGCCATCACCACATCCTGGGGCAGGGAGTTCCACAATTTAACTATGCGTTGTGTGAAGAAATATTTCCTTTTATCTGTTTTGAATCTCTCACCCTCCAGCTTCAGCAGATGACCCCGCGTTCTAGTATTATGAGGGGGAAAAGCTTCTCCCTGTCCACTCTCTCCATACCATGAATAATTTTATAGACCTCTATCATATCCCCTTAACTGCCTTCTTTCCAAGCTAAACAGCCCTAAGCATTTAACTGCTCCTCATGGGGCCATTGCTCTAGTCCCCTGATCATTTTGGTTGTTCTTTTCTGCACCTTCTCAAGCTCTGCAATATCGTTTTGTAAGGTGTGGTGACCAGAACTGCACACACAGTATTCCAAGTATGGTCTCACCATAGATTTGTTCAAGGGCAGTATGATAGCAGCAGTTTTATTCTCTATTCCTCGACTAATTATGGCCAGCATGGAATTTGCCTTTTTCACAGCAGCCGCACGCTGAGTTGATGTCTTGCTGGTCTCTAAGGTGCTACCGGACTTGAATCTAGTTGTTCTGCTGCAGTCCAGCACGGCTACCCTCTGAAATCATCCGCCCGTGGCTGCAAGTCAGAATTTGGCCATACTAACTGGGTGAGGGCAAAATTAGAATTCAGGGCCTGCTGCTATTCTTAGGCTGGGGAGGGGCAGTATGAACAGGGACACAAAGGCCATTTATGCAGGGTCAATTTTGATGCTCGCTCAAAGTTCTTTTTTTAAATGCAACCTTTAAAATGCCTATTCCAACCCCCCTCACTCGCCTGCTCTTTCGCTCCTTTGTTTACATGGAGCAATGGTCGTTTGCATAGGGAAGCCACGTTTGTGACTTTTCATGGTTCTTTCAGTAAATGCTTCTAAATGGCCAAAGACTCTTTAGGAGGCTGAGCGGAGAATGACCTCGTGACGTGGAAGAAGGGCATGGTGTGAAGAGCCCTTGGAGATCGAGGGAGCTCATGAGCCGTAGCAAAGGATGCTGGGAAAGAACACACCTCCACTCCCTCTCGCACTCGCTACGTCTCGGTGTCATGCACACACAACGGACACCAAAGCACGACTCTGTGTCATGAGATCATATACATATACATATATATCGTTTTTCTTTCCCCAGCTTTAGGCGAAATTTTTTTCATCAGTCCCACATCACATCCCTCGGTCTTGGCGGCAGTCCCTGTCATTCCTCAGATGTCGATTCCTCTCAGCCAGTTTCTGTTCCTCGGTAAACTTTGCCAGGAAAATTGTTGTGCTCGGCGATTCTGTTTTGCTCCCTCACCCTGGGGTAGGAAGGAGCGGGGAGGGATCATGGCCCCATCCCCCTTCCGTCCCCGGGTGAAACAACCTTGTAAACATTCAGCCTAGGCCCTCCTCCGCATCAGTTCCTTTTGCCCCCCCACCCCAAGCTGACTTTGCTTTGTGCACCGCAAAAATGAGAAGGCATTCAGCAACCCCCCCCCCCCACTCCCCAGGAGAGGGCTCAGCGGCCAAATATCCAAAGAGAGGGGAGTGTCTTTAATTTCAGAGCCAGCGTACGATATCTGCCCCCCACTTTCTACTTGTAATCTGGCCTCGGGTTTGGCAACATGGAGGAAGAAATGAAAAGAAGCCAGTCGTGAAAGAGGGCAAGGGTGTGGAAAGTGGAAGATGGATCTCACCCTGATAACCCCCCTTCCAGGCAGTACCAATGCTCCTCACCACTGGGGATTGGTGGGGGCCCCCCAATAAGTAAGAAAGGGCCGCTGCTCTGGAGAAGGAAGAAGCCACGGAAATGAGAGCTCGACAACAGGAGGAGAAGGCAGCGGGAGAACAAGAAAGACTCCCCCCTCCGGCCAAATCAAATTGGTCCTTGGCGTCTGGGAAGAGAAGCGGCAAAGGGCAGAATGTGCAAAGATGGGGGCCGTTTTTCTCCCCGCGGAGGGGGTCCATCTGCTCTGATCCTTTGCCTTCCGTCCTTCAGGGCTGAGGAAGGCTCTTAAAATTGGTACTGCCTTCCTCCTGGAGGTAGAACAACTGCTGGGAAAGAGGGGCTGGTGATTCTCCCCCCCACACCTGGCCACTATGCCCCTTCCCCTGATGCTGGACCCTTCTGAGCGCAGGGAAGAAAAAGGGGAGGATGTCGGCCCCATGCTTCCTAAGACCTGGAGCTCACAGGCAGCGGCCGAATCTTGTGGAGGCCAAGATAAGGTGTACAGCAAGAAAGAGAAGCAGGAGGGTTTTCTGGTGGTGGGGGGGGGCAGGTTGCTATGGGGATGGCTATGCAATCTCTAGGATAAGATCGTCCCCTTCCAAACTCATATCCGGCTTGACGTAGATTTTTTTGATGGTGCCCGACAAGGGGGAGTTGACCACCATCTCCATCTTCATGGCGCTCAGGACGCAGAGCGGCTGCCCCTTCTTGATGGCGGCCCCCTCCTCCACTTTGATGTCGATCACTTTCCCAGGCATGGGGGCCCCAATCTGGCCTTTGACATCTTTCAGGGCTTTGGGGTGGAAATGCATTTCCTGCAGCAGAAAGGAGGGGGTGGGGAGAAGAAATGATAGGATCGTCGTCAAGAGGTCTTCCTTCCTTCCTGATGTGCTACCTTTCTGTATGTGGGGAAGGGTGAATCATAGAAATCATAGAGTTGGAAGGGACCACCAGGGTCATCTAGTCCAACCCCCTGCACAATGCAGGAAATTCACAACTACCTCTCCCCCCACACCCCCAATGACCCCCGCTCCATACCCAGAAGATGGCAAAAAATCCCTCCAGGATCACTGGACAATCTGGCCTGAAGGAAAATTGTTTTCTGACCCCAAAGTGGCAACTGGCGTTACCTGGTATATGTAAGAAAGGGCCATGAGAGCCAAGTACTGACCTTCCTTCCCTCCCTCTCAAGATCTGCCTAAGGGAACCTCTTTTTGTTTTGAATATGGGAGAATGGAAAAGAAAGAAAAGGAGGGACAAAATGGCTGTAAAGTGGAAACATTCTTCCTGATGTGCTAGTTTTCTACCTGCAAGGAGTTTGGTCTTTGTTAAAATGGGGGCATAGCCAACCGGGTGCTTCTCCCCTCTGCGTTCTAAAGTAGCAGCATCTCACTTAATTCTTTTGAACATATGAGTCAGCTCATAAGAAAGGGGACAGACAGATAAGGAGGGATCTGTTGACTGCTATCCGCTGTGACAGGTAATAGACCCTCCATGTACAATGGTAATACAAATAGAAGATGGTGCGGACAAATAGGGCAGGCATCCTCTCTGTGTCAGTTCCTCGAGGCTTTTGGCTAGCTGGCTGAAAATACCCTAAGGCAAAATATCCAAAAGTAATGCAGAAAACTGATTTTTTTTAAAAGAAATTTTATCCCCTATCTGTCCCAAAACTTATTTCTCTATCCAAGGTCCTTTCCATATGAAAAATGCAAGTGTATGCATTACGATGAAGCGATCGCTCCATTTTCCATGTTGAATATCAGTGTGGATCCTGCGGATCTGTTCTGCTCAAGGGGCCTGCCCTTCACCTTTGCATCAGGGGCGGCTCTAGCCACTGAGCAAAAGCCACCCCTGTGAACAGAATGGATCCGCAGGATCCAAGCCAAGACATCCAACGTACGGACAATCAACATGGCTGCATTAGAACACCCACTGACATAAAACTCTCTCGTTACTTCATTTTAATCCATAAACTTGTATTTGCCGCTGGAAAGAAACAGCAGCAAACTCAAAATACACCGAGGAAGACTGCAAACAAAAATCAGTCTTCTGCAGCATCTCTTGGATTTTCCTGGAGGTTTTTGCACCCCTTTCTGTGGATTGGTACAGCTCCCTTGTTTCCACATGTGCTGCTGTTAAGATGGGCTGCCACGGTGGTGCAGCGGTTAGAGCGCTGGACTAGGATATGGGAGACCCAGGTTCGAATCCTCATTCTGCCATGGGAGCTTGCTGGGAGACCTTAGGCCAGTAGCCTGTTTTTAGCCTAACCTACCTCACAAGGTTGTTGTTGTGAGGATAAAGCGGAGGAGAGGAGAATGTAAGCCACTTTGCATACCCATCGGGGAGAAAGGTGGGGGTAGAAAATGAAGTAAGTAAGTAAGTAAATAAGGTACCAGATGCTGGATTAGACAGCGCTTTGGTTGAGACTTGCCAGGCAGGCCTTGAGATACCTAGGGAATGGGACCACATGAAGTAATAATAAAAACCTAAAGTGCTTCTGCGTACGTGCAGAAAGACAAATGTGGTCTCGGGCTGCATCAACAGAAGTATAGTGTCCAGATCACGCGAAGTGCTGGTATCGCTTTACTCTGCTCTGGTTAGACCTCACCTAGAGTACTGTGTTCAGTTTGGGGCACTGCAATTTAAGAAGGATGTAGACAAGCTGGAACGGGTCCAGAGGGCAACAAAGATGGTGAGGGGTCTGGAGACCAAGTCCTATGAGGAAAGGTTGAAGGAGCTGGGTATGTTTAGCCTGAAGAGGAGAAGACTGAGAGGTGATACGATAACCACCTTCAAGTACTTGAAGGGCTGTCATACAAAGGAGGGTGCCAAGTTGTTTTCTGTTGCCCCAGAAGGTCGGACCAGAACCAACGGGTTGAAATTAAATCAAAACAGTTTCTGTCTAGACATTAGGAAGAATTTTCTAACCATTAGAACGGTTCCTCAGTGGAACAGGCTTCCTTGGGAGGTGGTCAGCTCTCCTTCCCTGGAGGTCTTTAAGCAGAGGCTAGATGGCCATCTGTCAGCAATGCTGATTCTATGACCTTAGGCAGATGATGAGTGGGAGGACATCTTGGCCATCTTCTGGGCACTGGGTGTGTGTGGGGTAGTTGTGAGTTTCCTGCATTGTGCAGGGGGTTGGACTAGATGACCCTGGTGGTCCCTTCCAACTCTATGATTCTATGAGGGGCCAAAGACAGCTGGGAAGGATAGTCACGAGTTTCAGGACTCAGCGAACCCCCTGCCGAAAACAAGGCATCGGCCCAAGCAGGGGAAGAAAAGGGCCCGTGCGTATTCATCATTCGATCACCCTTTATGCGTAAGAGTTTTATTTTTAAGCTCTCGGCTAATTTCATCGGTGGCAGCTGATTGTTATCTGCTTTATAACCCTAATGCTGATGAAGCTGGTTATTTATAATATGCGTAGGGCTGGTTGGAAGGAGGAAATGGGAGCCCTTTTAATTACCAGAAGGTTATTCAAAGCAAACAAACACTCATAAACACGCAATAAATTCTCGCAAGCTCCTGCCAGTTACTGTATGCCTTTCCAGCTCTGCTGCCCTCGACCATATGGAGGTCTCCCACACCCCCAAACAACTCTGCTCTTTCTCTCCTTGCTGCCCCATGCGGCCCGCTACCACTCTCCAAACGTCCAGAGTCCTGTCGCTTATCTCCCTCCTCGAAACCCTCTTTTTCTTTCGCACAACCCTGAGTCCCCATCTTGAACTCAAACAAAGCTGATAAAGAAGAAGAAGAGTCGGTTTCTATATGCCAACTTTCTCTACCACTTAAGGAAGAATCAAAAAGGCTTATAATCACGTTCCCCTCCCCCTCCCCACCGCAGACACCCTGTGAGGTTGGTGGGGCTGAGAGAGTGTGACTGGCCCAAGGTCACCCAGCTGGCTTCACGTGGAGGAGCGGGGAAACCAACCTGGTTCACCAGGTTAGCCTCCACTGCTCATGTGGAGGAGTGGGGAATCAAACCCGGTTCACCAGATTAGCGTCCACCTCTCCAAACCACCCCTCTTAACCACTACACTACACTGGCACCTATCTCCTTCCCCCATTTTCATCCCTCTCTTGCCTCCCCTGTGCCCTCTTTTAGATTGTAAGGTCCTCAGGGCAAGGACCTATTTTCTCGGATGTCACTCCATAAAACGCAGTATCCGCCAATGGTGTACTATCAAGAATGGAATTACAAAAAAATAATATCCAGGTGTACTGAGATACAAGGCTGATCTGCACTCCCCAGCTCCAAAAACATCTACATTTTAGCAGGGTCTAGGCCCCCAACCACTCTCTCTCCCCCTCGCCTTCTATTTATTTATAATGTGACCATTAGTTCCTCACCTTCATGGCTTTGGTGTCCTTGACCAGAATGGAGCGCAGCTGCCCGTTGAGCTCAAAGAAGACTTCCCGCTGTCCGGCTCGGTTCAAGTCACCCAGAGCCAAGGCCTTGATGTGGAGGGTCTTGCCGCGTTCCAGCTCTACCTGCACGGGGAGACAGTGAGCTGTGAGCTCCCCCTTCTCACAGGTCAGCCCAAGCGGAGTTTAAAGAAGATCTTAGCTTAAGAATTATGCGCCGGACCAAAGTCTAAGAATTGCACAATGGCTTCTAGACCGGTGGTCTTCATCCTGTGGGTCAGAGCCCTTGGGTAGGTTGCAGAGCTTATGGAACCTATAACATTTTTTTCGCACTGCATTTGGGAAGGACCTGCTGCTAAGCGTGCATTCGAAGAGAGCAAGGGTGCCACGCTTCCTGTGTCTTTATAGCAGACAAGCAATGAGGAACAGCAGGGCTGAGACATCAGGCCACTGAGGATTGGAAAGACCTTCTCTATTGCTTTAACCCTTAGCTTACTCCACATGCTGGTAAACATCTGCTACACACTTTCCTGGCTTAGGCACTGGTGATGTCATAACTAGGGTTGCCAACCCCCAGGTACTAGCTGGAGATCTCCTGCTATTACAACTGATCTCCAGCCGATAGAGATCAGTTCACCTGGAGAAAATGGCCGCTTTGGCCATTGGACTCTATGGCATTGATGTCCCTCCCCAAACCCTGTCCTTCTCATGCTCCGCCCCAAAAACCTCCCACTGGTGGCGAAGAGGGACCTGGCAATCCTAGTCCTAGCCTTGGTTCCCCTTTTTCCTGTCATGTGACTGTGAAATCACATGCTTGCAGCTTTGTGAGTCCCATGCTGCCCCCCTAGGGGTGCAAGTTGGGTCTGGGGTCTGGAAAGGTTGAAGGCCAGTTTTAGACTCTTGTATCCATAGCTCGGAAAAAAGGAAAAGGACAGTTTCTTCCTCTCGTAGATAGAAACAGTGCGCATTACTGTCATTGTTATTAGTATTACTATTATTATTATTATCGCTATTATTATCATCTCTATTTATAGCCCACTTTTCTCACTGAGATCTGCTTCCTGTGTCAATGCTGATATATTTCAATGAGTCAGTGTTGTATCATTCTGCACTTACCAAATGTCGGTCACTTGTGCTTCTAAGGAAAATTACAAACCCGACGTGGATTTTCTAAGCTGTTGTGAACTGTTAGCATCTGCAATGTAAGTTTTCTAGTCGTTTTTAGGTGGAATATATGTAAGCGAAGCACAAACTCTACCACTGAAATATGTCCCCAATCCTACTGTCTCATTTTTTTGTGTGCCACTCTCTCAAACATGGTTTTAGGAAGCAAGTGGGTTGCCTCTTTCCTCCACAACATACTGATGGATGGAATGAGACGCCAAACTCTTATCATCCATTGTGGTCCCGGAAACAAGGAGTGGTGCTGTTTTACCCTTGATATGATTAACAGAGAATAAAGAAAGCACATATGACTTGGGAGGCGACATCAAGGGAGGGTTGACCTCTGCGCTGTTTGTTGACTGGGTTGGCCACTGTGTGGGACAGGATGCTGGACTAGACGGACTACTGGTCTGACCAGCAGGGCTCTTCTGATGTTCTTACGAGTTATGGACGGAGTAAGGAAGGAACAGCACCTGCCTCAGAGGGGGCTTGTCTGGAAACTCCCCCCTCCCCAAGTCAAAGATATCCCCATGGTCACCTCAAACTCCTCTGCTATCTTGGGTCCCTCCAGGAACAGGCGGGTGTTGAGACATTCGACTGGGCCGAAGTTGGCTGAGAATTCCTTGAACTCATCGAAGACCTTGGGGTACATGGCGGCGGAGAGAATATCCTCCGGAGTAATCTCCTCCTCTTTGTGCTTTTCACACAGCTCTTGCTCCAGCTTCTGGAAGTCCATAGGGGGCAGAGAGGCCCCTGGGCGACCCTCGATGCGGGGCAGGTCTTTCAGCACCTAGGGAAATGAGAAGAAAGCCAGTGCATGAGCCGGAAGTGGCAGGAGCAGCCAAAGGTGTGGCTGAGGAAACCTCCAGTGATAACCAGGGAGGATTAGCGATGGAATTGGGGTTGTTGGTTTAAAAATAAATAAATCGCATTGTACATTTTTTGTTTAAACATTGTTGTATTAAGCGGCCTGAATATTAAGCGGTCTGAATATAACATAACCTATCAAAACCTATATTCGCTTAAAGACGAATCCACAACCCATTTTGTTAAAGAAGACTTTGTATCAAAGAATGAACCAGGTGCAAAAATATGTGACATTTGAGGTCAAAGATTATGACCACCTGGATATCATCACAAGGGCATTTCCTCACTTGCTAGTGTCACAAATCTCTTCCTGGGGTTGCAACGGAACTCCGACTGTTCATCCCCTGGTTACTAGGGAACACCCCCACTGAGCTCTCACCCCCAGTTGCCAGGCAGCTCCACAGAGCCCCGCCCCTAGTTTCTAGGGAACCCCCACTGAGCTTCTCCTCTAGGTTGCCAAGGAACAAAGATCACATTACATCTGACAATGACTTTTTTGTGTGAGTGAGGAGAGAGAGCACAGAATTTTGATTTAGTCTGATCATGCTCAGATGGATTCTTTGTCCAAGACTGCAGCCAGCAGGGAATCTTTGGTTCATAGTGCGTTGTCAACAAATTGAGCCATTTATCTAGCATTTTCCCCAAGAATCGCTTAATTGGCAAACATCACTTTAAAAAATAAATTGTCTTCCGAAATTTTTCGACCCTTATTTAGCAGATGTGGCAAAAAGCCTCAAAAACAACGGATATCAATCTACATGAGGCTACATTCCATGGAGTTTGACAAGGAAACAGAGATGGATTTTTATGTGGCCTCTGCAATTTGCATAGATTAAATATACAAGCTTATGCAAACCAGGGCTCCCATTGTTTCTGAAGTAATGTCCACAATCTCTCCTCCTAATGGGCAAGCTAGCTTGATCTTGCCAGATATCGGAAGCTAAGCAGGGTCGCCTCTAGTTAGTACTTGGACAGGAGACAACCAAGGAAGTCCAGGGTTGCAACACAGAGGCAGGCAATGACAAACCACCTCTGTTCGTCTCTTGTCTTGAAAACCCTACCGGATTGCCATAATTCAGTTGTGACTTGATGGCACTTTCCCCCACCAATGGACAAGAACCCACCATAGTTCACAGCTCCTTCTCCACTGGCCACCAAGAAACTTACCTTGGATCGGAAGGGTTCTGGGAAGCCCCCGTATGGGATGCCGATGTAGCCTTGTAGAAACTCTACCACCGAGACTGGGAAGGAGAGCTCGTCTGCCTGGGCTTCCACATCCTGCTGCGTCAGGTTGTTCTGAACCATGAACTGTGCCAAGTCTCCTACGATCTTTGAAGAGGGGGTCACCTGTAGGGAGGAGGAAGAGAGAGGTGAGTGGTGAAGTCCTTAGCTGATAGAAGAGCAGAAGGCATGATACCCCTTAAATTAAATGCCGAGGTCCAATGGATTGATGGGACCAAAGCTTAACTTACTTATGAAACAAACACACAGAAAGGTTGTTTATGCATGGGAGTTTTACCTGGGGCTCGATGCTCGCTAGTCCCACACTTTTCTGTTGCCAATGGTAAAAATGCTATGCACCAGCACAATCACCAGCTCAAGTTCAGAAGCGTGAGTCCCCGCCCCTTGAAAACACTTCTTAGTAATTGGCTGCAGTGCTTACTGTGAGAAAAAGTTCAGTTCCCCTCTCCTCCTGCCCCCCCCTCGGAAACCCAAGTGCCATGTTTAAAAGCATTTCACATAAAGGAGCTCTTTTAAAGGAAAGGAATGGAGGGGGGGGCGTCATTTTAAAACCCATTTTTGGTGACATCTCTACGCAGAAAGAACTCCGGCTGGGAGATGAAAAATCAGGAAGCATTTGCATCCCCGCCCCTTGAAACGCTGCTTTGTAATTGGCTGTAGTGCTTACTGTAAAAAAAAAAAAAGTCAACTCCCCCCAGCTCCCCTGTCCCACACTTTGGCTTATGCATGGAGAGGAGGACAATTTGACCCAGGCTGATCTCAGGAGAGATCGAAGAATCGGGATTTAACAGCAATGAGAAGACCCGGGATTTGTGAGGGCTGGCCGCGAGGTCATCTCTGAGGGATGGAAAATGCATGCATAACTCCAAGGAACAAGCGAGTCAGTGCGGGGGCGAACATGAGTCTAAGTACCCATGCATAAAGGACCAAAGTCTCTGGCACTAGAAAAGAGTGCACTGTGCAAAGAGTTGTCAAGCATATCCTTGTATGATTGGTGCTAGTATTATACATAAGATCCAGTAATATGATTCAGTTATCTCTGAACCTCCACTTGTGGTCCTTCAAATAAAAGCAGCCCTCTGAAGGAGCCCTTCAGAAAGAAGTCACAAATACTGCTGCCCATCTTACCCTCTTTCCAGTGGTGGAAAGCAGTAACCAAGCAGAAAGGGCCGGGGAACCGCAGGACCAGAGTTAGGCATCCTTACCTTGATCAGGTCTCCGAGTATTTTGTTGGCTACTACATAGGCCTTCTTCACCTCCTTGAATTTGTTCCCCAGCCCCATGCTGTGGGCCTGGAAGTGCAAGTTGGTATACTGTCCCCCGGGGATCTCGTTCTCGTAGACATCGGCGTTGCCAGATTTCATGGTTGCCGTGCAGTCAAAGGGGGCGTAGAGGCCCCGAGTAACCTCCCAGTATTCGCTGTAGTCGAAAACTCTCTCCATCTGGATCCCTGATTCAATGAGGGCAATGGGGCAGGGGAGAAACAGAGATCACGCCCAGTGAGCCCCAACGTTAAGATAGAAACAGGGAGCCCTACAACCCTGCCCACCAGTATTCCTATATGGTAGATGGGGGTTGAGGGTGACGGACCTGCCTAAAGCTCCCGAGTAAAAGGCAGAGTCAACATTTGAACCCGAGGCATCCTGATTTGCACCTCAGTCACTTATCCACTCTATTAGACCAGTTCTCCTGTCTTTTCGTACAGCCGAGATTTGAACTCAGGATGCAAACCTCACCCCACTGGATCTCATTCCCATAGCACGGGGTGGAACCCTAAGGATCCATTCAGTATAGTTAGAGCGCTGGACGGATCTGCAAGACCCAGGTTCATATCTGCACTCTGCTACAGAAGCTTGCTGGGTGACCTTGGCCCACCCCATCTCACAGGGCTGTTGTGAAGATAAAATGGGGGAGAGTAGAATGATATAAGCAGCTTTGGGTCCCCACTGGAGAGAAAGGTGGGGTATAAATGAAGTAAATGAATACAATAATCCCTGGAGCCTGCTCCCCAAAATGGAGACGTCTGCCAGCCAGAACACGCCACGTTTCGCACCTGTGTCATACTCGGTTCTGCAGGTACAAGCCACCATTGCCCCCATGCTCGGCTGAGAGGTCATGCCAGACATCGAATCCACGGCCACATCCACAATGTCGGCACCTGCAGCCGCGCAAGCTAACATGGAAGCCACGCCAGCGCCTGAAGTGTCATGGGTGTGGATGTGCAGAGGGATGTTGGGGAAGTGCTCGCGCAGGGCCCCGACCAACATGGAGGACGCCCGCGGCTTCAGGACGCCGGCCATGTCCTGCAAGAAAGAGCAGGGGAAGGCTGAGGTGGGCGGGGGACACACAGGAATGAGGAGGAGCTAGTGGCAGGAAGGTGTGGGGAAAGGCGCAGTGCGAGCGCAGGAGTGAGGTTTCAATAAGGGAGGAGCTAGTGGGAGGGGCGGGGCAAAACAAAGATGGTGGGAGGAGCCAAGGAGAATAAGTCTGACAAGCCAAAAAGGGAGAGGTTGTGGGAGTTTAGGGTACAGGAGGGAGTTCTCAGTTACATGGTTTCCATACTGATCCCTATCTTTCAAGAGTTCACTTATTTTTTTCTAGGCATCCCCGTCTTTCCCTTCCCTCTCTTTCTTTCTATCCATCTCTCTTCTTCTCTGACTTCCTGCTGTTCTAGTCCTTCTGCAGCAGAGCCAGGATCTTCGTGCTGACTTTATTTTGGCTTTGTAGATCCCCACTTCTTTCCTGGCTACCAGCCCCAATGGGAAACATTCTATTCCACGGGTGGGGTGACCCATGAACCCCTGTCTGAATGACTATGCTGGGGGGAAGAGTTAACACGAAGCCCTGAATCTTGCTAGCGAGACTGCACCTATGGGCTAGGAGGACTCCCGCACTTCTGTCATTCCAGAGAATGTGCAAAACTGTAATGTTCAAGCGGGCATTTTTAAAAAGAGATTACAATGGTAATAAAATGAGCAACCCAGGAGAGCACCTTTATAATATAATAGTCTATTGCAGTGATTATTATGGGCATCAGCTGCTTTTACTGCATTGTCTTTACTTCATAATCCGCTTTCTGTATTGTTTACAGTTTACCTGCCTTGTATAGTTTCTTGTTCTCATTGTTCTCTAATTCTGTAATCACAGTCCTAAATGGCCCAGGCTAGCCCTATCTTGTCAGATCTAGGAAACTAAGCAGGGTCAGCCCTGATTAGCTTTTGGATGGGAGACCACCAAGGAAGTCAAGGGTTGCTACTGAGAGACAGGCAATGGCAAACCATCTCTAGCCTTGAAAACCCTACAGGGTCACCATAAATTGGCTGTGACTTGACAACACTTTCCACCCCCGCCAGTCCTGTTGCATTGTTCATCGGTTGCCTTACACTGTCTAACTGCACTGTTTTATATCCTGTAATCAGCCTTGAGTCTCAGCAAGAAAAGTGGACTATAAAAAAACGTAAATAAACTGGTTGTGTTCTTGGCGACGAACTCTTTGGCTAAGAATTAGCTCAAGGCCAGCTACATGGCAGAAAATTCTTCTATTTGCAGATTTGGGAGTGGGGGAGACAGTTGCTTTTGGGTACATCTAAACAAATGTGATATGCCAGGCTTACAAAAACCCTGGGGGTACAGCTGACCCCCACCCCCACCCTGAGCCTCTTTCCCCTTCTACCTTGATGCCCAAGATATGAGTTCCAGCTTTGACCAGCTCCTCAGCAAGGCTGACGTAATAATCCAGAGTATACTTGGTCCGGCTGGGGTCGGCCACGTCCCCGGTGTAAGAGATGGCGGCTTCTACCACGCCACCAGCCTGCCCAGCTGCCTCCATGCCCAGCAGCATGTTGGGCAGGTAGTTCAGGGAGTCAAAGACCCGGAAGATGTCCATGCCGTTCTCCTTGGCCACTTGGCAGAATCTGAGGAAGTAAAATGCAAGGTCACAACCAGGCAAGCAGGGGGCACCGAGGAATTACAACCTCCGTCCTGCAGATCCCCCCCCCCCCAAAAAAACCCAATCTAGGTTAGAAATTCTCAAATCTTGTCACAGCCAACCTCTCCTGTGGAAGAAATAAGGGGTTAAAACATATGCTTGGTTTTTATACTCCACTTTTTCTCTACTTTTAAGGACTCAAAGTGGCTTACAATTGCCTTCCCCTCCCCACAGCAGGCACCTTGTGAGGTAGGTGGGGCTTAGAGAGCTCAAAGAGAACTGTGATTGGCCCTAGGTCACTCAGCTGGCTTCATGTGGAGGAGTGGGGAGTCGAATTTGGTTCTCCCGATTAGAGTGCAGCTCATGTGGAGGAGTGAGGAATCGAATCTGGTTCTCCAGATTAGAGTCCGCAGCTCACGTGAAGGAGTGGGGAATCGAACCTGGTTCTCCAGATTAGAGTCCGCAGCTCCTAACCACTACAACACGCTGGCTCACAATTGCCTACCCTACACACACGTCAAGCCATCAGATAAGCGAAATCTGTGCAGATTTCCCATTTGTTTATGGAACGTATGCCAAAGGTTGCAGAATTGTGTGCAAAAGAGCTGTCAGCTTACTTGAAGACGGAGTTGTCTGGGTAGTTGGTGTAACCCACGGCGTTGGCCCCTCTCAGCAGCATCTGGAACGGGATGTTGGGGATCAGCTCGCGCAACTCCTGCAGCCGCTGCCAGGGGCATTCGTACAGGAAACGCATCGCCACGTCAAAGGTGGCACCTGAAAGCATGAGGGAAGGAAGAGAGAGAAAGAAAGGTGAATGTCAGTAATCCAGTTCTACTGGGAGGGGGGTTTCTTTTGAGCAAGGGTTGAGTTCCCCAAATCTATTCTGAATGCCAAGCTGCAGCCCACCCCCCGATATTAAGGAAGGATGGAGCATGTACAGAGTGCTTTCCCCTTCATACGGCAAATCTAGCATGAGCAAGCTGGGATCTCTCAGAGGCAAACCCTGCCAGGAATGCTTGAAACCTATAATCTCTCATTTTAGGAATTAGCAGCCGAGCTTCAAGAAGGGCCACGCCCTTCCAGGTATCACTCTGCCAGGTGGGGCTATTGTCTCGGTGTCCAGGGCATTTGGACACACTGAGGCTGGAAGGCAGAGACCTCTAGAGAAACGATGGGGAGACAGCAGGCTTGGGTGATCTGCCTTGTGTATCACAAGAACCCCACGGTCCACCTATTAGAACAAGAAACAAAATCACACGAACACATGAAGCTGCCTGATACTGAATCCGACCCTTGGTCCATCAAAGTCAGTATTGTCTACTCAGGCTGGCAGAGGCTCTCCAGGGTCTCAGGCAGAGGTCTTTCACATCACCTCCTTGTCTAGTCCCTTTAACTGGAGATGCTGGGGATTGAACCTGGGACCTTCTGCATGCCAAGCAGATGCTCTACCACTGAGCCACAGCCCCTCCCCCTTTTATAATACCTTTCATTATGGCCAGCGAGAATGACCAGTCAGAGACAGACACAAAATGGAGGCTCAGGGGGATGGAGCCAGACACAAATTACCAACACAGTGACTCTACTGAAGCACGAATGAGAAGGAACAACAGACATGAGCAGGAAATTGGTAGTTGTTCTCTGGCACACACACACACACACACACACACACACACACACATGGCTTGAACAACACCCAAATTTGCCGGTTAACTGAGGAGGTGAGGGATTTAAGTCATTTGGGAGATATCTTGAGTACTGTTGGTGGAAGACGTGAGCTGAATCAGATACAGCTCACTACAGAGTTCATTTGAAAGCAGTGGAGGTGATTGTGGCGAAGAAGGCCTTTGCCTCTACTGCCGATGACATCCGCTGAATCTCATACAATTAAATTATTTAGGGTTGTTCCAAACTTGATGACTCCTACGATGGAGTCAATTGGAAAGAGTGATTTATCTATTAGCTGACTTTTTTGCGAGAATCTTTGTGGCTAAAATCACTCTGAACCCAATACGACTCTGACACTAATTTAAGAACAGGGCCGCAGAGGTGTTGGCAGCACCAGCTCGTCAAGTTCTTATGGATTCAGATTGATCTTTCCAATGATGCTGACAGGGTGCCTGGGGCTGTGAAAACTACCATATGTAAATGAGATTCTTGTCCATCCTGGCTTACAAAATCCATCTGGGAGAAAGTTCCATCCGCTAGATAGGATGTTTTCCAGGCCCTCTGGAGGAAGGTGATCCGGGGAATGGAGACCAAGACCTTCAAGGAAAGTCTGAGGGACTTGGGAATGTTTAGTTGGGAAAAGAGGAGGTTGAGGGGGGACATGATGGCTCTCTTGAAGTATCTGAAGGGCTGTCACTTAGAGGAGGGCAGGGAGCTGTTCCTGTTGGCAGCAGAGGATAGGACTCGCAATAATGGGTTTAAATTGAGGGCGGAAAGGTACCGGCTGGATATTAAGAAGACATTTTTTACAGTTAAGAGTAGTTCAGCAGTGGAATCGGCTTCCTAGGGAGGTGGTGAGCTCCTCCTCTCAGGCAGTCTTCAAGCAGCAGCTGGCTGTTATCAGACCATTACCAAGAAGCCTATTTATTTATTAATTATTTATTTAGAATATTTCTATATCTCCTCTTCAGAGTCCTGCTCCAGGTGGTTTACAGTTAAAAACCACAGTATAAAGCACAAGCTATTAAAAATACAAGCCATTAGACATTAGCAGCATAAAAAAACTATCCATAAAACAGAGCAGACCATTAAACCCTTAACTAAATGCCTACCTTACCTAACAACGATCTGAATAATTATAGGCCAGTTTCAAACTTGCCGTTTTGGGTGAGGTGACTGAGTGGGTGGTGGCAGAGCAGATTTTCCTGGATGACATGTCTGCCTTTGACCCAGGCTTCTGGCCTGACTTTGAGATGGAGAAGTCATTTGCTGCTTTGAAGAAGAGTAGAAGAGTTGGTTTTTACACCCCGCATTTCTCTACCGTAAGTAGTCTCAGAGCGGCTTACAATCGCCTTCCCTTCCTCTACCCACAACAGACACCTTGTGAGGCAGGTGGGGCTGAGAAAGTTCTGAGAGAGCTGTGACTAGCCAAAGGTCACCCAGCAGGATTCATGTGGAGGAGTGGGGAATCAAACCCGGCTCTTCAGATTAGAATCCGCCGCTCATGTGAAGAAGTGGGGAATTGGACTGGTTCACCAGATTAGAGTCCGCTGCTCATTGTAGAGGAGTGGGGAATTGGACTGGTTCTCCAGATTAGAGTCCGCCGCTCCTAACCACTGTACCGTGCTGGCTCATCTGCAGATAGCCAGGGGCAATGCTTCCTTGCTGATCTCTGCTGGGTCCATTGGTGGTCTCTTTGGTACATTGGACTGCTCTATTCTGTTTAACTGTTTAGAGCATGGGGTGGGTGGGAGAGGACTGGTACTACTTGAATGGTTTGTCCTTTCTGGTTCAACTGACCCAAAGCATTACCATTGTAGAAGCTGAGTCAGCTCCCTGAGGAGAGCCCCAGAGTACTGTCCTCTTGCCTACGTCATTTAATAGCTATGTCAGGGCACTGTATGAGGTAGTCTATAGTTTTGAGGTTGGGTGACATCAATATGCTGATAAGAACCAGCTCTCTATTTCACTAACTAAGCCTCCAGAAGCAGCTGTCTCAGTCTTAGACCAATGCCTGGATGTTGCGGTCAAGTGATTAAGAACATAAGGACGTAAGAAAAAGCCCCGCTGGAACAGACCAGGGCCCATCAAGTCCAGCAGTCTGTTCACACAGTGGCCAACCAGGTGGCAGGAACAGAGGAAGACCCAACAAGAGATGGATTGACTCTATAAAGGAAGCCACGGCCCTCACTTTGCAAGATCCAAGCAAGGCTGTTAACGATAGGACGTTTTGGAGGACACTAATTCATAGGGTCGCCATGAGTCGGAAGCAACTTGACGGCACTTAACACACGGACATGTTTTTAAAGTTGTTTTACCTGCTGGGCTCGTATATTGCTGTAATCTTTCGTATTGTAAACTGCACTGAACCTATGTTTATGGAGAAAAGTGGGGGTAATAATATTTCAAAGAAATACATACTAACATCTTAAGGACCACACACTGGGATGACCTGAACATCCAAGTACAAAGCTCCACCTGATTTGCTACAGGGATCTCAGGCTTCCTGCTACGGCAAGAGGCCTCCCACCGGCAGCTCTCTTCACTCCCCCCCACCCTCCAAGAGGCAGCAGGAGAAATTTTGTAAAACATCAGCATGGTATGCACTGCTACATCACTTCCAGGGGAAACCACAGAGTTTTGGGCAATTCTTAGAGCTACCCTACATCACTGCCAGGTTTTCCCTGGAAGTGATGTGCACACACAACATCACATCCCACCATGTCCCCATCCCTGAACATTTTGCCAGTTGCCAGGCATGGCCTGTGTGTGTGTATGTTAAGTGCCATCAAATCGCCTCCAACTTATGGCAACTCTGTGAATGAATGACCTCCAAAATGTACTATCGTTAACAGCCTTGCTCTGGTCTTGCAAACTGAGGGCCGTGGCTTCCTTGATTGAGTCAATCCATCTCGTGTTGGGTCTTCCTCTTTTCCTGCTGCCTTTGACTTTTCCTGGCATTATTGTCTTTTCCAGTGAGTTTTCTCTTCTCATAATGTGACCAAAGTATAGTCGCCTCAGTTTAGTCATGTTAGCTTCTAGGGAGAGTTCAGGTTTGATTTCATCTAGAACCCATTTATTTGTCTTTTTGGAGATCCATGGCATCTCTAAAACTCTCCTCCAACACCACAGTTCAAATTAATCTACTTTCTTCCTGTCAGCTTTCGTCATTGTCCAGCTTTCACACCCATGCACAGTAATAGGGACTAATAGGCATGAATTATGTTGATCTGGGTTACCAGGAATCTTTCCTAGCTCCACGAAACACAATTTGATTTTCTACTGAAATTTTCTCGTATGCTCTAGTAACCAATGCAAATTTGCAATATGATCTCTAGCGCCTCTTCCTTATCTGAATTTTCTGAATTTCTGGCATTTCTCGTTGCATATATGGTAACAGCCTTAGTTGTAAGATTCTAAGCATCACTTCACTTGTGTGAGAAATTAAGGGGATGGTCCAATAGTTGCTGCCATCTTTGATGTCTCCTTTTTCATAATTGGAATGTAGATTGAGCGTTTCCAGTCTGCAGGCCATTGTTTTGTTTTCCATATTTGTTGGCATATTATTGTTGGCATATTATAAGATTTTGATGAACTCCATTTCTGTGGCTTGGAATAGCTCTATTGCTATTCCATCTGCTCCGGGTGATTTGTTTCTTCCAATTGCGCTCAGTGCAGCTTTCACTTCACTTTCTAAAATTGTAGGTTCTTCTTCAAAAGATTCTTCTTGGAAGGAATCTGTCATCCTTTCATCTCTTCTTGAAGTTCTTTAGTGTATTGTTCCCATCTTTTCTTTATTTTGTCCTGTTTGGTTAATGCATTTCTGTGCTGATCTTTCAACATGCTTAACCGTGCTTTAAATTTCCCTTTGATTTCCTGGATCCTGTGGAACAGATCTCTTGTTCTTCTATTTCTTTACATTGGTTATTATAATAGTTCTCTTTGTCACTATGTGCAAGTCACTGGAATGCCACATTCTGATTCTGTTTCTCATCTTTTACTTTTGCTTCTCATCTACTAGTCAAGGATTCCAACATCATCCCTTAAAAATGGCCTGCAGAGTTGTCCCATGGTTAGTCAAAGACAATCAATTCATACTCGTCTTTTACAGATGAGGCTGAGAGACAGAGGACGGATGGCTTATTTGTCCATATTTGAAAGTCCAAAAGGAGTTCTTCTTGCTGGATCTAGACTGGTAGCCTCTAAATCTCTTTGAATTCTGGATTCGTCTTAAACCCTGATCTGAAATGAGGCCCATTTTAAATTGTTATTACCATACCTCTTTCTTTCTTTCTTTCTTTCTTTCTTTCTTTCTTTCTTTCTTTCTTTCTTTCTTTCTTTCTTTCTTTCTTTCTTTCTTTCTTTCTTTCTTTCTTTCTTTCTTTCTTTCTTTCTCCATCTATTTCCTTCTCTTAAATTATGTAAATTAACAAAAAAATGCCCATAGTTTTGCTTGATGTGACCCATTGTAGGATTAGCGCTAGGCTCCATTTTGGATCATAACCCACTAATTAAAGACCAGTGATGCAAATGGCATGAACGCCTCCCCGCCCCACATCTTAATGGAAGAAAAACACCCAAACATAATACTATATTTCAAGATACATATCCATTCTTAATACTTCCCTAGACATCAGGGTTGCCAAACAATGACAAACATAATTATCTATCTGCCCTCTGATGCAGTTCCCTGGTTACATGAATATTTTTAGAAACTCGGCACAACCACCTTATTTAGATACTAAACCAAGTGTGAGATGACTTACAATTTAATAAAGCCAAAAACAATACCACACAGGATTAAAGGAAAGGACAACTTGACGATTCTGCCTTTTGTTTTGTTTCAGAAAACAACATGCACAATAATAATGATAATAATAATGATGATGATCATAGAATCATGGAGTTGGAAGGGACCACCAGGGTCATCTAGTCCAACACCCTGCACAATGCAGGAAATTCAAAACTTCCTCCCCCCACACACCCAGTGCCCAAAAGATGGCCGAGATGCCCTCCCTCTCATGATCTGCCTAAGGTCATAGAATCAGCAATGCTGACAGATGGCCATCTAGCCTCTGCTTAAAAACCTCCAGGGAAGGAGAGCTCACCACCTCCCGAGGAAGCCTGCTCCACTGAGGAACCAATGATGATGATAATAATAGGCTTGAAAAGAAAACAGTCAACAAAACAGACTATTGGCCCATTTTGCCCATTTGTCGTCTAGTCCAGATGGGCCCCCTGGCCCCCGCCGACACCTTTCCTGGTACCCATCAAATGTTTACAGAAAGTAGGTTGGCCCAAGGGAGGCACCTGCCTAGCGTTGCTTATGACTGGCCACTGGAGATCTAAAAGGCTGGGCAGATTAAAACTGCATTGTTTCAGTGGCAGCTGCCGCCACAGTTTGGACTTTATTCTCTGTCATTCTTCTTTCCCAGTGTATGTTTTTAAATTACTCCTCTTTCCCCTTGCACTTAGGCTTTCTCTATCTGTGTGGCCCCACCTCCTGCAGATGCCATTTTGTGAGTGGCTCTGCCTTCTGTAGCTAGGATTGCCAGGTCCCTCTACGCCACCAGCGGGAGGTTTTTGGGCCGGAGCCCGAGGAGGGTGGGGTTTGGGGAGGGGAGGGAACTGATCTCTATCGCCTGGAGATCAGTTGTAATAGCGGGAGATCTCCTGCCACCACCTGGAGGTTGGCAACCCTATCTGTGGCAGCCATTTTGTGGTTGCGCCCATCACCCTGTGTCAGAATTCCAAAGGTGTCTGCAGGCTCGAAAAGGTTGGGGACCCCTGGTCTACTCTGATTGGCAGCAACTCCCAGCCTTGGTACCAAAGACCTTGCAAAGCTGGGATAGAACTCAGGGCCTTCTACATGCGAAGCTAGTGCTCTGCCACCAAGCTCCAACTTTTGCCTAGCAAACGCACATACAAAGCTGCCTTACACCCAGTGAGAATTTTGCCCTATTTAGCCCAGTGCTGTCTATTCTGAGAATATCCTGTTCTCAGTTAGAGGATCTTTCCCAGCCCTGCTACTTGTGATCCTTTCTAACTGCTGGGGATTGGCTATGAATAGGGTTGCCAAGCTCCAGGTACTGGGGGAGAAAATAGACACCACTGTACTAGTATCGGGAGATTAGGAAGTCAGTACAGGAGCGAAAAACACATATAGGTGCAAAGACTGTTTATATGCTACTGTGTCTAATATAATACGCACTCATAAATACACAAGGTGAACAACACATACAATCATATCAAGCACGAACATACAAAACCATCTCAGGGATAGTGGTAACAAGGAACAGTTCAATTCAAAAGTGCAATGTCTCTCAAAGTATACACATCAATCTTCTGTATTTTGTATACATCTTAGGCAGGTAAGTGAGCAGATATAACAGATACTTAATATTCAGGGAGGAATAACTTCATGGAGGATACGGCCGTTTCAAATTCTTTGCAATTGAATTCTTCATCAGTCCTTCGAGCATGTTCCTCTTATATTGCACACCTTAATAGTAATAATAATGAATTTCAAAGTGCTGGATACAGGTTAGTTCCCACGAAGGGTAACATTCACAAATGTAGCCGCTTTGGCCATTGGACTCTATGGCATTGAAGTTCCACCCCTCCCCAAACCCCGCCCTCCTCAGGCTCCACCCGAAAAACTTCCCGCCGGGGGTGAAGAGGGGCCTGGCAAACCTAGCCATGAAGGGTTTTGAACGGCGTTCCCTCTCCAGTTCAGTCCCACGTGAGCCAATCTGCCACACTGGCGGTCAGTAATCCACAGGCCTACTGATTAAATGAACGGAAGGCTTGTTAAGATCTGCAGCGGAAGTGAATGAGCATCGGCACACCCTTCAGTACTGCAGAATCAGAAACACAGAGGTCAGAGCCAGTGTTTCTGCGGAAGGAAAGCCTCTAATGATACCCCGAGCCCAAATCGAGCCTATTCGCCTCTCCCTTTCCTGCCCCTTTCCCCTCTCCCGCACTGTTCAGCTTTAGACGGTCACGTCTTTTGGGGCAGGAGGAGGCTGTTCCCTTTTGCTTGTTATTCAGCTCCATGATGTGAGATGCGTACTCTATTTATGTATTCAGGGGGGAAAAAACACGCTTTTCCAGCGTGCTGGTTCTCAAGGTTGGGTACAACCTGTAAAACCACAATTCAACAACATCAAAAGATCAGAAGAGGACGTACTGATCAGAAGCTAATGAACATGCCGTGAAAGCCAAGGCACATTCATTACATAATGCTTTTTTTTTTTTTTAAAGTCTTTGCAGTTTGCTGAAAAGGACCAAGGCTGAGCAGGCCATAGATTCTGCTGCAGCAAACATTCACTCTATTGTGGCCACCAGTCCAACGGATAATTAGGGTTATTCCCTATTCGCCACCAACGGGAGAGGTGGTGGGGAGGTACTTTGGAAGGCTTTAAGAGGGGAGTGGATATGTTCACGGAGGAGAGGGGTATTCATGGCTTCTAGTCAAAATGGATATTAGTCATGATGCAGACCTATTCTCTCCAGGATCAGAGGAGCATGCCTACTATATTAGGTGCCAGGGAACACAGGCAGGATGGTGCTGCTGCAGTCGTCTTGCTTGTGGACTTCCTAGAGGCACCTGGCTGGCCACTGTGCGAACATACTTCTGGACTTGTTGGGCCTTGGTCTGATCCAGCAAGGCTTTTCTTATGTTCTTACTTCAACGCCATAGAGTCCGATTGCCAAAGCAGCCATTTTCTCCAGGTGAACTGATCTCTATCGGCTGGAGATCAGTTGTAATAGCAGGAGATCTCCAGCTAGTGCCTGGAGGTTGGCAACTCTATGGATAATGGAATCACCACGAGATTTTTTTTGTGATAGAAAGGAACAAGGAAGTACAGATGGGAGAAGGGACTCCCTCCAGTATTGCTTTTTGAGATCACGGTTGCGTTTAAAGGTAATCACCAGCACCTTGAATTGAGTCTGCAAGGTGACAGCCAAGGAAAATATAAGTTTCTTGAGTTTTCTATGTCGAGCACCAAAAATTGTTTGGGCCATTGCATCCTGGACCAACGGAAACTTAGGAACTGCCTTCAAGGGCAGCCCCATGTAGAGCCCATGACGGTAGCCCAACCAGTATTTCTAACGTATTACTCATAACAACAAATGGAAAAATAGCCATTTTGTTTTTTAAAACAAGGTTTTCAGCTGCAACGAGTTCTTTCTTAGACAGAGTCACAGAGGTCAACAAGCAGAATTTCATGACATTCTGTCGACGGGCCCTGGATTTTTATTCCCTGCTGTTATAGCCTAGGAATGTGATAACGTTTTGCAACATCAAACATTTCACATGATTGCCTGCAGCAGGGAAACAATAGCCTGGGTATGAAAGAACAGCATGTAATGCCATCTATTTTTTATCGTCTTTTTGGTTGGAACGCCTTGCCCAGAGAAGAATTTTGTGCCACTTGAAATTGTGTTTGTTTTCTTAAAAATGTAACAAGGACTGGAAGGGGTTTTTATGGTTTGCCTCTGTTTGCATATTCAAACCTCCACTGCTGCCAGCTCAGCAAGTTTCCTGCTTCGCTCAGGTGTCTGAGAAATTCGGGTTTGATCTAGCGTCCTTCTTCATATCTCAGGCCACCGATCTGACCATGGCCCGCCAATCACATAGCGGGTGTGATTTGCACCCCTGCCAACATTTCACAGAACAAAACTGGGCTGGGCTTGTAACACCTCAACGGTGCAATCCTAAATAGAGTTGCACTCTTCTCATCCCATGGAGGTCAACAGGCTTAGAAGGGTATAACTCTGATTAGGATTGCATTGCAATGCTCATACTATGTATCAGTTTCCCATCCCACCCCCCACACACAATGAAATACTGCTGAAGGCCCCATTGCACTTGCTATATATAACACTGATTTACTCTGCAAGGATCCTCCCTTAAAAGTCAAGGGTAAGTGTACTGGTTAGATATATTTGGGGGGAAATGTCTTTAAAAGTCGTATGAAAGGGTTAACCTTACTCTTAATGAGCAGGCATTTATTTACACATGTGCAAAAGACAACAGTAATCCCTAACAAGAGCCGTGCTGGATTAGACCAAAGGTCCATCTAGTCCAGCATCTAATTTCCAGTGGCATATCCCATAACCCCTCCAGTAGCCACCTCCTCTGTCCTGCCCCCTACAACTGGCCTCCAGGCACACTACCTTTGAACATCGAGGTTCCATTTAGCCATCAAGGCTAACATACTTTGACATGTTTCTCCTCCTCCATGAATTTGCCCAGTCCCCTTTTAAAGTTGCCTATGATCATGGCCATCAATACATCTTGTTGTGAATGTTATGGATTAATTATATGGCATATGAAGACGTAGTTCCTTTTTAATGACTTACAGTCCGCCAACTTGTTAGCCATGGCTGTTAGCCATGATGGCTAAAAAGAACATTGGGTATCCAAAAAGTTGGGTGAAATAAAATTCAATTAAACAATGAAGTATATTTATTACAAAGCACTCATTGCATATATTAAGCCCTTATGGCAACAAATTGATAATCTAAAATCACATGCCAAACATGTTTTGGCCCCCAGGCCTTCTTCAGTAGTCTAATAAAACATAATATGCACATATAAATCTTCATTAACAGAAGACATTAACGAATTTGCATCAGCCTGGGTACATATTATAAGATGATGATGAAGAAAAGTTGATTTTTATATGCCGACTTTCTCTACCATTTAAGGAATAATCAAAATGACTTACAATCACCTTCCCTTCCCCTCCCTACAACAGACACCCTGTGAGGTAGATGGGGCTGAGAGAGCTCTAAGGGAACTGTGACTAGCCCAAGGTCACCCGTCTGGCTTCATGTGTAGTAGTGGGGAAACCAACACGGTTCACCAAATTAGCGTCCGCCACTCATGTGGAGGAGTGGGGAATGAAACCTGGTTCTCTTAATCACTACACCACACTCTTAACCACTACACCATGTATTCCAAGTGGACTTTGTGCCTATCGTACCAGAATGTTACTAAAATATGTTTTGAATTGCAAAAGCACAAATCCAAACAATGCAGTTTAATATTTTCAATTGTTTCAATATTTCTTTCTGGAACTGGCTGGCACTACATTCCAAGTGTGTATCAGTATCAACCAAGAAAGACAGTCCTAAACAGAACGTCCAAGTCCAGAGACAGTGTTCCTGTGAACGTTAAATGCTAAATAGGAAAGGATTACTACCCGCTTCCCAGAGACATCTGGCTGGCCACAATTGGAAACCGGATGCTGGCCAGCTCTACCAAGGCTTTTGCGTTCCTGCCCTCATCATGCTTCAACAACCTTGGAAAAATTTCCCCCATTTTCCGCTAGGATCATGAGCCTGGCAGGGGGATGCAGGACAGCCAGGCAGGAAGTTAGCACTGATTTGTTCATTATTAAGTAGATTAAAACTGCTGCAATGAAAACATTTTTATTTTAAATTTACTTTTTTGATGTTAATAGGTCAAGATTAAAACACACATGCACACTCATGCTGGCTACATGGCCCTAGATCTTTCTGCTGGTTATAAGGAAACCATGGATTTCCCATTCATTACTTTCAAGTTCCCCCTGGAAATATGGCAGCCAGAGAAGATCCAAGGCATTCTGTCACCCTGAAACAGGTATGCTGGATGGCCACTGGTTGGCTGGCTTGGACCAAGGACAGGATGAGAGGAAAGCATGCCAGGAAAGGATGCCAGTCGCTTCCTGTCCTGAGGGCCTTTGTATTCCTCCTCATTGGGCAGCTGTAAGCAGTCACTTGGTGGTTCTATCAAAGAATCAGCCCTGACGGCAAGCTTTCCTAGTGAACCAGGCCAGCTAAAAGCTCAATGAAATCACATATTGTGCATTGTGAATTAACCAAGATTATTTTATGAAGGTTGCAATCCCGTGCACACTGACAACAGAGCTAGTTCCTTTGGACTTACTGGCATCTATGGTCATTTATGCATGGGTACTTTCACATTCACCCCCCCCCCCCCCCGTCTGTCTCAGTTATTCCTTGGAGTTATGCATGAGTTTTCTCTCAATTAGAGATGACCTCGCTGCCAGCCCTCACAAAGCCTGGACCTCCCCGTTCCTCTGTCAACCCGATTCTTCCCTCTCCCCTGAGCTCAGCCTGGGTGAAATCCCCGTGCATAAGGCAAAGTGTGGGACATGCAAGCTTAGTTTCGCTCACAGCCAATTACAAAGCAGCATGTCCAGAGGGAGGGATTCAAATACTTCCTGCTTCCTGGGGGTCCTTTCTGAGAAGAAAAGCTTTTGAAAATTGAGGCTTGAATTCCCCCCCTTTTTTTCAGATTGCTCTGTTTTTTGTGTTTTGTTCTTAAAATGCTTTTTTATGGGGAAATTGGGTTTGGGGGGGAGGGAACTTTTCTCTCACCACAGCAAATTACAAAGCAGCATTTCAAGGGGCGGGGATTCAAATACTTCCTGATTTGAGCTTGGAGACTGCTGGTGCATAACAGGAAAGTGTGGGTGCAGCGAGCATCGAACCTCAGGTAAAACTCAAATGCATAAACAACCTATGTTGAGTAAGTATGCATAGAACTGAGCTGCCCATTGTGGACTTTGGTCTTTTATGCATGGCTGTTTCACTTGCTGTCACCCCTCCAATGACTTCGGGTCTTTGTGTTTTGTCCGCGTATTCAAAGTCGAGATAAAACAGGTCTCTGAAAACACGGACAAAACGCGGGGAAAGGCAGGGGGAGAGCAAAGCGACCTCTGATGGTCGTAAACGGCATGAATAACTTACACAAAGACCTGAAGTCGTTGGAGGGGTGACGGCAAGTGAAACAGCTATGCCTAAAAGACCTCAGTGTGAGAAAATCTTTTTCAAGCACGTCCCCCACTTTTTAGAAGCAAAAATAAAAGACACTGCCTCCAATAATTATTATCTGATGTAAGCTTGTCAGCTTCTTGCAGGTCTCTTTTAAACTACAGGGGGAAAGGCAGTCCACTCTAATTTCAAACCCCAAGCCAGTGACATCTGGCATCCCCAACAGCTCTGATTCCACAGTCTCCCCTCCTTACCTCCCCAGTTTTCTATGCTGAAGAGGTTGCTGAAGTTGTGGGCCACGAAGGGGGAGATCTTCTTCAGGTCGTGGGTGCGGACGCGGGTGGCCAGCAGAGACTGGTGAGCATCTCGGAAGGTGGTGTCCATCAGGAGCAGCCCTTTGTGTTGGCGAATGGCTTTGGCAAAGCCGGTGGGGCCCTCGCGCAGAAGGATGTCCCGGTAACCGGATGGCGGCTCACCTGTTAAAGAGAGAAATGGGCCATGGGTGGGGACATGACAGAGGTGAGTAAAATGATGCATGGTGTGAAGAAGGCAGATAGAGGCGACTTCTTCCTTCCTCTCCCCAAATACTAGAACTCGTGGACGTCCCATAATATGAAGTTGACGGGCAGTAAATTCAGGACAGACCAAAGGAGGTACATTTATTTCACAAAACATGTAATTAACTTACGGAACTCACCGCCACAAGATGTGATGGTGGCTGCTAGTTTAGTCCTAGTATACACGTGAGCAGAATGAGGTGGTAACAAGATGTGGGGGGGGGGTTCTGAGGTGTTAGAACGAATGTGTCATTTCAGACTTGCAGGAAAAGGGGAATCTGATCTTTGGAATTCCTTCCCGCTATGGAGAAGTTTCTCTACAATTAGAAAACTAGCACAAAAGAGAGCAGGCTGGGAGATAACTTTTCTCCCCCAAGAGCATATTTTTCATTTGCAGGGATTTTTTAATGTGGGGACTGGGGTTTGAAATGTGGCATCTGAAGGGCAGTTGTCCTTTCCTCACCATGCTAATCTTCCCTATATCGTCGAAGGCTTTCACGGTCAGAGTTCATTGGTTCTTGTAGGTTATCCGGGTTGTGTGACTGTGGTCTTGGTATTTTCTTTCCTGACGTTTTGCCAGCAGCTGTGGCAGGCATCTTCAGAGGAGCAATGCCTGCCATAGCTGCTGGCGAAACGTCAGGAAAGAAAATACCAAGACCACGGTCACACAGCCCGGATAACCTACAAGAACCAACTTCTCTATATCATTCCCATTTTAGAATATGTGCTGCCCAAGCGAGCATATGTGTCCATTCCTTGTCATGCTACATGGGGCAGCCCAGGCTTTCGATGGCTTTTAAAAGGGTATTAGACGAATTCATGGAGAAATTAATTTATCAATGGCAATTAACCCTTGTCGTTAAGCGGAACCTCCATGTTCAGTGTTAAGGGAGATCACAGTAAGGTTGGCAGGAGCCCCGTTTATGGCGATGCTCCCTTCAACACTTCAGCCGCCGTACTGGAGTCCTAATTGGAAAAAGAGAGACAGGGATATGGGGCTCACTTCAGACCGAACAAGTTCGGTGGTATTTGCTGGCATTTATTATGCAAAAACAGCGAGGTCTACCCTAGCATTGCGAGTTACTGAGAATCCCGCAGAGAAACATCAAGATCTAGCCTATACCCTCCAAACTCTGTTTTCCGGAAAAAACGAGAGCTTTCGGCCGCGCAAAACGAGGCCTTTGGTTGAACTCTCCTTGTTTGGCTCTCTGTGCTTGTTACGTGATATCTGCCTCGAGTGGCGAGAAATCAGCCCGAAATTACTCATGATCAGAATGCATTCCTGCGTTGCATAGCTGAACACCAGCCTGACCCCCTGAAACTGTTTTTGAGGGAGAGATGGGGAAAATGTGCAGTCTGTTGTAACGCAGTTACGGTTTTGAGGAACGAGATGTCAGAGTGAAAACTCTCGTGCGTGACTGAGGTACGACTCTTCATTTTGAACGCCAGCTTGACCCCTGCAGCCATTTGCGATCGGGGTCGGGAAAGATGTAAAACACACACGGCGATGAGATTGCTTCCTTCAGCACTGTGATATCTGCAATGATGGTACGTAAGTTTACGACAGGATTCTCCATTTGAAACACCGGCTTGACCTCTGCGCTTGCTATGTTGTGGTGGGAGGCGTTGGGGGGAGAGTGGGCAAGAAGGGAAGATACAAAATACATAATAAGAAGCTGGGGCCCACGAGGAATTGCAGGGAAGGGGAGGAATAAATTATTTAGATGTCCACACAAATACACCCCTCTAATCTCCCTTAAGAGGAACCTAAACAGATTCATTTCCCCTCACCCTCCACCCCATTCTTCCTTTGGTTCTCACCTGCTTTCACCTTTCTGTGCCTCCCGGGGCATGCTCAGTCTCCATCAGACCATTCTTTTCGGGTTAAGTCACAAAGTCATATTTCCCTCATTCATTTGGAGTCCCCCCAGTATGCAGAAACCCCATTTGTTTATGGGTAGGGTTGCCAACCTCCAGGTACTAGCTGGAGATCTCCCGCTATTACAACTGATCTCCAGCCGACATAGATCAATTCCCCAGCCAATTGACTGCCAATACCACCAGCCTGGCAACCCTAGCCTCGGTGGGGTATAGTGCCAGAGAGTCCACCCTCCGACGGAGCCACTTTCTCCAGGGGAACTGATCTCTGTTGTCTGGAGATCTGTGGCAACTCTGAGAGGTCTCCAGACCCCACCTGGAGGGTGACAACTCTATTTACAAGTTAATCTGGGACTATAACTGTGGGGTGAACCAGCCCCAATTTATGACTGGCCGAATGAGTTCCCAACTCTTCCGGCTCTAACCATCAGGGGCCTGCTACCCAATGAACTAGGGTTGCCAACTTCCAGGTACTGGGGGAGAAAATTAGACACCACTGTACATATATCAAGAGATTTGGAAATTAGTACAGGAGCGAAGATACTATTAAACAAAGTGCAAAACTTTATAACAAGCTACGTGCAATAACATACAATGTAGGACAATATATACAAAAGGACCTTTTGTAGGTCCTTTTGTATATATTGTCCTACATTGTATGTTATTGCACGTAGCTTGTTATAAAGTCTTGCACTTTGTTTAATAGTATCTTTGCTCCTGTACTAATTTCCAAACTTCCAGGTACTAGCTGGAGATCTCCTGCTATTACAACTGATCTCCAGCTGATAAACTCCATAATCCAAATCCAGACTGAGACAGCTGAGACAGCAACCCTCTGGCCCACCCTTTGCTAATGGTTCAAATGGACTGTGATTACAGGGTTGCCAACCTCCAGGTAATAGCTAGAGATCTCCTGCTAGTACAACTGATCTCCAGCCGATAGAGATCAGTTCTCCTGGAGAAAATGGCCACTTTGGCAATTGGACTCTATGGCAAGTCCCTCCCCTCCCCAAACCCCGCCCTCCTCAGGCTCTGCCCCCAAAAACCTCCCACCAGTGGCGAAGAGGGACCTGGCAACCCTACAATGAACCCACACCTTCCAGCTGCAAGTTCCACCCGAACCCACCCTCTTTTATTTCCTTTCCAGCTCTCCTGACATAGTACTAAGTAGTGGGCCTCCCTTGAACCCAGGGACAATACGTACTACAAAGGAACACCCCACTAAGTGGTCTCAATTAATGTCCCACTAGCTGGCTGCCGACGGGCCCCAGCGGGGCTCCCGCTCATTACCGGCACCATTCCTTAATCCCTCCTGCTTACAGAAGCGTCTGCGGCTAGCTCTTTCTGATTGTGGCACATCTTTAAAAAAAAAAATTAAAAAACAGATTTAACCATCGGCTCGGGGGAAATTTAATAAGATTTAAACAACCTTATTTCATTCTCTTAATGCTCGGCTTAGGTTGGGGATTAGCCGCTGACGAAGAAAATAAACTGCCATAATAATGATACAAGGCTGGAATCCGATATAATTAAACTGAGCCTCACGTATCAATCATAAAGAGCAAGAGGCATGTAAATCAGGCGCCTATTATAGCCACCTGCCCCCGCTCCCCCCCTTTATTGCGAGATTTCCAGGCTGGCTCGTTAAGGTCATAAAATATTTAGCAGGCTTTAATGAGGAACAAGCAGATTGTTTCCACCAACCCCCCACTACCACCACCTCCCGTGACTCACGTAGTTTTCAGGGGAGGGGGGAGAGCAGCGGGTCCAAGTGTGAGTGGACCGGATCAGAAGTGGAGGAGAAAATTCTGGCTCTCTTTCGGCCCTGGGCAAATGGCCAAAGGCTTCCGTTCCATGCACCAAAATCTAGATTAGTCTTGTTTTAGATTAGGTTGGGATTAGTTTTTTCGGAAAGATTAGGCTAAAGAATGGCCAGGAAAACTCAGGGCAGGATTAACCGTACGCTGGACCTGGAGCAGGCTGTTACCTGCTTTTTTGCCTCTGTATTGCCCTGACCTGGATGGTCCCGGTTAGCCCAATTTTGTCCGATAGCAGAGGCTAAACAGGGTTGGCCCTGGTTAGTACTTGGATGGGAAACCACCAAGGATGTCCCGGGTTCCTACACAGAAGCAGGCAATGGCAAACCACCTCGGATGCCAGGTCCTTCTTTGCAACCGGTGGGAGGTTTTTGGGGTGGAGCCTGAGGAGGGCAGGGTTTGGGGAGGGACTTCAATGCCATAGAGTTCAATTGCCAAAGCGGCCATTTTCTCCAGGTGAAATGACTTTTATCAGCTGGAGATCAGCTGTAATAGCAGGAGATCTCCAGCTAGTTCCTGGAGGTTATCTTAGTCTTTTCTCAAAACAGATGCTGCAAGATGAACAGTCAAGGAGAATACGATCGTTTCGGAGCACAAGGGCTCAGTTCTTCATCAGTTCTTCAAAAGATGCAATGCATGCAATCCTATATCAACATCCATGATATCAGGTTTCAAAGAATAACCTTTTCCACTCCTGGAGTGGAAGGAACTCAGCATCTTACCCCTCTGGGGAAGTATTATGCACTTTATTCTGGAAAAGGTTATTCTTTGAAACCTGATATCATGGATGTTGATATAGGATTGCATGCATTGCATCATTTGAAGAACTGATGAAGAACTGAGCCCTTGCGCTCCGAAACGATCGTATTCTCCTTGACTGTTCATCTTGCAGCATCTGTTTTGAGAAAAGACTAAGATAATTACTTCAAAGGACTTATTTGATACTTACCAGATGGAATTCAAATGAGCTGTGGAAATTTTGTACATCCGCTGTTGTACTGAATGTATGTGTTGTTGGTGGTTTCATTACCACATACTGTAAAGTGTATATGTAGCTATAATATATTGGCATTGTTAGCAGCATTGCTCCTTACTGGTTTTCTCATCCTCCTGATAATAGTACAGAGGTGTCTTTTTTCTCCTTCAGTACCTGGAGGTTGGCAGCCCTAAAACCACTTGAGTTCACCTCTTGCCTTGAAAACCCTAGAGTCACCATCAGTTAACTGTAACCTGACGGCATTTTCCACCACCATTGGTCTATTCAAGCACCAGGTCCTCCTGCTGACAGTGTAAAAATAATAATAATCCCCACAATGCATTTCAATTCTCTTAAGAGCTGCTCAATTAAATGTAACACACTTGGAATCAAGGTATGAACGCTAACAAATTGTGCCAACGGCCCCGGGGGAGACGTTAATAGAATATTTCGTCAAGATATAATAAGATTTTGTTTATTTCACCTATAAAGAGGGTGGGGCACGACAAGGGCTGATAGGAATTGTTGGCTTTTTTGACCTCAAGTCAAAACAGGATTTGTCCCAGTAGGCTTGTGGAGCTAAGTGACTATATATATATATTACGTTGAATATTGCAGCTTCACACTTGAGTGCTGGCATTACCACTTCTAACGGCTGTTGCTGTTCCATGACTTTAAAAAAAAAAACTTGCTATATTCTTTTTATTATGCATTGTGGTTTTAAGCTTACTGGGAGCCTCTTCACGGATCCACGTGGATTAAAAAGGAAAATACAGATTCCTTTAACAGATGCAAATGCATTTAATAGGGAGTCTTCTGGGAGGAGGTTTAAAAAAAATCCCCTCCTCACTATAAACAAAAAGACTATTAAAATAAAGACTAAGGGGAAAACCACAGAGAAACCAATACACCCTTGACTTTGTATTGAGAAGTGTCTTGCAGGACTGTTTTCCTCTGCTTCTCCCCCCTCCATATCAAAAGAAAGCATGTCACATGAACTACCCAGCTCTATAGCTGTACCCCCCTGCCCCGGTGACCAAGGCCCCTGGAATTTTGTCTCCATCTCTTGGCAGCCCTGAGTTCCCAGAGCTTGGTCAAACAAGCTCAAGGATTGCACAGCTTCTGTGTGGAGTCTGACAAATTAACCTCTTGGGAGCATGTCCTTAGGTCCTATTCAGTTATGTTTCAACTTGAGCTAACAATAAATTTAAAGGGGAAAATGTAAAAAAAAACTGTGCAGGATTAATGTACAAGTCAATTTAGAATGCTTGGGGGTGGGGGTGGAATTAGCCTCACTCCCGGGATATCTGTCAGCAGTGCTTTTGACTTAGGGTTGCCAACTTCCAGGTACTAGCTGGAGATCTCCTGCTATTACAACTGATCTCTAGCTGATAGAGATCAGTTCACCTGGAGAAAATGGCCGCTTTGGCAATTGGACTCTATGGCGTTGAAGTCCCTCCCCTCTCCAAACCCCGCCCTCCTCAGGCTCTGCCCCAAAAACCTCCCGCCGGTGGCAAAGAGGGACCTGGCAACCCTATTTTGACTACTGACCTAATTCTGAATCAAATTGAGCTAGGCCTTTTTAACTTAGGGGGCAAAGGTAACTGGGTATGTTGGGGGAGGGGGGCAGGACAGAAATGTTTAGAATTACACATGGATGGCCCAGGCTAGTCCGATCTCATCTGATCGTGGAAGCTAAGCAGAGTCGGCCCTGGTTAGAACTTAGATGGGAGACCGTGAAGCAAGTCCAGGGTCGCCAATCAGGGGCAGGCAATGGCAAACCATCTCTGTTCATTGTTTGCATTTAAAACCCTACAGGGTCATCATACGTTGACATGGAGAAGCGGGGCAATATGGCAACTGGTTAGTTAGAGGCTAATCTCTATATGGCAATCTCCCTCTGCTCTGGAAAGTGGACTGTATGGCATCATACCCAGATGAGGTCTTTCCCTTCCATTCCCTTGCCTCTACCCCCTCCCCAAATCTCCAGGAATTTACCAACCCAAAGATGACACCCCTAGACGGAGGACAGAAGCAAAGAGACGGAAGTGATCCTGCCCAAGAAACAGCCTGCCTGAGCAATACCGGTCTACCTAACAGGGCTGTTCTAAGGATTACTGAGGGCCCAATTAGGCTAGATACAGAGAGACTGGTGACTGGATTCCCCCCCTTTAGAATAAAAGCAGCTATTTGTGGGGGGGAGGAGCCCAGTTTGGAGATACAACACTGGAGGCAGTTTTTTACAAACTCTTTCCCCTCCTCATGAGGTCTGCCTGATGCAAACTGCTTCCCTCTCCTCCCAGAACCTCCCCGCATGCAAATAGGCCCTCAGTGGGAGGGGGAACATTTGCATTAGGCAAATAGGGTGTGATGAGGGTTAACCTCCAGCACTGCAGCCCTGATTGGAATCAGATCCTCTCGCGGCTGCTTTTAAGTACTTAATAAAAGTGGAGAGATCTAGCCACGGATCTTCTGGCCTCCTGTCTTGTTTGACCCCTCCGAGATAATGCTTTGAAATGCTAAGCACTTAACGTGGTTCTCTTTTCCAGCTGGAGATAGAAAAAAGTGGCTCCCATGGAAAAGAATCGGCAGCTCCTCAACCCGTGACTAACACAATTATGAAAAGCGAGCGTATGCATGCAAATTAGTTTCATTTGCATAATTCACCCAGGCTGAAGACTGCTCTTGGAGCAAAGTGTGATGGGATGCTCTTGTTACGGGGGGGGGGGGGGTATCCAGCTGGTGCTTGTCGCAGGGTCGACTTGCAGTTGTGCGGGGCACTGCTGCTGGGGGTTAGTGCTAGATTTGGTTGGGCACAGCATAAGCCAGAGGTTCTCAAAGGCCATTTATGCTTGGTAATTAGCAGCGCGTTCCAGGCTGAAGGGCCCCACATATTTTTTTGTTTTTCGCGCTGAACCATCATTTAGGAAATGACTGTGAAGCTGGCGCATACCTGCTTTGCATTTCTTTAGAACCCCTTTAACGTGACCTTTTGTGTTTGCTCCACCCCCGCCTCAAAGAATCCCCTCAAGGAAGCATGCAAAATCACAGCCCAGTGTTAGCGATGCAAACGGCAATTGCTAATGGCTATGGAAATGAAGGAATGAAGGAGCAGGCGAGAGAGAGAGAGTGTGTGTGTGTGTGTGTATGTGTGTGTGTGTGGTGGAATTTCTCCTTGTGCATCGGGACCGTGAATAGGCATTTTAAAGGTCGCATTTAAAAAAAGAGCTTTGAGCGAGCTTCAAAATTGACCCTGCATAAATGGCCAAAGAGTGGGAGGCACCCGTGAGCCAAGGAGGGGTGGGATCCTGGGGCAGGTGGGGCCCCTTTCTCACTACGGGTAAGCTTTGAGTGGGTTGAACGCCCCACTGGCCGAGGGCATAGATAGATAGGTAGGAAGGGCCGCATCCCCAAACCCTCTCTCGCTTCCTACAAACCCCTTCTCAAAACCCACTTTTCGCTGAAGCGAAAGATGTGGCTCAGTGGTAGAGCATCTGTTGGCCCCAGGTTCAATCCCCAACATCTCCACCTAATAGGACCAGGTGATGTGAAAGACCTGAACCTGAGACTCTGGAGAGCCGCTGCCAGTCTGAGCAGACAATGCTGACCTTGATGGACCAAGGGTCTGATTCGACATAAGGCAGCTTCATGTGTATCCATCTGGTCTACCCCAACCAGCAGCAATTCTCCAGGGTCTTGGGCAGAGAACAGTCTTTCCCAACCCTGGCTGCATGACACCCTTTTAGCCAGAAATGTCTGAGAAAAAATTAAGGACCTTCCACACCCATAACAGGCATTCTGCAGCTGAATGAACACTGTCAGTTTGAGTAGACAATACTGACATTGATGGACTAAGGCAGGTCATGAGAGGGAGGGCAGGAAGGGTTGCGTCAGTGCTCGGCTCTCGTGGCCCTTTCTTACACGCCCAGGAAAATGTCGATCGCCACTTTGGGGTCAGGAAGCAATTTTCCTCCAGGCCAGTTTGGCCAGGGATCCTGGAGGGTTGTTTTTTTTTGCCATCTTCGGGGCATGAAGCAGGGGTCGCAGGGGTGTGTGTGTGTGGGGAAAGGTAGTTGTGAATGTCCTGCATTGTGCAATGAATTGGATTAGATGACCCTGGAGGTTCCTTCCAACTCTATGATTCTGAGGGTCTGATTCAGTATAAGGCAGCTTCAAATGTCATAGAATCATAGAGTTGGAAGGGACCACCAGGGTCATCTAGTCCAACCCCCTGCACAATTCAGGAAATTACAAACTACCTCCCCCCCATACCCCAGTGACCCCTGCTTCATGCCCAGAAGATGGCCAAGATGCCCTCCCTCTCATGAGATGCCTAAGGTCATAGAATCAGCATTGCTGACAGATGGCCATGTAGCCTCTTCTTAAAAACTTCCAGGGAAGGAGAGCCCACTACCTCCCGAGGAAGCCTGTTCCACAGAGGAACCGCTCTGTTAGAAAATTCTTCCTTATGTTTAGACGGAAACTCTTTTGATTTAATTTCAACCCGAACTTCTGGGGCAACAGAAAACAATTTGGCGCCATCCTCTATATGGCACCCTCTATATGTGTGTATACGTTGGTAAACAGAATAAATATGCAGTGTTCCCCTTTGTATCCCTGTGCCTCTACCTTCCTCCTTTGCCGCTCATGTCACATTTTAGTTGGTGAGGTCCTTGGGTCTTCTTATACTCTTCAAAGCCCCATGCACATTGATAGCACTTCGTACGCAGTAATTCTCCTCCTCCTTCTAATAAGAACCCAAATTGCCCATCTACCCAGTTGGACAGAAAGGAGTTTGCCGGCCAAGTGGCTGCTAACGATAGTTCCTTCCGTGCAGTTTTTGGAGAGGGTCAAATGTCTCATTTCAGGCTTTGTTTCCCCTATGCGGGTGGTGGAATTAGTGCCCCAGAGCTCACATGCAGCAGCAGCAGTTCTCAGCTATGGCGTATGACAATCTCCCATGTGCAGAGCAGATTAGCGGTGTCGGGTCGGCAGGGCACAAGGTAAGGGAGCCACTGACTCCAGCAAGGCAAAACCCCGTGGAACCGGTTTAGCTTTTGTGTCCCACTGTTACCATGCTCTTTGGGCAATAAAGGCTTCCAAACGCCGTCTCCGAGCCACAGGAAAGCGACTGCCAACACACGGCCTCAGCAGCGCATCCTGAGCCTGGGCTCTGGCGCACTTTCAGGGGAAGGACGGCCCTTACGTTATGCAGCATGACACGTGGATGCAATACCCTTGGCTCATGTACCGTTTCCCCAGGAGGACCCCGAATAAGAAAAGAGTTGGTTTTTATACGCCGACTTTCTCTACCACTTAAGGGAAACTCAAACTGGCTTACAATCACCTTCCCTCCCCGCAACAGACACCCTGTGAGGTAGGTGGAGCTGAGAGAGCTTGATAGAACTGTAACTTGCCCAAGGTCACCCAGCTGGCTTCATGTGTAGGAGTGGGGAAACAAATCTAGTTCACCAGATTAGCCTCCGCCGCTCACGTGGAGGAGTGGGGAGTCAAACCCGGTCCTCCAGATCAGAGTCCACTACTCCAAACCACCACTCTTAACCACTACACCACACAGCCAACCCCTTGCCTGAGGTCACCCCAGCTGGGCCAATTTGATTTTATAGAATATATTGAGCACAGAGTCAAATTGGGATGTAAGCAATCCCAATACCCCTATGAAGAATTTAAAAAATTGGTAAAGTTTAATTGCCCTGACCTGGATGGCCCAGGCTAACCTGATCACATCAGATCTCAGAAGCTAAGCAGGGTCAGCCCTGGTTAGTATTTGGATGGGAGACCACCAAGGAATACCAGGGTTGCTGTGCAGAGGAAGGCACTGGCAAAACCACCTCTGTTAGTCTCTTACCATGAAAAAGGGGTTGCCATAAGTAGGCTGCGACTTGATGGCACTTTACACACGCACAAAGTTTAACTGAGGTTAACTATTCATTATTTCTTATTCTTTTCAGAGATTCCTACACACATACCTAGATTGTTATAATTGTGCTATAGTACTGTTATATATGTTGTATCATGTATATGTGTGCATTAGAAGTGATTGTATTAGACCACTGATGAAGGCCAGGGGACCGAAATGCGTTTGGATTGTGGTTTTAGTTTATCAACCTGTAGCAGTTGCCACCTGTGCTTTCTTTTAATATAATTTTTTATTGTTTTTATTATAGACGTTAGCGCCTTAAAATCAACAATTTCTATACTTAATTAAGCCTTTTCCCACCCAACCTTTGGGTACCCAGCTTTGGGTTTTTAGGTTGGGTCTTTCCTTCCCCCTTTTGTTTTTTTGCAGGAGCGCAAACCAGCCAAAGGTGCCAGTTCCCTCTCCTGCGCTCCGATCAGCAGCGTTTGGGAGCCTTTCATCAGAAGGGCAATTTGGCTCCTGCTGTGCCTATGGGGCGCAATTAGCGGGCAGAGCGTGCCAAGCGTATGCTGCTGCACTGAGCCCAGAATGGTTCTCCCTGTCCCGGGCAGAAAAAGCTCCCTCCCAGCATCTGCTGACTGATTCGGGCTGGGGACGAAGCCGGGACCTTCTGCATGTAACAAAAATGTGCTACTGAAGGCGGTTAAGGGGAGACATAATAGAAGTCTATAAAATTATGCATGGTACGGAGAGAGTGGACAAGGAGAAGGTTTCCCCCCTCTCTCATGATGCTAGAACGCGGGGTCATCTGCTGAAGATGGAGGGTGAGAGATTCAAAACTGATAAAAGGAAGTATCTCTTCACACAGCGCATAGTTAAATTGTGGGACTCACTGCCCCAGGATGTGGTGATGGCTGCCAACTTGGAAGGCTTTAAGAGGGGAGTGGACATGTCCCTGGAGGATAGGGAATTCATGGCTACTAGTAAAAATGGATGCTAGTCATGATTCATACCTATTCTCTCCAGGATCAGAGGAGCATGCCTATTATATTGGGTGCTGTGGAACGCAGGCAGGTAACGCTACTGCAGTCGTCTTGTTTGTGGGTTTCCTAGAGGCACCTGGTTGGCCAGTGTGTGAACAGACTGCTGGACTTGATGGACCTTGGTCTGATCCAGCATGGCCTTTCTTATGTTCTTATGTTATGTGCTTACTGGTGAGCCCCGCCCCCTGTGTTAAATGGCACCGTTTGCCCAGAGAAGAGGCATTTTCTCGTTCTATTAAAGCAGCTGCTCTAGCCTTGCCAAGAGGCACTACTCCTCCGGCCGGCTCTTGACTGTATGCCCAGTGCACTATCTGGAATTAATCCTCAGCTTTGCCCATATAAAGACCAGTGCATCTCCTGCCCCGAGGGCGCTGATTTCAGACAGATCTGAAAAACGGATGGTGTTTCCCTCTGCAAAAGGGTCATCTCCTTCTTCAGCCTCTGACATCAGGCAGCCCCGGGGTCCCCTCCCCCCCCCCCCAACTGTACCATCCGGAACCAGGGGCCGCACACATGAACACATGAAGCTGCTTTATGCTGAATCCGTCTAGAGACACTAGGAAGAATTTTCCAACTGTTAGAGCGGTTCCTCAGGGGAACAGGCTTTCTCAGGAGGTGGTAATCACTCCTTCCCTGGAGGTTTTTAAGCAGAGGCTAGATGGCCATCCGTCAGCAATGCTGATTCTATGACCTTAGGCAGATCATGAGAGGGAGGGCATCTTGGCCATCTTCTAGGCATGGAGTAGGAGTCCCTGGGCGGTGTGTGGGGGAGGTACTTGTGAATTTTCTGCATTGTGCAGGGGGTTGGACTAGATGACTCTGGTGGTCCCTTCCAACTCTATGATTTTATGAATCTGACCCTTTGTCCATCAAAGTCAGTACTGTCTACTCAGACTGGCAGCGGCTCTCCAGGGTCTCAGGCAGAGGTCTTTCACATCACCTACTTGCCTAGTCCCTTTAACTGGAGATGCGGGGATTGAACCTGGAACCTTCTGCATGCCAAGCAGATGCTCTAACACTGAGCCACAGCCACATGCCCACATATCCGTGATATCCTTTAAATTGTATCTTTGCGATGAGTTTTCGCTGCAGCCCACTATGAAAGCCAAACTCGGCTGCCCAGGAAGATACAAACGCAATAGGTAACTAAACAGCTAAATGATCAATCTCTTTGAAGCAAGTGCAGCCTGGCCCAATTAAAATCTGCAAAATGCCTCATCCATTCCATTTTAGGGGCTAGGACAATCTGCAGACAGTGAGATTTTCCCGTCATGAGAAGAGGCTACCATGCAGCTCGAAAAGGTGCAGAAAAGAGCAATCGGAAGTTATCAGGGGGCTAGAGCAACTGCCCTAGGAGTCTCAGTTAAAACGCTTCAGGCTGTTTAACTGAGAAAACAGCCGAGTAAAGGGAGACATGATAGAGGTCTATAAAATTATGGATGGTGTGGAGAGAGGGGACAGGGAGAAACTCTTCTCCCTCTCACCTCATACTAGAACCCGGGGTCATCCACTGAAGCTAGAGGGTGGGAAATTCAGGACAGACAAGAGGAAGTGGTGATGGCTGTCGATTTGGAAGGCTTTAAAAAAGGGGAGCGGACCAATTCATGGAGGATGGGGCTATCCATGGCTATTAGACATGATGGATATCTACTCCCTCCAGTACCAGAGGCAGTAAGTATGTCTCTTTATATCACTTACAGGGTAGCATGGGTGGTCATCCTGCTTGTAGGCTTCCTGGAGACAGCTGGTTAACCAATCATAGAATCATAGAGTTGGAAGGGGCCACCAGGGTCATCTAATCCAACCCCCTGCACAATGCAGGAAATTCACAACTACCTCCCCCCTCCACACCCCTAGTGACCAGAAGATGGCCAAGATGCTCTCCCTCTCATCATCTGCCTAAGGTCATAGAATCAGCATTGCTGACAGATGGCCATCTAGCCTCTGCTTGAAAACCTCCAGGGAAGGAGAGCTCACCACCTCCCAAGGAAGCCTGTTCCACTGAGGAACTGCCTTGTTAAAAAATTCTTCCTAATGTCTAGACGGACCTTAGGAACAACAGAATGCTGGACCTGATGGGCCTTTGCTCTGCTTCTTATAGTCAGCAGCTTCCCTTAGTCTTCTGTTGGATATTTTAATTTTTTAAAATCTTTCAAAATTTGTATTTAGAATTTTTCTCCCTTGTAGGGTCTCAACCTGGTTCTCCTCGCCCATTTTATCCTCACAACAACAACCCTGTGAGGTATGCTAGGCTAAGAGACAATGACTGATCCATGGTTACCCAGCAAGCTTCACTGCAGAGTGGAGATCTGAACCCAGGCCTCCCCCAGTCTTAATCCAAGACTAACCACTACACCACACTGCTCAACAAAAAGTTCTGGGGAACCTGAAGGCTTGCTTACGGCTTTGCGACTCTGTAGTTGGTCCTTAGAAGCTAAAATGACTAAACTGAGGCTGTCGTACTTTGGTCACATTATGAGAAGACAAGAGTCACTAGAAAAGACAATCATGTTTGGGAAAGTTGAAGGCAGCAGGAAAAGAGGAAGACCCAACATGAAATTAGGGGAGGGGCTGTGGCTCAGTAGTAGAGCATCTGCTTAGCATGCAGAAAGTCCCAGGTTCAATCCCCAGCATCTCCAGGTAAAGGGACTAGGCGAGTAGGTGATGTGAATGACCTCTGCCTGAGACCCTGGAGAGCCGCTGCCTGTCTGAGTAGACCAGTGGTTCTCAACCTTTTTTGCTCCGTTCCCCACAAGGTTTCCAAAATTGATTTGCCGTCTCCCACCCGTATTAGACTACTCCCTGCTTCCTGCCTCCCCCCCAAAAGAGCTGGAAACAAAATTCTAATAATCCCTGTGACTCAGCCTGCTGAGCACGCGACTATCCTCATTTAAATGAGAAAGTACAAATTGGGGGTGGGTGGCGAGGGGAGGTTTCCAGGATGGTTTCGAACGTAACGGATATTACTGTGCAGAGAGAATTTCCATGTAAGAAGAAGAAGAGTTGGTTTTAATATGCCGACTTTCTCTACCACTTAAGGAAGAACCAAACTGGCTTACAATCACCTGCCCTTCCCCTCCCCACAACAGACACCCTCTGAGGTAGGTGGAGCTGAGAGAGTTCAAAGAGAACTGTGACTAGCCCAAGATCACCCAGCTGGCTTCATGTGTAGGACTGGGGAAACCAACCAGGTTCACCAGATTAGCGTCCACCGCTCATGTGTAGGAGTGGGGAATCAAACCCGGTTCTCCAGATCAGAGTCCACTGTTCCAAACCACCGCTCTTAACCACACTGCGGGGGAAAGTGCACAGATCTGGCAATGTCTCCCTGCCTCACCGTGTCTGTTTTACTGTGCTTCTATGGGCTGGGCAGGTGAGGCTCTGTCGGCTTCCCAGAACGCGCATACGTGGCAAAGCTGCCATGCACCACACAACAGATGCTGTGTGCTCAGCCCAACATTTGGAAACTCAAAGTACATCTCTGAGGATAATAGGTGCAACTCCCAGATGGACTGAGGTTAGCGATGTGTACAAGTCCGGACCAAATGCCCGTGTCTGCGCTATGCCGTTCAACAACACAGTCTTGCAAACTGAGGGCCGTGGCTGCCTTGATTGAGTCAATCCATCTCATGTTGGGTCTTCTTTTCCTGCTGCCTCCCACTTTTCCTAGCATTACTGTCTTTCTGATACACGCTTTCCTGGAAAGTGTGAAGTTCCACCACTTCTGAAAAAAGGCACCGCCTGCTCTTTCCACCAGATCCCCAGACTTACCCAAAGGAACCGAAGGAACCACCGGATCAATGGACGAGGGCCGGGCGTTCACCGGGATAGGCGTGGTGGGGCCGTTCACCATGACATGGCCTGGAGACGGGGAAAGGTCAGGTTAAAAGGTGCCACGTGGGAAAAGACACCAAAATGCCACTGATGCGGGATTCCTGCCCCCTCCCGGCATTCTGTTCCCTAGCCACACACCCAGGTAGTGGAGGAGCTTCTGGGCTCGGTTCTGGCCAGGCCGCAAATTGAAAAGGTCAGGGTTCTCGTCGATGAACTGAGTGTCCACGGTTCCCCAGAGAAACTGGTCATTGCCAAGCACATTCTGCAGGAAGGGGATGTTGGTCTGCAAGAGAGGAGGAGTCCAGAGTGAGGCCGAGAGGTTGCTTCCATATTGGAGTTTTACAGGTAGCCAGACACAAACATCAACATGCATGAAATCTTCTGGGCCTGCCAGACACACATAGAATCATAGTTGGAAGGGACCACCAGGGTCATCTAGTCCAACCCCCTGCACAATGCAGAAAATTCACAACTACCTCCCTCCCACACCCCTAGTGACCTCTACTCCATGCCCAGAAGATGGCCAAGGTGCCTTCCCTCTCATGATCTGCCTAAGGTCATAGAATCAGCATTGCTGACAGATGGCCATCTAGCCTCTGCTTAAAGACCTCCAGGGAAGGAGAGCTCACCACCTCCCAAGGAAGCCTGTTCCAGTGAGGAACCGCTCTAACAGTTAGAAAATTCTTCCTAATGTCTAGATCAGGGTTGGGAACCTTTTTCCTGCCAAGGGCCATTTGCACATTTATGACATCATTCAGGGGCCATACCAGGTGTAGATCTCCCAGTGGGGGGGGAGAGGCTAGGGTTGCCAGGTCTCCAGCCACCACCTGGAGGTTGGCAACCCCAGGGGAGGCCACACAGAGAAGGCCTGCAAGGTGCCCCCGCTCCCCCCTCCCAGGTGGGAGGGCAGCCAGAGGTGGGTCTGAGCAAACGAGGCACCAGGGGGGCGCAGCCCACAGTCGATCGGCAAGGGAGGAAGGGAGGAAGGAAAACAGAGAAAGAGGAAAAGGCAGGGCCCCAGAGCTCCCGAGGGCCACAAAAAATGTCCTTGGGGGCCTCATATGGCCCCCGGGCCTGAGGTTCCCCATCCCTGGTCTAGATGGAAACTCTTTTGATTTAATTTCAACCCGTTGGTTCTGGTCCGACCTTCTGGGGCAACAGAAAACAACTCATCGCCATCCTCTCCATGACAGCCCTTCAAGTACTTGAAGATGGTTATCATATCCCCTCTCAGTCTTCTCCTCTTCAGGCTAAACATACCCAGCTCCTTCAACCTTTCCTCATGGGATTTGGTCTCCAGATCCCTCATCAGCCCTCCTCTGGACACTGCTTTGTAAGAACTGCCAAAAAAGTACAGCTAACTGAGCACTCTGTCTCCAACAGGGATCAGCTGGACACCCTTGAAAGCTCAGAAGCAGAACATAAGAAAAGCCCTGCTGGATCAGACCAAGGCCCATCCAGCAGTCTGTTCACACAGTGGCCAACCAGGTGCTTCTAGGAAGCCCCCAAGCAAGACGACTGCAGCAGCACCATCCTGCCTGTGTTTCACGGCACCTCAGATAATAGGCATGCTCCTCTGATCCTGGAGATAATAGGTATGCATCATGACTAGTATCCATTTTAACTAGTAGCCGTGAATACCCCTTTCCTCCATGAACATGTCCGCTCCCCTCTTAAAGCCTTCCAAGTTGGCAGCCATCACCACATTTTGGGGCAGGGAGTTCCACAATTTAACTATGAGTTGTGTGAAGAAATACTTCCTTTTCTCTGTTTTGAATCTCTCACCCTCCAGCTTTAGCAGATGACCCCGTGTTCTAGTATTATAGGAGAGGGAGAAAAACGTCTCTCTGTCCACTCTCTCCAAACCATGCATGATTTTATGGACCTCTATCATGTCTCCCCTCAGCTGCCTTCTTTCCAAGCTAAACAGCCCTAAGCGTTTTAACCGCTGCTCATAGGGCAATTGCTCTAGTCCCCTAATCACTTTGGTTGCTCTTTTCTGCACCTTCTCAAGCTCTATAATATCCTTTTTTAGGTGTGGTGACCAGCACTGTACAGGAGTCCTGTGGAATCCGACCCATGGCCTATCTGGCCTGCCATCTTTTCTCCAAGGTGGCCAGACAGATGTTTCTGGCAAGCCTACAAACAAGGTGTGAAGGTAATAGCTCTCTCCTGTTCCTTGCCTGTCTCCAGCAACTGGTATCACAGTACACTGCCTCTGAACCTGGAGGTTCCATCTGCCTATTATGGGTAATAGTTGCAGGTAGAATGTTCTCCCTTCACGAGTGCATCGGATCTTCCTTGAAAGCCATCTAAATCCTCCTCCTTTGTACCTGATCAGGGGAGTTTTGACTCTTGAAAGCTTATACCCTGGAAATCTTGTTGGTCTCTAAGATGCTACTGGACTCGAACCTTGCTCTTATACTGCAGACTAACATGGCGACCCACCTGAAATTGTCCTTCCTCTTGTCTGTCCCAAAATCATCAATTCACTAGGTGATCTTGAATTTCCCAAAAAGGGGTGAGGGAATGTCTCTCTATATACTTTCTCCAACCCATGCATAAGTTTATAAATCCCCACCATGTTGTCTCCACCCTCAGCCACCTTTTCTCTACACAAAAAAGGCCCCAAACTTTTCAGAGTCTCATAGGGAAGTTTTTCTACTCTCCTGGGCATTTTGGCTGCCACTTTCCACCCCTGCCTTCATGAAGATTACTACAACCACCTGGCATCATTGACAGGCATACACAGCTCCCCGATCTCTACTCTGTCCACTAGTCCATCTAGCTCTGTATCCTTTGCTCTGGCCATCAACCAGCCTCCAGGGTCTCAAGCTGAGAAAAGTTTTTTTTTGCAGTCCTGCCTCTTGGGACACATCATCTGATGCCCGTGAATGAACTCAAAGCCTTCTACACATAAGGCCTGTTCTCCATCACTGAACCACAGGAATCCCAAACCTGCTTTTATTCCTACAATTGTTTATTTATATATTTATTTGTTGCATTTATATCCCACCCTCATTCCCGGCAAGCCATGCTCAGGGCGGGTCACAGCATAATCACAAAACATCAATTAAAACATACATTAAAACATGGGTGGGGAACGTCAGGCCCGGGGGCTGTTTAAGGCCCGTGAAATCATTTGGTCTGGCCCTTCGTGGGTCCTGGCAGATCTCTAGCTCAGAAGGATTTAAGACTGGCGATCCGCCCCCTCCCGCGGACAGGAATAGCCTCTGTTCAAGGCGGATGTGAGTTTGTTTTGCTGAGAAAAGGAACCTTTCCCCCCTTTGCAGAAGAGTTGTTAGCTATGGAGCTGCTAGGACTGCCCAAGAAACTGTGTTAACCCTTTCCCACCCGGGCCGTGGAGAAACGTATTCCCTCTGTATTACAAAAGGGCTGGGGGCGGAAGTGGCGACAATGGAGGGGTTAAAGGTGGCAGAGCCAGAATGCACGGGGGGGGGCAGTTCTTAGCCAGTGTGTCCTCATTTCACCCCTGCAGGCGGAGGTAGCAGGAGCTGGCTGTAGAATCCGGTTCCAACCATGCGGAGCAGGAGCAACTCCGGTGTGTGGCTGGACAGCTACTCCCGGCTGGTGCAACAGACCATCCTGTGCCACCAGGTGGGCGAGTGCGCCACCGTTGGATGCCTGCCTGCTTGCCCTTGCCAGGGGGGGGGGGAGTTTCATCTGGGGCAGCTGCCTGCTTGGGGCTTGGTCGGCTAATTTTTAAGTTGATAATTTTGTATGGCCTGCAAATGATGTTATAAATATCCAAATGGCCCTTGGAAGAAAAAAGGTTCCCCACCCCTGCATTAAAACATACTTTAAAATCCCATGCTTTGTATTATGACAAAAAACAAGATGGCATTTAATTCCAAATCGAGGCGACTAGACAGACCTGGTTGGCAGTGGACCCCTAAGCCAGGTTGGGGGGAAGATGGGGAAGCCCGCTAACGATGATAGTGGAAAGACTCGTGGCTGCCCTCAGTTTAACAATTTAAACCTGGCCCATCTAAAGCGACCTTTCCCCCTGGCATGCATGCAAGCTGTTTTACATCTATGCACACAAATGTATCTGATGAAGGGAGCTTTGACTCTCGAATCTTGCTGGTCTCTAAGGTGCTACTGGATTCGAATCTAGTACCCAAACGTTGCGTGAGAATGGGGCCAGCTGCTTGTCTGCTGACACATGTATCGCCTGGGTGACAGTGACCTGGGATCGATGCGAGCTGTATTCCCCCACAAGCCGAGGTCCTGCGCAAAATAAATCACAGAAGCCTCAGACTTGGTTCTTCCTTCCCCTGCGAGAAATGCCCAGCTCCTTTTTGCGGCTACCAGACAGCCTCAGATACTTTCTGAGAAAGCCTCGGGGGCATTTGCAGCAGGATCCATCCCGCTCCTTGCTTCCGCAGTCCAGGATCTGACAAGAAAGCTCTTCTCTAGTTTTTTTTTGCCTGGGATGGATGTTACTGCCCTAAGGAAAAAAAGCACGAACATCCCTATCAACCACCAGCTTCTAAGGGTTTCCTGCTGTGAACCTCCAGGCTTCCAGTGTCAAGCTCAGCCACAGCCTCTGTTCTTCTTCCTCCCAAGACGAGGTTACGCTACTGAAATGTGGGCTGATGAAAAGATCCGCTCTTTTAGGCTTAAGGGTGGAAACTGACCAGGAGCTGAGAAACTGACTGGACAAGAGGAAAAGTTAGGCTAGTGCTATGCTTTATGGGGAGCATTTTGGTCTGCTAGAATCATGGAGTTGGAAGGGACCACCGGGGTCATCTAGTCCAAACCCCTGCACAATGCAGTAAGTTCACAACTACCTCCCACACACACACCCAGTGACCCCTACTCCATGCCCAGAAGATGGCCAAGATGCCCTCCCTCTCATGATCTACCTACGGTCATAGAATCAACATTGCTGACAGATGGCCATCTAGCCTCTGCTTAAAAACCTCCAGGGAAGGAGAGCTCACCACCTCCGGAGGAAGCCTCTTCCACCGAGGAACCACTTTGACTGTTAGGAAATTCTTCCTAATGTCTAGAAGGAAACTCTTTTATTTAATTTCAACCTGTTGCTTCTGGTCCGACCTTCTGGGGCAACAGAAAACAACTGTGAACTACCTGTGAACAAATTGTACAGAGTTAGACCCCTGCCGGATGCTCTTCTGCCTGGCTTGGGCACTTCCCAGAGGTGTCTGGCAGTCCACGTTGGAAAGAAGAGGCCTCTTTGATGGACTGTTGGCTTGACCCATCTGGGCTCTTGCATCTTTAAGTAACCTGGGCCGAAGTCCTCAGTGGAGAGGCTTGTTAACCCCCAGCACAACCGAATATGGGCAGAGGGTGGAAAGGAGCCGCTGACACCAGGTACATTTGTAAATCTTTGTGGACATCTGTATCTCTTTCTACTTTGATAACATTAAAAAAAACAGTGGATTATGAATTTCTCCTAATATGGTAATAAAACAAAGCAAAACACCATAGGAGACACGCAGGATGCTGTGGAACACGGGCAGGATAATGCTGCTGCAGTCATCTTGCTTGTGGGCTTCCTAGAAGCACCTGGTTGGACACTGTGTGAACAGACTGCTGGACTTGATGGGCCTTGTTCTGATCCAGCAGGGCCTTTCTTATGTTCTTAGGATGTCCGGAATAAAAAAATGCAAGCCCCAAATTGAATGCGTGGACTTGCCTTCACCACTGGTCCAGCTATTTATTTATTTATTTTTATCTTACAGCATTTATATCCTGCCTTTCTGCCCTCACAAGGGCCACCAAGGTCATTAACAAATTAAAACACATATCATAAATGATATTTTAAACCTATTAATCCCCCTGTGAGCCGTGTGGCGCAGAGTGGTAAGCTGCAGTAGTGCAGTCCAAGCTCTGCTCACGACCTGAGTTCGATCCCGACGGAAGTCGGTTTCAGGTAGCCGGCTCGAAGTTGACTCAGTCTTCCATCCTTCTGAGGTTGGTAAAATGAGTACCCAGCTTGCTGGGAGTAAAGGGAAGACGACTGGGGAAGGCAATGGCAAACGGCCCTGTGAACACAGGCTTTCTAGTAAATGTTGGAATGTGACATCAATCCCCCCCTCCCCCGCAAAAACCCAGCTTGGCCAATATCACCTCCTCTGACTTCAGTAGCTTTCCATAATCTAGGGAAGAAAAAAATCTTTTAGCTACTGGAAGTCGTGGAACTGGAGACTGAACTTGCAATCTTCTGCATGCTCTACCACTACAGACCTCATAGGGACCACGGTTCAGAGGCATGCGGGCAGGTCCCAGGTTCAATCTCCAAAACGAAATACTGGGTAACAGCTGACATTGGAGAACTCTTCTGGAGACCCTGGAGAGCCTTTGCCAGTCAAAGGTCATTTAGACATGGGTACTTGGACTGGGAAGGGCAGCCATGAAGGAGCTAGAAAAGATTTTGAAGTGTAAGGATGTGTCACTGGCCACCAAGACTAGATTAATTCATGCCATCGTATTCCCTATTACTATGTATGGGTGTGAAAGCTGGACAGTGAAGAAAGCTGATAGGAAGAAAATAGATTCCTTTGAAATGTGGTGTTGGACGAGAGTGTTACGGATTCCGTGGACTGCCAAAAAAACAAATCAGTGGGTTATAGATCAAATCAAGCCTGAACTGACCCTAGAAGCTCAAATGACTAAACTGAGGCTATCGTATTTTGGTCACGTCATGAGACGACAAGAGTCACTGGAAAAGACAGTCATGCTAGGAAAAGTTGAGGGCAGCAGGAAAAGAGGAAGACCCAACAAGAGATGGATTGACTCAATAAAGGAAGCCACAGCCTTCAATTTGCAAGATCTGAGCAAGGCTGTCAAAGTTAGGACATTTTGGAGGACTTTCATTCATAGGGTCGCCATGAGTCGGAAGCGACTTGATGGCACTTAACACACACACACACACACACACGGACTCAGGTTAGCCCCCTGTCTGACTCAGTTGTTCCTTGGAGTTATGCATCAGTTTTCCGTCCATTAGAAGTGACCTCGCTGCCAGCCTTCACAAACTCTGGGTCTTCCCGTACCTCTGTTAACCTGATTCGCCCACCTCCCCTGAGCAAATCCTGGGTGAAATCCCCATGCCGAAGGCAAAGAGTGGGACACGCAAGCTTGGTTTCGCTCACAGCCAATCACAAAGCAGTGTGTAAAGAGGCGGCAACTCAAATGCTTCCTGCTTCCTCACAGCTCTTTCTGAGCAAAAGAAAGGCTTTTTAAAACCGAGGCTCGGATTCCCCCCCTTCTTTCAGATTGCTCCTTTTTTGGTTCTTTGTTCTTAAAATGCTTTTTTGTGTGGCAATTGGGTTTTGGGAGTGGGGAATTTTCTCTCACAGTGAGCACTGCAAAGTAAACCAATTACAAAACAGCATTTAAAGGGGCAGGACTTGATTTGAGATTGGAGGCCGCTGGTGCAAAGATTCCCAACTGGAAAGTGTGGGTCCCGCCAGCAACGAACCTCAGGTAAAACCCCCATGCATAAATGACCATAGAAAACAATCCTGACCTTGACAGAGCTGGAGACCCCACACAGAACCTGTTGGGCCTCTTTGCGGGGGTGGGGGTGGGGATGACACCTTTCCCTGCTCCCTCGGGGGGTGGCGCCGTCCCCTGCCCCTCAGCATAATCACGAGCGATGAAACGCTGAGGGAGAAAGCTGACTGGGGAACGCGAGAGGGGAGCTGAAGGCAGGCCCACGGGGGACGCCAGCTGCTGGAGCACATCGGAGAGATTACAGAAAGGGAGATGGGAACAGTGTCCCTCGGGACGCCTTGCTTCCCCGAGGAAGGCGCAGAAGGCCCGGAGCTCTCCGGGGGCCCCAAACGCCAGCAGTGCATTTGCGTTACAGCTGTGACCCATGCATACCTCATGGGCGACAGAGGGGACGGCTGCCAGCCAGGGAGCCCATGAGGTACCCTTCACTTCACCTTGGGGAAGTTTTGTTCTGGTGTTTCCTCTGAGAGGCAACCGACTCTCTTGGCCGCGTCCCTCCACTAAAGAATGTGGGGTCCTTCAGACAAGGCACGGCCCAGATGGGCCCCCTTTTACCTATTAGAGGTGTTGCATCACAGCTAAGGGTCAAACCGCATGCTCTCTCTGAACTCTCTCAGCCCCACCTGCCTCACAAGGTGTCTGTTGTGGGGAGGAGAAGGCGATTGTAAACCACTTTGAGTCTCCTTAAAAAGGCAGAGAAAATCGGGGTATAAAAACCAGCTCTTCTCCTTGGGGCCAGGAAGCAATTTCCCTCCAGGTCAGATTGGCCAGGGATTCTGGAGGGTCCCTCCCATCTCCTGAGCATGGAGTAGGGGTCACTGTGGGTGGGGGAGGTAGTTGTGAATTTCCTGCATTGTGCAGGGGGTTGGACTAGATGACCCTGGTGGTCCCTTCCAACTCTATGATTCTATGATTCTTCTTCCTATTATTATCCTGACCACTGTGGGTGCTTTGTGCAAAGTGCAAATGACAGGACTGTTGGGGGCGGGGGGTCAGGACCCTTTTGGAAAACTATGGGTAATAAACAAATGAGGGGGGGCAAACTGTAGGATATAATTTTCTTTAAAGAATCAAGATTCATGGTGTTAAAGATGGAGCAAACTAAATAGAATCAGGAATGTTGCTACTTGGAAGATAAGGAAGTGTGTGTATGTTATGTATGTAGGCAAAATAACCACCCTTCAGTAAACTTTAGCTGTTTATGCTAATTCTAAGAGGTAAACACTCACACACATACACTTAAATGTGTATAATTAAGGATGCCAGGATAATCTGGCAGTTTTGTCTTTCCACCGCTGATGCCGTAGCTTGGCTGGCGCATACAATTATCGCAAACCCACCTATCTGTCCCATCCTCTGTAATTTAATTTTTGTCAGGGAAAATTAGCATCAGCGGCTGGGTGAGCAAACCGGGGGTGTGCGTACGGTTTCGAGGACAGAGTTACAAATCCAAATGCACATCCTGTCGAAAGGAAAGGGCCGCGTCTATACCTTTGGGTGGCATTCTGCAGAGCACCTGATTTACGCATGTAGACCCAAGGGTATTTGAGATGCCTTGTGCAAGTTTGGGGGATATCCAAGCGCTTGTATTAAAAAACAAAACTTTGTGTAAATATAGGTTTCATATTTTCTCTGAGAATGTGCTCTGCGACGTGCCCAGGTTTCTCCAGAAGGGGGCAGGCATACCTTCCCCATTTGACCGGCTCCCTAAAAGCAATAGGAATGGAGGGACCAATTCCCACACGTCTGTAAGGTCAGTCGGCCTGGCTCAATCGGAAAGAATTCCCAATGCTTCCGATCTTGCCATTTACATGCCTCGGTCTCTCCAAGAGCTAAGAAACAAGCTGGTTTCCCTCTTCCTCTCCCGCCTTCCTCCCCTCTCTCTAATCAATAGACTTTTCTCTATAGGCCTACAGAAGGATTTCCACTTGATTCATCATCGGGCTTTTAACTGATCCGTCAATTGCTAATTAAGACGACGACATTTAGCTGATTAATCGGGTTTGATTAGTCAGTTTAAAACATTGCTGACTGAGTTTAAAATAAATACATTCATCCAAAGGGAAGGCTTTTTTAAAAAAAATTCTGAACTATTTTTAACGTGACTGATAAAAACTGCAGATGATTAGCACAGTTTAGGAGAGGCATTCCCCTCTGTGCAAGCTCATGCGTGTGGACGCTTGTCCTAAGAAGATGCATGCTGTGTGCATTCTCTAAAAAATAAAGTATATTAGCATTTGTATAGCACTTTCAGTGTTTCAAAACAGCTCATGTACATTAACGTGTAATCCTTACATCATCGTTGTATGGTAAGCCAATAATCATCAGCCAGCGTGATGAAGAGCGAGGGTGGTGTAGTGGGTAAGAGCGGTGGTTTGGAACGGTGGACTCTAATCTGGAGAATAGGGTTTGATTCCCCACTCCTCCACATGAGCGGCAGAGGCTAATCTGGTGAACTGGATTTGTTTCCCCACTCCTACACGTGAAGCCAGCTGGGTGACCTTGGGCTAGTCACAGCTCTTAGAGCTCAGCTCTCTCAGCCTCACCTACCTCACAGGGTGTCTGTTGTGGGGTGGGGAAGGTGATTGTAAGCTAGTTTGATTCTTCCTTAAGTGGTAGAGAAAGTCGGCATATAAAGACCAACTCTTCTTCCTCTTCCTCCTCCTTACCACCACCACCATCACAAAGCTATCTAGTGGGTTTGACAGCGGCAAGATTTGAACTGGTGACAGTTCTTGATCACAGCTTAGTCTCTCACCTACTATATTACCAAAGCTCCAAGTTTAATACATTAATTGGTTAAAAAAACCACATGATTATTCAATGGCTTTAATTGGTTGGCAGCCCTATAAACAACCAATCATTAATAACAATTAAGATTAAATGCATTTGAATAATTGCAAAAACCAAAAAACAAACAAAAACCCATGCTGTTAGTTAGACAGAAAGGCCATTACACTTACTGGCTCCTTTAAAAAAAACAACCACTTAAGCACTACTTTGGAAGAAATATCTTTCACAAACACAAACGATGTAATGGACAAAAAAAAATCAGATCAATGATGCCATAAAAAAGAAAACAGATTCACAAAAAAAATAAAATTAATGAGCTGCAAAGCAGCAGAAAGCACATTACTTAAGAAAACCAATATGTTAACGTTATTTGATCTTTCTTGGGTGGAGCCGCAACTGGATGTAATCCATGGGAACAGGCCAGAAGTGGAAGCCAGCACTGACAATGCAGAGCCGTCTGCCCTGTTTTCTTCTTACAGGAACACCCCAGAACAACAACAACCCAAAAAAAAAAAAAAACCACTCTCAAAAGAGCCAAAATATGCCCTCTGCCATCTGCCCTTCCCAACTGAAATCGCACCCCCTGCCAATTGCTAACCCGGGACCCATCTTGATTCACCTACCAGCTGAAAACTTCCAGCCCCACCTTTCTCCTCTGCTTGCAGCGTGGAGAGCATCTGGAACTCCAAATCCCCTCCCCCTCCCTGCCCGACTTACACAGAGCCCTAGATTTCCGCTAATCTGCCCTAACCACTAGATATCACACCAGAACTGGGAGCGCAGCCCAGGAATCTCAAAAGCCAGCCTGTTGAATGGCAGAGTTGAAGCTAGGACCCCAGAGATGGAATGCCCCAATTATGTTACTCTGATGATCATCATATCCTGCCCTCTGCCTCTGAGGACCCCTGGTCTCCCCCAATCCCACCTACCCTGACGATTCAAGGGGGAGGGAGTTGAGCACACGGATACAGGCAAAGGGGGCACGCCGGATCATCACACACACAATAAGCTCCTTATAACTCAAATCCTACCTCCTCGTCCCCAATACTCAACAAATCCCTCTCCATATTGAGCCTATCTGTCCTGCCTCTTTGTCCATGTTAATAATAACAATAAAAAACCCTGCTCGGCAGCTGCTGAGATAAAGACTAGCAGCCTCACACATCTCCGGCTCTTCTCTGTCAGGCGATTCAAACCCAGTACTTAAAACTGGAGGAGAGTGGACAAAGACAGACTGGACCATGCCTGCCCATAGCCCTTGAAAACAATAACTTAAGGGACAGCAGAGTGCCTCCCCCCAGCACTTGATTCCACTCCCTCTCGTCTAACAAGAGGGGATGAGCTAGAGAGGGGCCATGGCTCAGGGGTAGAGAATCTGCTTGGCATGCAGAAGGTCCCAGGTTCAATCCCCAGCACCTCCAGTTAAAAACACCAGGCAGTAGGTGATGTGAAAAACCTCTGCCTGAGACCCTGGAGAGCCGCTACTGGTCTTAGACAATACTGAACTAGGTGAACCGATAGTCCGATATGGCAGCTTCATGCGTTCTCAGCAGGCCCCCCAGTTCCACCCTTTCTGTTATCACCATCAGCATACCGTCCATGTAGCGCCCCAATTCTTATGCCTTTGCTAGACTCCATCAGCTATGTATGCTGCCTTCATTTGCTCTGCAATGGTCTGTCCTCTGTCGGTTTAAAAGCCAAGAGGGTGTTTGTTCTTTAAAGGCACATCCCTCCCCCTCAAAATATCTGTTATCAACAGCTCAAAATAGAGCTCAGCATCTGCAGCTGGGTGAAATGGACAGGCAGTGCGCTGTATGACCCCTTACTGTTCATGTGCAGGCATGGAAGTGTACTAACGACACAATGCGTTCACTAAGGACAGAGCTTTTTGGAGACCCTGAGGAGGCTACTAAACATGCAGAATGACAATGGAAGCAATTGACACGACATTTTAATGGCATCCCTGCCATTGAAAGGTTTTGCAGAGGTGGGGACCAGAAAATTGAGATGGTCCCTACTGGACTGAGAGGAATCGTCTGCCTAAGGAGGTGGTGAGCTCCCCCTCACTGGCAGTCTTCAAGCAGAGGCTGGACAATCACTTGTTAGGGATGCTCTAGGCTGATCCCGCATTAAGTAGGGGGTTGGACTAGATGGCCTCTATGGCCCCTTCCATCTCTATGATTCTATTATTCTATTTTATGCTCCTAACAACCCTGTGAGGTTGGTAGGGCTGACAGAGTGTGACCCAGCAAGCTCTTTGACAGTGTTAGAATTCGGACCCAGGTCTCCCAAACCTTTGGGTCCAAGGCTCCAATACTATACACCATGCTGGTTCCCCGGCCACTTCCAAAAGATCAAACTGCTGTGTATTCGCTGTTGGTTAACCACTCTGGATTGAATTATGACTCTTGGTTCCACTGACTCATCTTGGCTCACAAGCATACTTTGCCAGGCTGGAGAGGTCTGCACTTGTTAACCACTCTCTTCAGGCATCCTGCTAGACATGGCGATTCAACAGTGCTCCAGAGGTAAAGTTACCCATTGCAAGAAGGTGATCTCATATATACCTTTCAAGAAGATGAAGAAGAAGAAAAAGAAGAGTTGGTTTTTATATGCCGACTTTCTCTACCACTTGAGGAAGAATCAAACTGGCTTACAATCACCTTCCTTTCCCCTCCCCACAACAGACAGCCTGTGAGGTAGGTGAGGCTGAGCGAGTTCAGAGAGAACTGTGACTGGCCCAAGGTCACCCAGGTGGCTTCATGTGGAGGAGTGAGGAAACAAATCTAGTTCACCAGATTAGCATCCGCCACTCATGCGGAGGAGTGGGGAATCAAATCAGGTTCTCCAGATCAGACTCCACTGCTCCAAACCACCGCTCTTAACCGCTACACCATGCTGGCTCTCCAGCATGCCTTTATCCATTTATCCATTATGCCATTATCCTATCACACCTATTTCTGAGCTCCTTTCTACCTCAATAACTATTATAATGCTATAACATACTATTTTAGTAGTTCATTTTCTTCTAACAGAAAATTTAAAACGATAATCAGCCCTATAATACTTATACTGTGTTAAAGTATAAAAAGGACTTCACACGCATCTGAGAACCAGCGTTGTGTAGTGGATCTGGAAGACTCAGATTTGAATCTCCACACTGCTATGGCAGCTTGCTGGGTCGGCCAGTCACATATGCTCAGGCTATATGAGAGCCAGTGTGGTGTAGTGGTTAAGAGCAGTGGTTTGGAGTAGTGGACTCCAATCTAGAGAACTGGGTTTGACTCCCCTCTCCTCCACATGAGCTGCGGCGGCTAATCTGGTGAACTGGATTTGTTTCCCCACTCCTCCACATGAAGCCTGCTGGGTGACCTTGGGCTAGTCATGATTCTCTTTGAGCTCTCTCAGCCCCACGTACCACACAGGGTGTCTGTTGTGGGGAGGGGAAGGTAAGGTGATTGTAACCCGGTTTGATTCTTCCTTAAGTGGTAGAGAAAGCCGGCATATAAAACCCAACTCTTCCTCCTCCTCCTCTCCTTCTTCCCTACTTCACACGGTTTATTTATTTATTTATTCGATTTATAACCCGCCCTCCCTGGCCAAGGCCAGGCTTGTTGTGAGGATAAAATGGAGAAGGGGAAAATGTTATATTCCATTTTGAGGTCCCCACTAGGGAGAAACGTGGGGTATAAAGGAAGTAAATAAACACATACATACACAAATATTATCATCATGATCCTTACAACAGTGTTGTAAGGTAGTTCAGTATTATTGCCCACAGTAGCAGATGAGCAAATGGTTTGCCTGCAGCCACCTAGGAAAGTCATGGCAAAAGCAAGATTTGAACACAGGGCTTTGCGATTTGTGCTCAGTCTCGCAGCCGCTCTACTGCGATAGCCCTTGCTATGTTCCATAATGCACTTTGCAATTACAACATTTTTTGTGTACAGCAGAACTGGTAAAAAAAATTCCCAAGCTCTCATCAGTGGTATAACTGGATCCATAATTCCCTTTGAAGCAAACATAGTCTTAAGTTATTTTAAAGCGGTTGGGCGTGACAATGTATTGAATTAGTAGTGAACACACAGCAGCAAAAATTTATATTGCTTCTTTCCGGGGGGGGGGGGGGAAATAGGATGCAACTTTCATTTCACATAGGTTCAAAAGGATGCGATCAATTGCCCTTACGTCTAAGTTAACCTGAGGAAGCACGCAGAGTAATAAAGATATTTGTTTAGAAATGGATAATTAAATAATCAAATAATTTTTCAAATGTTTTGGTGACAGATACAAGGATTCCATTTGTTTATATGCATTTTCCCCTCTGTGCTGTTCTCGGTTTTTGTTTTCAAAGTAACGAAACATACAAATATTTGTCATCCTAGACGCTTAACTCTCAACATTTTCCACCTCCCCCCCACCCCCACTTCTGAGATTATTCTTCCAGGATCAGTCCCGGGGTGGGGGTGTTCCTCCTTAAGATCCCCAAACAGGAGCTTCCTTTATCCAGCCCGGACCCTCTTCGCCCTCCTCTAGTATCCCCGGCCCCACTACGGCATCCCCGCCTCCTAGCAACCGTTGCCCAGGACGACGGGATGAGGACCAACTGGGTACCAGCTGCTCTTTGCTCCCTTCCCTTCCATTAGTGCAGTTTCTGATGAGTTATACTTGCCGAGGGGGGTGGAGAAGGGGGGGGGAGAAAATGATACAGAGACCAAGGAGGACTGAAAACAAAGGTGATGAGATGTGTGGCAACAGATCGGAAATCCGCCCACCTCCAATGTAACGAACGGTGACCACACATAAAGAGCAGTGAAATGTGATGGGAAAGTAACACATCTTTGATTTACTAAGAGGGGGCTTGTTGGCGTCTCGTGTGGGGAGAGGAAGGACAGACCCTAAAATTGGGGGGGGACCCTCTGCAAGTCCCAGAGGAGGAAGAAAAGGCTCCCGGGCAGGTGCCTACGATCCCCGGGACAGCTCCGCTTCCCCCCCCCCATCACCCCCCAGCCAGATCTGGGGAAGGAGGCGCCGGAGAAGGAAGAGGAGGAGCCAAGCCCGGCAGCTGCCTGCTCCGGCCGGCCAGGCAGCCCCGGCCCGGAGAAAGAGGGTGGGGGGAGGCAGAGATCGAGGGGACCGGCAAGGGGTCGCGACCAGGGCCGATCCCCACCCGGCCCCACCTCGCCCAGGCTGCAGAAAGGCGGACGGAGACGAAGCGCGTCGGCGGGACCCAGGCACCCGGGAGCAGGAGAAGAAGGGCGGGGAGCTGCGGAGGAAAGGGGACCCCGGGGCATCCTTGGGGGTCTGGGGGGGGGGGCAAGGAGAGCCCTCTCCTGGACGGGCCGCCTCCCTATGGGATCATAGATCTGTGGACGCGGTAGGAATTCAACCCCAGGACTGCCAAGGAAGAAAAAGGGGGCAGGGATTCAGAAGGGCCCCCCAACCTCGCACCCCCCCCCACCCCCACCCCACGACCGACCTGCCTTGGGAATCCGGCGAGGCGGAGGCCCAGACTTGCAGCCAGCCTCGAAGCCGCGCCTGACCCCCAACCCAAGGAGTCCGGAGGGAAGGAAAGCTCTCGCCTCCTTCCAGGGGACGGGGATCTGGGCAGTCGAGAGCCCCGCAAGGCGAGGGGGGTCGACGCGATCCCGTCCCTCCGGAGCCGGAGAGCTAGAAGGGAGGAACCCCCAAGAGCCCGAGGAGAGGCTGCAAAGGGCCAGACCCACGGGCCGGCGGCCTCCCCCGAGGATCTGCCTGGGATGGAACCCAGGAGCCCGGAAGGGTGAAGCGGGGGCTCGCTCGGGACCCCCACCCCCGTCCCGGGGCCGCCCCCGGGTCCCGGCGCGGGAGAGGCGGCGGAGGGGCCGGGCGGAAGGGCGCCCCCCTCCCGCCGGGGACCGGGCAGCGGAGCTCCCGCATGGCCGGCGGCTAGAAGCCCCGGGGGGTGGCTCCCCGGAGCAGGGGGGCGTCTCGGCCGGAGCCACCCCAGCGGGGCCGGAGGGAGAGCCCGCGGCGGCTGAGTCCCCGAGCAGCCAGGGGGGCGACGGCGGCCCTCCCCGCGCCTTCGCCTCTGCTTGGGGGTGGGGGGGGTGAAGAGAAGAGGACGCGGGGCCGCCTGCCCCTCGCATGCCCCCCCCTCCAGCAACTTTCGCCGCAGCAGCGCGGGAGATCGGGGCCGGACACCCCCCTCCCCGCCCCATGGCGTCCGGAGGAGGGCTCAGCGGGGTCCCGGGGCCACGATCCGCCGAGGCGAGCCTGAGCCCGCGGCGCGGAGGGGCGATGGAGGGCGGCGGCGGCGGCTGCGCTGGGCGGCCCTGAGCGACTGAGCGGAAGGTAAGTCGGGGGGGGGGGGAGAGAAATCGGGGGGGGACGTGATGGAGGGGGTCTCTGGGTGAAGATCGCGGGGAGTCGGGTTGAGCAAGTGTGGGGGGGGGGAAGCGGGAGGCGCGCAGTGACTGATGTCCTGCGGATGGGGGTTGCAGACAGCGCGCGCGGGGGGGGGGGTCATAACCAAGCAAGCCCGCAAATGCCAAATGGGGAGCACCCACGTTGCAGGCTGGCTGGGGGGCGGTTGGAAAGAGCCCCCCCCATTTCAGCTGCATCCCCATGTGCTAGAAACCCAGGGTGGGCTTCTGGATAGGATACTGTTCCTGCCCCCCACCCACCTTCATTCGCTTCCCTTGCTTCTCCGACTCTGCCCCCCCCCCCATCTCCAGTAAAGCAGATCAGGGAAAGTTGCATTGCGATGGAGACGGTGATGGTGGGGGCTCTCACTCTCCCCCTCCCCTTTCTTCTCCCCTGGCCGTTGTCATTCTCTCTCCGAGCCTTGACTCAAATCCTCTGGGGGTCCCCTTGAGGGACCGCGAGCCAGATGTTTGTTGTGGGGTGGGGGGAATCAGGCAATTGCAAATTTTGCCTCCCACCTGAATCGCAGTCACGTCTCAGCCAGCCATCTCCCCTCCCTTCCTCCCCCCTCCACCTCAAACTGGTTTAACGCCTGGCGCCAATAATCCAGCCCCCCCCCCCATCTGCAACCTTTCGCCTGCAGCAGCATCGAGAACAGCTGCCAAAGTTTCGGCCGCTAGGGGGCCTCGCCCCCCCCCCCCATACGGCGCCAGGCGCTCCAGCTTGAAATGGAGAAGGGAGCGCCCCAAGGGGAAGAGGGCTGGATTTGGGGGTGTGTGTGGGGAGGGGGATGAGAAAGAATGTGATAGATTCTGGAGAAGGTGCACTGCAAAGGGTGAGATTTGATGAGCAACTCGCTAGACGCTGCTTGGCTTCCACATTTAGGCTTCTGAGTTATTGGGGAGGGGGCCCACCTGGAAGTCGGACCTAGAAGCCCTAGTTCCTAACAGCCCCCCTCCCCGGTCCGTTGCTCTCTTTGCTACTGATCCCGTGACACCTCTGCCACCACCCTCTCTAGCCACTAGACTGCATTCCCCTCCAGGGCTGAGAATCCAGCAGTCCTGACGGCAACCCCCCCACACACACATTGCTCCAATTAATCTCTCTGCCTCTCAATTTCTGATTCCTCTGACAATACAAACCCCCTTTGCTCCAGGATCCGTTTCCCTCCGAGAGTCCTGGCTCCCTGGAAATGTCCCTGAAAGAGACCCCCTTTTTCTCTGAGCCTGGGCTGAGCGAGTTCTGGCCCTGCCTTTCGACCATCTCCCTGCATCTTTCCTCTTACTTTCTTCCCTTGCTTCGAAGACATTTTATAAATGGCTCAACGCTCTGAGAGCCCTCCATTCGCCTTCCCCCTCTCGCATGAACACATGAAGCTGCCTTATACTGAATCAGACCCTTCGTCCATCAAAGTCAGTATTGTCTAATCAGACAGGCAGCGGCTCTCCAGGGTCTCAGGCAGAGGTCTTTCACATCACCTACCTGCCTGGTCCCTTTAACTGGAGAGGCCGGGGATTGAACCAGAATCTTTTGCATGCCAAGCAGATGCTCTCCACTGAGCCACAATCCCTCCCCTCTCCTGTTCTCCTTCTCTCCTCCTCCCTCTCTGCCTAGATTCTACTCCAGTTTCACAGTGGGGAGGGGGAGACCATACACACCTTAGGGACCTGCCTTATCCAGGGCCAGACCATGGGGCTGTCTTCCTGGCAGCAGCTCTGCAAGAGCTCAGGCGCAGAGAAAGATTTCTCAGGGGATGCTGGTCAGACCCTTACAAACTGGGAATTAAGCCTGCAGTGGCTCAGGCTAGCCTGATAGCATCGGATCTCGGAAGCTGAGCAGGGTCAGCCCAGGTTAGTATTTGGATGGGAGACCACCAAGGAATAACAGGGTTGCTACGCATAGGCAGGCCTTGGCAAACCACCTCTGTTAATCTCTTGCCTTGAAAACCCCATAAGCCTTATGTTGGCTGTGACTTGTCGGCACTTTTATGCACACAAACCTGGAACCCTTGGTGTTCAAACATCAGTGTGGACCCTCTGCCTAGTTAAGAACATAAGAAAGGCCATGCTGGATCAGACCAAGGTCCATCAAGTCCAGCTGTCTGTTCACACAGTGGCCAGCAGGTGCCTCTAGGAAGCCCACAAACAAGACAACTGCAGCAGCACCATCCTGCCTAATATAATAGGCATGCTCCTCTGATATTGTAGAGAATAGGTATGCATCATGGCTAGTATACATTTTGACTAGTAGCCATGAATAACCCTCTCCTCCATGAATATGTCCACTCCCCTCTTAAAGCCTTCCCAGTTGGCAGCCACCACCACATCCTGGGGCAGGGAGTTCCACAATTTAACTATGCACTGTGAGAAGAAATAAGTTAACACAGGAAACTGCCTCATACAGAGTCCGATCCAGCCAGCCTATCACTGTCTGAGATCCCTTTAACTGGAGACGTCAGGGGTTAAACCTAGGTCTCTGCTCATGCAAGAGTTTGCCCTACCACTGAACTGTGAGGCCCTGCTCAGTACCACACATATCTGCCTTACACTGAGCCACCTAGCCCAATACTGGGAGCAGCTCTCCAAGGGCGATGGTTGAGTGTTTGTGGCTCCGTGGCAGAGCATCTGCTTTGGCATGCAGAAGATCCCAGGTTCAATCCCCGGCATCTCCTGTTAACAGATCAGGAAGAGGATTGTGTGAAGGACCTCCACCCAAGACCCCGGACAGCCACTGCTGGTCAGAATAGACAAGGCTGACCTGGGGAGACCAAAGCGTTTAACTCATGTAAGGCAGCTTCATGTGTACCAGTGTGGTGTAGTGGTTAAAAGCGGTGGTTTGGAGTGGTGGACTCTAATCTGGAGAACCGGGTTTGATTCCCCACTCCCCCACATGAACTGCGGACGCTAATCTGGTGAACCAGGTTGGTGTCCCCACACCTACACACGAAGCCAGCTGGGTGACCTTGGCTAGTCCCCACCTACCTCACAGGGTGTCTGTTTTGGGGAGGGGGAGGGAAGGTGATTGTAAGCCAGTTGGATTCTTCCATAAGTGGTAGAGAAAGTCGGCATATAAAAACTAACTCTTCTTCTTCTACCCAAGATTCTTTCAATTAGAGAAATCTTGAATTGAACATGGGACATGTAAGGCAGCTACCCCAGCTAAGGGTGTACATGCATCTTTGCCCCTGAGCTGGCCTTTGGCTGGGGATTAAGGGTGGGATAAAAATGGAAAATAAATAAGCAATAAAGGGACAGGTACTAGAATGCACATTTTGGGAGGTGAAATCCCGAGTCCCACAGATGTGAAGCTGGGTCGCTGAGGACAGACAGAGACACAAACATGCACACAATGCTCAACCAAACATACAAATTTGCTAGCACACACATTAGACAGACAAGTGTTTCTCTCCCTTCCTTGATGCACGCAACGGGAGTGCATCAAATGCAAATGCCCACACGAGCAGACGTTCACGGGTGCACTGGGAGGTCAGCGCCAGAACTGCCTCCCACTTCTTCCCTCCGCCCTGCCAGATGGCATGACGTGCCCACCCCATGTCCCTGCACCCCACGAGGGCTGGGAGGCAGATGCTGAGCCCCGGGCTCCCACACCCAGGAGAACCACGCCGGGAAAAGACTAAAGCTTCCACATGGGGTTGCACAACAAAGAGGAATAAAAAGGGGCCTGGGGATGAACACATGAAGCTGCCTTATAATGAATCAGACCCTTGGTCCATCAAAGTCAGTATCGTCTACTCAGACCAGCAGCTGCTCTCCAGAGTCTCAGGCAGGGGTCTTTCACATCACCTACTTGCCTAGTCCCTTTAACTGGAGATGCCGGGGATTTAACCTGGGAGCTTCTGCATGCCAAGCAGATGCTCTACCACTAAGCCACAGCCCCTCACCTCTCTTTTATTAGGAGTATATAAGCTTTGGAGTTATGACGGTCTTTTAATTGGCTAAAAAGAAGAAGAAGAAGAAGAGTTGGTTTTTATATGCTGACTTTCTCCACCACTTAAGGAAGACTCAAACTGATTTACAATCACCTTCCCCTCCCCATAACAGACACCCTGGGAGGTAGGTGGGGCTGAGAGCTCTTAATAGAACTGTGACTAACCCAAGGTCATCCAGCTGTCTTCATGTGGAGGAGTGGGGAAACAAATCCAGTTGACCAGATTGACCTCCACCACTCATGTGGAGGAGCAGGGAATCAAACCCGGTTCTCCAGATCAGATTCTATCACTCCAAAGAGCTGCGTAGCTAAGGCCTTGGTACCAAAGGAGGCTAGCCCAGGAAGGGAAATGCCCTCCCCTAACTGGGATTCCTTCTAGAGGCACTTGCCTCTGCCATGTTGTTTTCACAAGGAGCTCAGGGAGGTGTACAGAATACTTACACCCCCCCCCCATTTTATCCTCACAACAACCCTGTGGTAGGTGAGGCAGAAAGTGAGTGATGGGATCCAAGGTCACACAGTGAATATCATGGGGGGGGGGGACTTGAGCTTGGGTTTGCCAGACCCTAGCCCAACACTCTAACCACAATACTACACCACACTGAAGGTATCTGAAGTTATGACTCACGAAAGCTCATACCCCGCCAGAAATTTTGTTAGTATTTAAGGTTCTACTGGACTCTTGCTCTTTTCTACTACCACACCATACGGGCTGTCTTCTTCCCCCTTCTTCCCCTAGCTGGGAAGCTATCCAAGAGATTCAGGTTTCCTAACTGTCCCCCCACTACACTTCAAATATGAGATGGGCCCACATTCCCATGATGCCACAGAACTTGGGCCCTGGTTCTCACCCACTAGGTGGTCATCCTGTGTCTGGATTGGACTGTTTCGGACTGCAAAGGTTGTGTGTGTGCGTGTCACAGAATGTTCCTCCAGTTTTAAAAATACAGAAAGCTAGCATGTCAGGGAGAGCCTTTTCCCCTGATATGCTAGCTGTCCACATGCACGGATCGTTTATTTTGAGTGAGGAGGAACATTCAGTTGTGTGAATGCTGTGGCACAGAAGGCTCCTCTAGTTTTAAAAATACAGAAAGCTAGCATGTCAGGGAGAGCATTTTCCCCTGATATGCTAGCCATCTATGTGCAAGGAGGTTTTTTTCTTTTGAGTAACATTCAGTCACATGAATGCTATATTCCAGCAGTACAACCCAAACCCAGGCCAACCACTTCCACTGAGAACAATGCCAAGGAACAAGTTGGTACAGAGGTTAAACTGGCACGGCCTTTGCCGCTCTTTGAAACCTGGAGTCCCTGGTGTGCTTGGGCAAATGCTATTTATCTCTTGGCTTGAGTTCCCTCTCTGTAAAATAGATGGGGGGAGGGGGAAGACCTATACCTACAAAACTGTTGGAGCGGTAAAGATGTTCAAGAACTTATTGCATTCGTTTGATTGTTTTTTAAAAAATATATTTGACTGCAACTAGCACTGTAAGGGTCGTTGGACACAGAACTGTAGGGAAACACAAGTAGAAGGTGTGTGTTTGTGTGTGTGTGGGAGAGGATAAGGAAGACAGCATAAGAGAGAGAAAAAGGTATGGCTGTCTCCTGCTATTCTGCTTAGAAACGGAGGGTGGTCAACAGGCCTACTTTACAGAGGAGGATGGGAGATTGCAATGGGACCAAGGTCACCCTGAGAGTTTCACTGATGGGCGGGAATCTGAACACGAGCCTTACTTGTCCAAGACTAACACTACATCCCAGATATAGAGGAGGGCAGGAAGCTGTTCCTGTTGGCAGCAGAGGATAGGATTCGCAATAATGCGTTTAAATTGCAGATGGAAAGGTACCGGCTAGATATTAGGAATTTTTTTTTTTACAGTTAAGAGTTGTTCGACAGTGGAATCAGCTCCCTAGGGAGGTGGTAAGCACCCCCTCACTGGCAGTCTTTAAGCAGAGGCTGGACAAGCACTTGTCAGGGATGCTCTAGGCTGATCCTGCATTAAGAGGAGGTTGGACTAGATGGCCTGTATGGCCCCTTCCAATTCATTGATTCTATAATTCTATATCATACAGCCTCTCCTGAGGAATGCAGTATAAATGATTAACCCAGCAGGACCCTTTAATGGGGTTTGTCATGGGTTCCTAGCAGAACCCTTGGCCCTTCTGCTGCCTCTAAGGCTTCCGCACCGGCTGAGATGGATTCCCTCCCGGTCACAGTGCCAGAGCTCGCCGGCAAGACAGATTTCTCCCCAGTGTTTGTTCGGGGCTTGCCAGCGTGGGGGAAAGGAGCTGGCGCTCGGCCCTCGGAGCTCGCAAGTTAATGGCTAGTGGTGCGTCACTCGGGGAAATCTAGATCTCGCTCAGGTATCCCCTTCCTTGGCTTCCGTTCCTGGCATCGTTGGGGCCAGCCCAGAACTTGAGCCTGGTGCATTCAGAGGGAAACGAAGCTGCAGATTTTTGCTCGGGCATGAAACTCGAGGACCGCGCACAGGCCAGCCAAGCTAACAAAACTGTCCTCGGATGAGGCAGGGAAGACAGATCAAAGAAAGGTACCTTGTTGCCCAATTTAGAAACCCAGCTTCCTGCCAAGGAGTTATTTTCACCGATAGTTTCCCCCCACCCCCAACTTGGCAAGGTGCCCATCCTAACAATAAAATTAATACTTGGCCATTTACATAGCCCATTTCAAAGGTTCGAAGCGTGTCATGTACATTATCTTAGTCGTTTGTACCTTGGCCCTGTAAAGCAGGCCAGTATTTTTATCCCTGTGTTGCATTTGACAATAGGGACCTAGCTAAAGCTGTCTATTCAGTCCATGGCCAAGCAGGGGATTTGAACACAGAGGAAGCCCACATGACTGAAAAAACAGGACTGGCAGATTAGAGCTCATCTCTCATTTCTATCCCTGCTGAATTTGTATGTCTGACTGCTTGTTAAAGCACAGGCGCATGGGCGAGGTGGGTGGAGGAATGTGGGAACTCTTCACCAGCTCAGAGACGTCCTCTACCACTACTTGGTTTGCCCCCAGGCTGGTTTCTAACTCAATTTATGCTCAGGTTCTTTCCTCTACCTTGTAGCTTAAAAAAAACACACTTATCTCTAGCTATCACTTGAAAGATCAGCAGCCAAGAGATAAAACGGGAGGGACAGATGAGCGATAGAAAGCCGGAGCTGGTGGGTCACACTCAGCCAGCGAATGCTTTCTTCCTGTCGCTCTTTTTGTATAAATAGCACAGACACCTTTAAAGCATCTGGTCGCCGAGACAACGCGGACCTTTAATCCCCTCGCAATTATTTCCCAAACTGCTTCGGAGCGGTTACCTTTCTCCGTGCTCAGCCCCACGGCCACCGGTGTCCTAGAAGCATAATCACTCCGGTGCACCGACAGACGCTCCTCTCTTTTCATCCATCTCAACATGCAAGATACGACCCGCCAGTTTCCCTGCTCCAGTCATGGAGAGACCGAAGGCCAGAGGGTTTCACAAACTATTACCCGCCAGTTTCCACGCCGTAAGCAGGGAGAGCAACAAAGCCTAGGTCAGGGGTGTCAAACATAAGGCCCGGGGGCCGGATCCGGCCCCTTGAGAGCTCTTATCCAGCCCGCGAGCCAACCACTGCCCCACACTCTCGATCTGGGCTGGCGAGGCATGGCCTGGCCTGACCAAGTGACATTTATGTCATATCCGGCCCTCGTAACAATTCAGTTTGACACACCTGGCCTAGGGAGTTCCAGTGGGCCTTGTCAAGTAGCATCAGCCAGATTCCATTCCATACGTAACCATGAGACCCCCGAAATACTAATTAGTTGCAAAATAGATCTCTCCAGGTTCTGTGCCGTAAGATGAGAGAGATCCCCCCCAAAGACTGGAGAGCTTTAACGGGCCCTGCAAATTATCACCTGCCATTTTCTATACTGTAAGCAGAGCGATCCCGAAGACTAGACAGTTTCAAAAGTTGCATATTAAATCAGTGTCTTCCACCTGCACGCAAAGACTTGAGTGGAGAAATAAAACGAAGTTGTTCTGGGAGGAAAAGGGCAGGCTCGTTATACTCCGGTTGTTAATTTTCAGGACAGCCTGCTATGGAAGCACGTCCATAGAATCTTTTTGTCCTAGAATCTGTCCTCCCAAATTCGAAACAGCCAACTGTGATGGTCATTGGTGGGGGAAAGGCACCCTACATATACTCAGCGCCCCCTTTCATTATTATTCCACAGAACCATAGCTCAGCAGTTAGAGCATCTGCTTGGCATGCAGAAGGTCCTAGGTTCAATCCCCGGCACCTCCAGTCAAAAGCATCAAGTTGCAGGTGATGTGAAAGGCCCCGCCTGAAACCCTGGAGAGCTGCTGCCAGTCATAGTAGACCGTACTGACTTTGATGGACCAAGGGTCTAATTCGGCATACAGCTGCTTCATGTGTCTAACTCCAGGCTTTGAGGCTAAGCTTGGTGAGCCCCAAGACAAATTAATCCTTCCTGGAAGATTACAGGCCATTCTACGGGGGTTTAACCACACATGTTTTGCTCTGCAGCTTCTTCTTCCTTCAACCCAGATTGCTGATTGAATAATCAATATACCATATTTCAAGGCTTCACACATGTTATTTTAGTAACTATTACAACAGCCCTATAAGGTCGGCTGGCACCATCATACCTGTGTTGCTGATGGGACAGACGGGAGGTTGACACAATAGGGATTGCCCCAGGTTATTGAGCAAGATCTGCAAAGGTCCTTCCTCTCAGTCATTCAGGCTTCAGAATATACCCAGAGTCTTAACAGTAGCATCCTTGTACAACCCTAGGCTACTACACACTAGCAAAATGCCTGTCATTATGATGTGCTGCCTGTGTGTGTGTGTTAAGAGCCGTCAAGTCGCTTCCGACTCATGGAGACCCTATGAATCAGTGTCCTCCAAAACGTCCTATCTTTGACAGCCTTGCTCAGGCCTTGCAAATTGAGGGCCGTGGCTTCCTTTATTGAGTCAATCCATCTCTTGTTGGGTCTTCCTCTTTTCCTGCTGCCCTCAACTTTTCCTAGCATGACTGTCTTTTCCAGTGACTCTTGTCGTCTCATGATGTGACCAAAGTACGACAGTCTCCACGGCTGCCCTTCCCCGTCTCAATCTCCTTCTGATTTCTTGGCTGCAGTCTCCCTTTTGGTTGATGATGGAGCCAAGGAATAGAACATCTTTAACAATTTCAATTTCCTCATTGTCCACCTTAAAGTTGAGTAATTCTCCTGTAGTCATTACTTTTGTCTTCTTTTGCCGCTTACGACACTATAAACGTGCTTTGCAACTAAAGCCATCTTTGGGGGCTGTGCTTTGGATGCCCTGGTCATCTGAGGCTAGACAACCAGAGAAAGCCTTCTCGGTTGTGGCACCAGAACTGTGGGATTTCCTCCCCTCTGTCCCTGTCTACCATTCTCTTCTGCCAGATGGATGAAGAACTTTTTGCTTCCACTGGCATTCCCTTTTTGATCCTTCTTCCTTTTAACGTTTTACATTGTTGTTATAAGTGAGTCTGCAGGAACGTTGTTTTTACAGTTGGGTGTAAGGTTTTTTTTAACCTGTTTGTTGCCTTGAGGGCCCTAATTGGATGGTAAGGCCGGATTAAAATGTTTTAAATAAATAATACATAAGGAGCCAGGGACTGTGTATTGGAAGGATCTCTGGGATGCTGCAGCGTATCTGCATAACAAACCCTGCTCCCCCACAATAAGGCTAGCCAGGCACGATTTTGGCTGTTACCGCACTAGGTATTCCCAGTGATGTATCAAGAGTTTGGAAATGTTATAAAAAACATCACTTTAAAAGGGTTTTTGGATGCCACAGCTAAAAAATGGTTGGAAGACGTCTTCACAGCTAAAGGGGCCAAACAAAGTGCAAACAGTATTTTTTATAACATTTCCAAACTCTTAATACATCGCTGGGAATACCTAGTGCGGTAACAGCCTTTACCTCTCAGAAGATTGCACCCAGGTGAACTCCAGGATAATCTGGGATAACACTAGGATAATCTGCACCAACAGGCCCCTCAGCCACTGCCAATCAAGCCTTCCCTATCTGCACAACAATCTATGTATCGCCATGCTGAGTTTCTTGGTCATACTCATGTTGACAGAATTAGGGTTGTCAGGTCCCTCTTTGCCACCAGCGGGAGGTTTGTGGGGCGGAGCCTGAGGAGGGTGGGTTTGGGGAGGGGCTTCAATGCCATAGAGTCCAATTGGCAAAGTGGCCATTTTCTCCAAGTTCTCCAGCTAGCACCTGGAGATCTCCAGCTAGTACCTGGAGGTTGGCAACCCTAGACAGATTACTAGGAAATGGTCATGATATGTATACACATAAGATTGAGATCACTTATCATGTCCTGAGCTTCCTCCATGGAACTCAAGACCAACAGCCGTGGTTCTTTTCTCCCTCTTTGTTTCCTGCTCACAACAGCCCTGCAAAACAGACTAAAGTGAGAAAGAGCGAGCGGGTCAGGATCACCCAGATCATTCCTCCATCCACACTGGGTCTCAGAGTGTTGGCATGGCAAGAATCATGAGGCTGCTCAGGGGAGGAGGAAGGAGAGCAATGAGGATGCTTAGGGGCCGGGAGACCAGGCCCTATGAGGAAAGGCGGAGGGAGTTGGGGATATTTAGTCTGGAGAAGAGGAGGCTGAGGGGGGGGGACATGATTGCTCTCTTTAAGGAGGTTGAGGGGGGTACATGATTGCTTTTTAAAAGTATTTGAAGGGCCGTCACTTAGAGGAGGGCAGGGAGCTGCTCCTGTTGGCAGGAGAGGATAGGACTCACAATAATGGGTTTAAATTGTGAGCGGAAAGGCACTGGCTGGATATTAGGAAAATATTTACAGTCAGAGTTGTTTGACTGTGGAATCAACTACCTAGGGAGGTGGTGAGGCCTCCCCACCTCAGCAGTCTTTAAGCATCACTTGTCAGGGATGCTCTAGGCTGATCCTGCATTAAGCAGGGGGTTGAACTAGATGGCCTCTGTGGCCCCCTCCAACTCTATGATTTTAAGTGGAGCAGGGTACAAATTCATTGGTTCTTGTAGGTTATCCGGGCTGTGTGACCGTGGCCTTGGTATTTACTTTCCTGACGTTTTGCCAGCAGCTGTGGCAGACATCTTCAGAGGCGTAACACTGAAGGACAGTGTCTCTCAGGGAACAAATTGTTATCTGAAAGTCTCCAAGATCCCAGGCCTGGTGGTCATGGAAAGTACTATCAAGTCACAGCCAACTTATGGCAACCCCATAGGGTTTTCAAGGTAAGAGACAAGCAGAGGTGGTTTGACATTGCCTGCCTCTGCGTAGCACCCCGGACTTCCTCAGTAGTCTCCCACCCAAATACTAACCAGGGCTGACCATCTTCTGGGTATGGAACAGTGGTCACTGGGTGTGTATGTGTGTGTGTGTGGGGAAAGTAGTTGTGAATTTCCTGTATTGTGCAGGAGGTTGGATGAGAGGATCCTGGAGGTCCCTTCCAACTCTATGTTTCTGTGATTCTATAACCCTGCTTAGCTTCCGAGATCCGGGTAGCCTGGGCCAGCCAGGTCCGAGCCACCCCAAGTCTAGTGTTGCCTTAACCGCGTGTCGTTTCTCCCTTTCCACCTCTTTTCCAGGGCCTGCAAAGCCGTCTACCATGGAAAGGCTGCTGCTGGTCCAGCTGCTAATGGTGGGGAGCGCGCTGGCTCAGATCGAGGCCTGTCCCTTCCACTGCGTGTGCCAAAACCTCTCCGAGTCGCTCAGCACGCTCTGTGCCAACAAGGGTTTGCTCTTCATCCCGCCCAACATCGACCGGCGGACGGTGGAGCTGCGCCTGGCCGACAACTTCATCCGGGTGGTGGAGCCGCCGGACTTTCTGAACATGTCAGGCCTAGTGGACCTGACCCTGTCCCGAAACACTATCGACACCATCCGCCCCTTTGCCTTCGGGGACCTGGAGAGTCTCCGCTCGCTCCACCTGGATGGCAACCGGTTGACTGAGATTGGGGAAGAGGCCTTGCGAGGGATGTTGAACCTTCAGCACCTCATCATAAACAACAACCAGCTGGTGGACATCTCAGTGGTCGCCTTCGATGACTTCTTGTTGACCCTTGAGGACCTGGATTTGTCCTATAACAACCTGCAGACCGTCCCCTGGGAAGGGATACAGGGGATGATCTTCCTTCACACGCTCAACTTGGATCACAACCTTATCAACTTCGTCATGGAAGGCACTTTTGCTGAGCTGTACAAACTGTCTCGGTTGGATATGACCTCCAACCGTCTTTACACGCTGCCCCCCGACCCGCTCTTTGCCCGCTCTCAAGTTGGGGTCATCAGTCCGACCCCTTACACCTCCACCATTGTGCTCAGCTTTGGCGGGAATCCCTTGCATTGCAATTGCGAGCTGCTGTGGTTGCGGCGCTTGGCTCGGGAGGACGATATGGAGACCTGTGCCTCCCCTCCACAGGTAGCTGGCCGGTATTTTTGGTCCGTGCCCGAGGAAGAGTTCACCTGCGAGCCGCCGCTCATCACCCGCCACACCCACAAGCTCTGGATCTTGGAAGGCCAGAGAGCCACCCTGAGGTGCCGGGCCATCGGAGACCCGGAACCGGTCATCCATTGGGTCTCCCCCGACGACAAGATCCTCTCCAACTCCTCCAGGACCATGTCATTTCGCAACGGGACGCTGGACATCCTGGTGACGACCATCCGGGACGACGGGGCCTACACTTGCATTGCCATCAATGCGGCCGGGGAGTCCACAGCTGTCGTGGATCTCAAAATCATCCCCTTACCCCATCGGGGGAACGGCAGCATCACCGTGCTGCAACAGGACCCCGGCTCCTCCGATATCGCCACCTCAGCCAAGACGTCGGCCAACGCCACCGAAGGGGGTTCTGAGCGGAGAGTGGAGGTGTCCGACGTGACTGCCACCTCGGCACTGGTGCGCTGGGTGGCTGACAAGTCGTCCTATGCGGCGTGGATGTATCAGATCCAATACAACAGCACTGTGGATGAGACGCTCATTTACAGGTAAATGGTTCCTGGGGATGGAAAGTGGGGCGGGGTGGATTCTTCGCCTGGCCTCCTCTCATGACGCACCTGAACCGCTTGCTCTGATAGATCATGATGGGTAGCCATGTTAGTCTGCCACTAGCAGTAGAAAAGAGTAGGAGTCCAGTAGCATCTTAAAGACCAACAAAATTTCTGGCAGGGAATGAGCTTTCGTGAACCACAGCTCTCTTCTTCAGATACAGCTAGAATGTGAGTCCATCTGTCCTTAAGTAGAGATGACTGAATTAGACACACAATGGCAATTTAAATGTCAAAAGCAAGCGAATGACATTAGCAGGCGTGATTGGATTAGGTGTGATATGCAGAGGGGTAGAGGGCGTGGAGAAATCAGCATTGGTAATGAGACAGGAATTCCAGCTCTCTATTCAATCCAGGAGAATGCATAGTCTTGAGCTTCATTATTAGTTGTAATCCAGCAGTCTCTCTTTCTAATCTCCCTTCGAAATCCTTTTGTAAGAGAACTGCTACTGTTAAATCAGCAACTGAATATCCTGGAAGGTTAAAATGTCCCCCCCCCCCACTGGTTTCTGAATGTTGTGGTTTCTGATGTCAGACTTATGTCCATTCCATCTTTGTCACAGGGACTGGCCTATTTGTCCAATGTAGAGGGCGGAAGGGCATTGGTGGCATGTGATGGCATAAATCATGTTAGAAGATGAACAGGAGTACTACTTGCTCTGAAACACAGTCTCTTTAATCCTCTCCTCCCCTGAGGAAACAGCAAAATGATGCTCTGGCAGAGAGAAGCCTGCCCTCATGATACACCATGCTGTTGCTGTTCGCGAGCAACTGGGGTGTAAGGGGAAAGCCCGGCCCAAACCTTTCTGGCTGTGCTTAGGACGTATGGGGTTCAAGAGCCCTTTGCCAAGGCCAATATATAAGTTTGAACGGCGAGTATCCAACTCGTCAAAATTCCTTGCCGTTCAGCACTTTTTGCCAAGCCAAGGTTCTAGTTGTTAAAGCTGCAAAGACTGAATTGGAAATGATTAAGGCAATGAGCAGGAAAATCTCAAGTTTCCAGGAGAGGGGGCACTAGTTAAGCGGAATTTCCAGGGTATGTATGTATATATGTGCATGCGTGCGCATCGCATATAGCTCTTCGCTTCTCAGCAGGAAGTACAATTATGCAAAACAACCATGTGCAAAAAAGGTTTTTTTGCCATCAAGTCACAGCTGACTTATGGCGACCCTGTAGGGCAATGGTGGCGAACCTATGGCACGCGTGCCAGAGGTGGCACTCAGAGCCCTCTCTGTAGGCACACGAGCTGTCGCCCCAGCACAGAGTTTGCCTGAGTTCGTTCCCCCGGCTGAGGAGGCTGGGGACCAGCGGTGCCTTCCCGGCTCCTCCAGGAAGCGCCGGGCTCCTTTCCAGTGCCTTCTCCGCAGTCACAGGCTGCATGTTCCGGAAGTAAAGACAATGACGAGCCTTCTGCCGAGGACTGGAAGAGGCGGAGCCGGGACGGAGCTGGACCAGGAGTGGGACACCTGGGCGGCTGTCTGCGGCAGGCTGGTTGGTGACAGCAGCGCATATTCATGTGTTCATATGGAATGGAATATTCCATATTCCATTCCATATGAACACATGAACCCAGGAAGCAGCCTTATACTGAACCAGACCGTTGGTCCATCAAAGTCAGTATTGCGTACTCAGACTGGTAGTAGCTCTCCAAGGTCTCAGGCTGAGGTCTTTCACATCACCTACTTGCCTAGTCCCTTTAACTGGAGATGCCGGGGACTGAACCTGGGACCTTCTGCGTGCCAAGCAGATGCTCTACAAACTGGGCCACAGCCCCTCCCCAGTCTCTAAATATGAATCCGATAGAGTCTGCCAGGCTCTAATTACCACCTGGCTTAAAAAACCCCCACAGAACATAAAACTATCTAAGAGGTTGCTTGCTCTTTCCATTCAGCTAATTCAAGGCATTCCAGCAGCCTGCCATGAGTCCTGTCCCCCCACCCATCTTCCACCTCTGAATACCATTTTTTGCAAGCCACTGTCTTGTAGTTAAGGAAGCAGAGGATTTGGCGGGGAGGCAGCTGCCCAAGAGGCACAGTAAATGCAGAGCTGACAATTGAACTCTGGGGAGAAGGAGTGAGCCGGGTGGCCTCCGGCTGCACAGAACTTATTCTGGCTCCGAATGGCTCTGTCTGCGATCTGCCAATTGTCCGGCTCGTGGGCACAGGAGGGAGGCCGGCTGCCAACCTGACAGTTGGAGGACGGGTGTTACTTTATCCCATAGTTGCTAGAGCCAAGAGATGGGGCTCCAGAGCAGGAGGTCCATGGTATGAATCTCACTTCTATCATAGTGGCTTATGGCAAACCCTTCTTGGAGTGGTGGACTCTGATCTGGAGAACCGGGTTTGATTCCCCACTCCTACACATAAGCAGCGGAGGCTGATCTGGTGAATTTGTTTCCCCACTCCCACACATGAAGCCAGCTGGGTGACCTTGGGCTAGTCACTCTCTCAGCCCCACCTACCTCACAGGGTGTCTGTTGTGGGGAGGGGAAGGGAAGGTGATTGCAAGTCGGTTTGAGTCTCCCTTAAGTGGTAGAGAAAGTCGGCATATAAAAATCCTTCTCTTCTCTTTAATACCCTCTGCTCCCCTACCAGTCTGCAGTACAGAAATAATGAACACATGAAGCTGCCTTATACTGAATCAGACCCTGGGTCCATCGAAGTCAGTACTGTCTACTCGGACCGGCAGCGGCTCTCCAGGGATTCAGGCTGAGGATATTCACATCACCTACTTGCCTAGTCCCTTTAACTGGAGATGCCAGGGATTGAACCTGGGACTTTCTGCATGCCAAGCAGATGCTCTACCACTGAGCCATGGCATTGAGGGGAGGGGACAATTTCATCCTCATCCTTCTGCCTCCTGACCTGTGCTGATAAGGCTGTCAACTTCCAGGTGCTGGCTGGAGATCTCCTGCTATTACAACTGATCTCTAGGTGACAGATGTCACCTTAGAGAAAACGGCTGCTTTGGAAGGTGAACTCTATGGCATTATAACCCCATTGAAGTCCCTCCCCTCCCCAAAACCTGCCCTCATTAGGCTCCACCCCCCAAAATCTCCAGGTATTTCCCAATCTGGAGACTCCCAAACCTGTTCTCTTGTCTGCGCACCTGTTCTCTTGTCTGGGTTCTGCATACTCCTTCGACCTGGGAGTCAGAAGGGGCAGCAGGAACAGAGAGGAATGTAGGAAAACATTGTGCACCCTCCATGCACAGGTGGTTGGACACAAACTCTTGTATGCGAAACGTTTGGAACACCAAATGTGGCAATATAAGGGACCTATAATATTATTAACAGTCCCTCTTAATTCTGTGCAAATTCTGTGCATGCATTCAAGAAGATCAGGTGGCAACCATTTTTAGGCTATAAGGGGGAAAGCCCTTGCATGTTTTGACTGCTTCCCTATGGGATAAAGGTCCCACCTCCCTGCGTGTCAGGGAGACAGGATGGATGAAAACAGATGCTTTTAAAAAAAGTTAATTATAGCCTCTCTTTAAAAACACCTGGATTTAAAAGGAAATCTGAATTTAATCTGCACCAGTGTTGGAAGCCTGCCCTTTTAATTTCTTAAAACTGAATTACAACCCTCGATCAATCACGCTGAGTTAAGAAGTCAGACAGGACAAGATAAAATGTCTGCCTTCCAAGGCTAAGCACAGTAAATGCCACAAACCGTGTACTGTGTTCATTATCTTCCTGCTGGACCCAGATGCTATCCAGGCACTTAGAATCCAGGACGGACCATCCTGTATCTCTCCAGGAAGCCCATATGGATAACACTGTGTTCCTGTTTTATGACCTTCAATGATCCTAGCTCTGTAATGGGTTCCGTTCCCAAATTACTGAACATTAATGGCCCTCCCAGCCAAACAAGATGGAGATTTACTTTCTATCTCCTGAGGAGGCAGTAGTTTGCCTTCCTTGTAGATCTTCCCTGGCACTCCCAAACTCTGACCAATGCCCCTTTACTCACAGAGTAAATGCCTTGTTGTTCAACGGGACTTCTAGATGATGATGAAGAAGAGTTGGTTTTTATATGCCGACTTTCTCTACCACTTAAGGGAGACTCAAACCAGCTTACAATCGCCTTCCCTTCCTCTCCCCACAACAGACACCCTGTGAGGGAGGTGGGGCTGAGAGAGCTCTAAGAGGGCTGAGAAAGCTCTAAGATAGCTGTGACTAGCCCAAGGTCATGTGTAGGAGTGGGGAAACAAATCCAGTTCACCAGATTAGTCTCTGCCGCTCATGTGGAGGAGTGGGGAATCAAACCAGTTCTCCAGATCAGACTCCACCGCTCCAAACCACTGCTCTTAACCACTACACCACGCTGGCATGCGGAGGTCTGCAGCTTCAGATTTCAAGGCCAGCGGACCAGGGCTGCAGCCATATGATGTTGGATACTGTGCTATTGTTACGCTGTAGCAATCACTTACAACTGGATTGTCTTGTCCACACAGGAGAATCCAGCTGTGAATGATAGCTATAGCACAACAATAGCACAATTACAAGCCACAACTGGATGCGACCCCTGGTTTCTCGCCCCTGCATGTGCGCAGAGAGCAAAACCAGACATCTGTCCCAACTCCAATTCTGAAGAATGTGCAGACTTCCATTACCAAAGGGTTTTGGATTCTTCTCATAGGCTGAATAAAGGCTTTATTCTGTTGTAGATTTGTTTATAATTGTCAGAGCAACTGGATCATAATATGCATGCTTTTTCAGGAACCATGACACTTGTCTCATATCAAGGTTCATCTAACCCAGCATTGTCTATTCAAGCTCAGATAGGTCTTTTCCAAAATAGGATATTTGGACACTTTTAGCCAGCGTGGTGTAGTGGTGTAAGAGCGGCAGACTCTAATCTGGAGAACTGGGTTCGATTCCTCACTACTCCACATGCAGCCTGCTGGGTGACCTCGGGCCAGTCACAGTTCTCTCAGAACTCTCTCAGCCCACACAGAGGTTGGCAATGGCAAACCACCTCTGAACGTCTCTTGCCTTGAAAACCCTACAGGGTCGCCATAAGTCAGCTGCGCGCGCGCACACACAACACAAAATCAAATATAGGATGTATATAAGTCATGTCAGACTAATCTTATCTCCTTTTTTGAGAAAGTTACTACCTTGCTGGATCAGGGGAATGCTGTAGACGTAGTTTATCTAGATTTCAGTAAGGCTTTTGATAAGGTTCCACATAGTATTCTAGTTGACAAATTGGGAAAATGTGGGTTAGATCCTGTTATTGTTAGATGGATCTGCAACTGGTTGATAGTACCCAAAGAGTGCTAGTTAATGGTTCCTCGTCCACTTGGAGAGAAGTGACTAGTGGAGTTCCTCAGGGATCTGAGCTGGGCCCTGTGTTGTTCAACATCTTTATAAATGATTTGGATGAAGGAATTGAGGAGATGCTTATTAAATTTGCAGATGATACTAAATTGGGAGGGGTAGCAAATAGAAGACAGGGCCAAGATGCAGGATGATCTTGACAGGCTGGAGAAATGGGCTAGAACTAATAAAATGCACTTCAACAAAGACAAATGTAAAGTTCTGCATTTAGGTAGGAAAAATCAAATGCATAATTATAGGATGGGGGAGACTTATTTGAGCAGTAGTGTGTGTGAAAAGGACCTTGGGGTCTTAGTAGACCAAACACTGAACATGAGTCAGCAGTGTGATGCTGTAACTAAAAAGGCAAACACAGTCTTGGGCTGCATCAACAGAAGTATAGTGTCCAGATCACGCGAAGTGATGGTATCGCTTTACTCTGCTCTGGTTAGACCTCAACTAGAGTACTGTGTTCAGTTTTGGGCACCACAATTTAAGAAAGATGTAGACAAGCTGGAACGTGTGCAGAGAAGGGCAACAAAGATGGTGAGGGATCTGGAGACCAAGTCCTATGAGGAAAGGTTGAAGGAGCTGGGTATGGTTTAGCCTGAAGAGGAGAAGACTGAGAGGGGATATGATAACCATGTTCAAGTACTTGAAGGGCTGTCATATAGAGGAAGGTGCTGAGTTGTTTTCTGTTGCTCAAGAAAGTCGGACCAGAACCAACGGGTTGAAATTAAATCAAAAGAGTTTCCGTCTAGACATTAGGAAGAATTTTCTAACAGTTAGAGCGGTTCCTCAGTGGAACAGGCTTCCTCGGGAGGTGGTAAGCTTTCCTTCCCTGGAGGTTTTTAAAAAGAGGTTAGATGGCCATCTGTTAGCAATGCTGATTCTGTGACCTTAGGCAGATGATGAGAGGGAGGGCATCTTGGCCATCTTCTGCTCACTAGGGGTGTGGAGGGGGGAGGTAGTTGTGAAATTCCTGCATTGTGCAGGGGGTTGGACTTGGTGGTCCCTTCCAACTCTATGATTCTATGATTCGATGTTCTACAAAGTGGGGACACAGGGAATAACAAACAGAAGTCTTGTTGCACTTAATTAAAGACAAACACATTTTAAAATTCTAGCTTCAGCTTTTGTAGACTGGACAAATGGGCTCTACCACCAAAGGTGCCACACAACTCCTGTTTATTTTTGCTGCAACAGATTATCAGGGTGACTCCTCTGGAATAATTGAGGGCCAGTTTATAACAAGTAGCAGCATCAAGGAAGTACATGAATTTCAAAATGGGAAACAGGATGTTAATCAGTCATTTAAAATCAGTCCTTTTTCTTGGTGATTGAAATGATGGACATTTCCTTAATTTAAATCAACATGCCTTATCCATTTAGCTATGCATTAATCTTTTAATCCTACTTTTTTGTGAGCAGCATACATGATTGTTTCCTGCCCAATTTCATTTAAACAAGAACCCTGCAGAGTAGATTAGACTGAAAAAAAGTGACGGGTTCAAAGTCACCTAGCCAGCTTTCAAATCCAAGTGAGAGTTAGTCCAATACTTCAGCCATTACACCACACTGAATCTGCCACAGGGAGAAAGCTAGGCTTAACCACTCTCCTTGACTTGTGAACTTTCTATAAGGGAGGTACATCCAAGCAACCTAACCCCACCTGTAGTCTGAAACAGTACAATTCCAAGAATATCCACCACTTTATTCTACTGATTGTCTAAGATGACCCTTGGTTATTCCAGAGTGACCACTTCCCCATGTCCCACCTTCACTATCACCTGGACTAGAACCTTCCCTTCCCTTCCAAGCAGGTGCCCTAAGGTGGAACAAAACCACTCTTCCCCCAGATTGTAGCTACTCCACTCAGAAGAGAAGCACAGCTGGATAGCAAAGGTCTGTCTAGTCCAGCATCCTTTCCCCCGCACAGTGTTTCCGGAAGTCCAAGAAAAGGAAGGCAACAGGACTGAAGCCATGTTTCAGAGGCAGAGCACCCATTTTGCATGCAGAAGGTCCCAGGTTCAATCTCTGGCCTTTCCAGTTAAAAGGATCAGGAAGGAGGTGATGTGAAAGACCTCAGCCTGAGACCCCGGACAGCAGCTGCAAGTCAGAGTAGACAGTACTGACCTGGGTAGACCAATGGCCAGACTCAAGATAAGGCACCTTGATGTGTTCATGTAAACGCATTCAGATCTTCTCTGTTCCCAGCATTTAGGGGTGTACTTCCCCTGAACATGGAGGTTTGTAAATCCTTTCTGTTAATTTGCCTAATTCCCCTTGAAACCATCTAAACACTGTGTGTCTCTTCTCTAATGTACGCAGTGTGCTCCTTTTCTTTTTATGAGAAATTTTCCCTTCCCCACTTCCCAATTCCCCTTTTCCTGATCCCCTCCCACTCTTTTCTCTCTCCCAGTGCTGCTCAAATGGCTTGAACTGCAGTCAAGCGTGCACAAAACAGGATTTCTCCAGCCTTCTGAGCAGACGCTTAGTCATTTCCCACTAAGAAAGCCTTGGGAGCATCAGAAACTCTGTAATGGGAAGCTGTTATTAGGTACTAGAGTTCAGAATCTAGCAGGGAATCCTGCCTCTGGCTACAGTATGAGGCTGGCTGCACTCTTTCAATGGTGAGACAAACACACTCAGAGGCATTTCCATCTCTATCCAGCGTACAAGAGGCCAACCCAGGTGTTCAATAATGTGTTTTTTAATCAGTAGAAAAGAGCAAGAGTCCAGTAGCACCTTAAAGACTAACAGCTCACTTCTTCAGGTAACAGCTCTATCCTTAAGTAGAGACGAGTGAATTCAGACACCCAATGGCAATAGCATGTAAATAGTAAATACCAGGTAATGACATTAGTGGGCGTGATTGGATCAGGTGTGTTATGCAGAGGGGTAGTAGGCGTGGAGAAATCAGCATTGGTAATGAGACAGGAATCCCAGGTCCCTATTCATTCCAGGAGAATGCACTGTCTTGAGCTTCATTATTGGTTGTAATCCAGCAGTCTCTCTTTCTAATCGCCCTTTGAAATCCCTCTATAAGAGAACTGCTACTCTTAATTCAGCAACTATGTGAATTCACTCTTCTCTACTTAAGGATAGATGGACTCACATTCCAGCTGTATCTAAAGAAGTGAGCTGTGACTCTCGAAAGATCATACCCTGCCAGAAATTTTGTTAGTCTTTAAGGAGCTACTGGACTCTTGCTCTTTTCTACTGCTACAGACAGACTAACATGGCAACCCATCGTGGTTTTAAATTGTAAGCTGCCTCGAGCAGGACTCTGAAGAGGTGGCATAGAAACATTCGAAGCAAATAAATAAATAAGAAATCCTTTCAAAAGTGTAAAGAGAACAGGAGTTGGTATGACCCCCTTGAACTGAAAATTCAAACCAGGGCTGAACCGTTAGGCTTGTAACTGATATTAATGTTTTAATGGCATTAGCCATATTAATAAATCTGAATCTGAACCTTTAGGTCAGGATTCCCCAACCTTTTTGAGCCTGCAGGCACCTTTGGAATTCTGACTACGGGCGCTGAGCAAAGTAACAAAACGGCTGCTGCAGGAGGTGGAGCCGACCACAAAATGTCAGGGATCGCAGTTATATACAATTTTAATAGTAACTCTTCAACATTTCAAGCGGAGCTCTGTTTAACAGGATGCCTTTTAATCTGCACAGCCAATCAGAAGGCCTGTTGGGGAAAAGCCTCACCCAGCTCCGCCTACTTTCTAAAAGCACTTGGCGGGCGCTAGGAAACGTGTCAGCAGGCCCCATGGTGACCGTGGGCACCACACTGGGGACCCCAGCTTTAGGGAGACCTAGTTCATATAGAGCTCCAAATCTAGAAGAAGAAGAGTTGGTTTTTATATGCCGACTTTCTCTACCACTTAAGGGAGACTCAAACCGGCTTACAATCACCTTCCCTTTCCCTCCCCACAACAGACGCCCTGTGAGGTAGGTGGGGCTGAGAGAGTGTGTCTAGCCCAAGGTCACCCAGCTGGCTTCGTGTGTAGGAGTGGGGAAACCAACCCAGTTCACCAGATTAGCCTCCGCCACTCATGTGAAGGAGTGGGGAATCAAACCCGGATCTCCAGATCAAAGTCTACTGCTCCAAATCACCGCTCTTAACCACTACACCACGTTGGCTCCCTAAAGAAACCCCCTCTCATTCTCCTCCCTAAGCACGCTGCTGTGTTTGTCGTAACCAGACAGTGGGGCATGCAACAGAGGCAACATTGGGATTGGCAGGGTTGGACTCCAGCTCTGGCCAATGTCTCAGCAGAAGTAGTATTGGGATAAATACCCTCCATCCACATCCATGAGAGCAAGCGCGGCGTAGTGTGGTTAAGGTGTCGGACTAGGATCTAGGAAAACCAGGTTCGAATCCCCACTCTCCCACGGAAACTTGCCGGGTGACTCTGGGCCAGTCACACACGCTCAGCCTCGACCCTGGCAAGTATTTGGATGGGAGACCTCCAAGGAATACCAGGGGCGTGACATGGAGGCAAGCAATGGCAAACCACCTCTGAACATCTCTTGCCTTGAAAAGCCTACGGGGTCACTATAAGTCAGCTGTGACTTGACGGCAAAAAAACCCAACACATGATTGGAAGTGGGCTACATGCACATTCACCAGTGAACACGCTCCTAGAAGCGAAAAGACCAAACACTGAGGATAGCACATGGACTTCCAACAGGCCAGCACGTGAACGATCACAGTCTCCCATGGGTGACTCCACGGAGAAAACAGCTTTTGTGCTCACTTCCCCACTCCCACAGTCCCTCCTGCAATCTCTCCTGTGCCTTCCTTCCCCCTAGAGTGGATTTTGGCAGCAGCTGGGGCAGCAGCTGGGCCTCTGAGCCCCAGCAGCTGGATCCTTCCCTCTGGGACTCAGAGTGCATTTGGGAGGGTGCGCGTGTGCGTCCGTGCACGTGGAGGGGGCAGATGAGGTCAGCGTTCACCCTGAGCACACCTCTTCAGCATTCACCCTGAGCACACCTCTTGGCATGCTCCCTGATAAGGCTAGGTGCTACTAGGGTTGCCAACTCTGGGTTGGAAAACTCCTGGAGATTTGGGGGTGGAGCCTGGGGAAGATGAGATTTTGGAAGGGGATGGGCCCTTAGCAAGGCGTGATGCCATAGAGTCCACCCTCCAAAGCAGCCATTTTCTCCAGGAGAACTGATGTATCTTGTCTGGAGATTACCTGTAACTGCAGGAGATCTACAGACCCCACCTGGAGGCTGGCAACCCTGGGTACTACCTTAAAGAACCCTTACAGCTTTTGGGTCCACACAAGACCTGCTTCACCCTGCTCCCACGGGGTTTCACCTGAACAGGCCAATGCTGCAGGCCAATGCTGCAGGGCTAGGCAGGTGTTCTCCAGGCCAGTCAATTGTTAGCCTGCAATGCTGGGCTTTGGCTGTTGCTACTGACTAAGGAGAGTCCCTGTTTTCTGATTTGGGCCTCTGCTTACATTGCGGTCCCTCTTCTGTTCCTATTTTTGCTCGTTAAAACTTTTCTAACCGTGGACTGCCCAGAAAACAAACAAAACAAACATTGGGTTCTAGATCAAATCAAGTTTGAACTGACCCCAGAAGGACTAAGCTGAGGCTGTCTGTCGTACTTTGGTCACATTATGAGAAGACAAGAGTCACTGGAAAAGACAATCATGCTAGGAAAAGCTGAGGGCAGCAGGCAAAGAGGAAGACCCAACAAGAGATGGATTGACTCTACAAAGGAAGCCACGGCCCTCAGTTTGCAAGACCCGAGCAAGGCTGTTAAGGATAGGACGTTTTGGAGGACATTAATTCACAGGGTTGCCATGTGTCGGAAGCGACTTGACGGCACTTAACACACACAATGTGAGATGGTTGCACAGTCAATCCTCAAGTTCAGCTTCCTCCCTAAAGGATTCTGTTTCTTGATCTGGGGACCCCTGCGATCCATGAGGGTACTCTAGGTGGTCTGTGTGTAGAGTTGCCAGCTCCAGATTGGGAAATACCTGTAGATTTGGGGGCTGGAGCCTGAGCAGGGCAGGGTTTGGGGAGGGTCTTCAGTGGGGTATAATGCCATAGAGTCCACCTTCCAAAGCGGTCATTGTCTCCAGGGGAACTTATCTCTATCGCCTGGAGATCCTTTGTAATAGAGGCGGTCTCCAGCCACCACCTGGAGGTTGGCAACACTATCCGTGAGTCCTTTGCGAGGAGAGATGCCCACTTGGCTAATGCGGAAAAGGAGCTTGCTCGATTTTATAGGAATGGGGTAGGGACTTTTGATCTGGGGGAAGGGGTATGAAATCATCTTCTCCCTCATTCAAAAAGTGGGAAATCATAGAACTGCCACTGCCTGCAGTCAACTGGATCCCATATCACCAGAAAATGTGCTGATTGGTTGCTGGGATCCAGTAGTTGGTACTAGGCATTCTAATTGGTTGAGTGTCCCCACAGAGCCTTAAGAAGGTCAACACAGTTACTTCAAGCATGAAATGAAACTGGTTCTGATTCAGTTTTCCAAAGCAAATGTTTCCCCATAGATATAGAGGAACACCCACCCGGCATCCACAGACAACAATAGCCAACGGCTGTATTTAACCGAATACCCAAAGTTCAGGTTTCGTTTGATGCTGGTATTTTCCTCCTGCTGCCTCTGTTCAGTTGGGCTCCAGCTAGAAATTATTTCTTGCTTTCTCCAGTCACTTTCAATCCAGGGATGAGATTGATAAGGATTCGGGTCAGAGCCTTTTGAGTTATGGTGGTGTAGAATCGGCCACCTTCTCAGACATGACTTTGTTCAAATAAGACAAACATGGATGCAGGCTTGCTTTTAAAGCATAGCTGACATGGTTCTCACTGTATTGTTTTGAGGACACCTGGGGATCTCCACGCGTAGCTTGCTGCACGCTTTAAAAGGGGGTTACCTGATACTTGGCAGGCGCCAAAGAAGGGGAGGGCTTGTAGGCCCACAAAAATTGTTATATGAAAATAAGCAGATAATGAGAGGGAGGGCATCTTGGCCCATCTTCTGGGCATGGAGTAGGGGTCACTGGGGGTGTGGGGGGAGGGACTTGTGAATTTCCTGCATTGTGCAGGGGGTTGGACTAGATTACTCTGGTGGTCCCTTCCAATTCTATGATGTCTGAGAACTGCTGCTCTGAAAATTACATCTCTGACAGGGAAACGGTGATGGACACATGTTCTGTACAGAGCATGCACTTCCACGTAAACACATGCGCATGAACTCTAGAGCCCTATACAGCGTGGTGGTGGTGGTGGTGGAAAGCGCCGTCCAGTTGCAGCCGACTTACAGCGACCTTGTAGGGTTTTCAAGGCAAGAGATGTTCAGAGGTGGTTTGCCATTGCCTCCCTCCGCATGGCAATCGTGGACATCCTTGGGGGTCTCTCATCCAAATACTAACCAGAGTTGACCCTGCTTAGATTCTGAGAGCCGATGAGGCGACTAGATCCAGGCCAGGGCCCTATACAGTGTACAGCCAGACATTTGACACACCCTGCAGCTGGCAGAAGTGTATTTTGTACTGTTGATAACCTGTGTAGGGACAATTGTGCTTCTCTAGTATCTCATCTGCCAAAGAGTTGTCTTGATTATGAAACCAGTGGAGGATGGAGGACAGATAGATAGCTGCAGAGTCAATGAATACAGAACAGGGCAGGTGGAGCAGAGCTTTCCCCAGTTCAGAACGGTGTTTGTCTCTGAGCTTGCAGAAGGATCCGCGCTATGAGTGTTGGGGTGGATAATCATGTCCATATTTTCATTTGTAAAATGCTGACAGGTTAAGTTCATTAAGCAAAAGATAACTGCTCAGCTGGGAGGGGCCAGTGGCTCAGTGGTAGAGCATGTGCTTGGCATGCAGAAGATCCCAGGTTCAATCCCTGGCATCTCCGGGTGAAAGGATCAGGTAGCATGTGATGTGAGAGACCTCAGCCTGAGACTTCGGAGAGCTGCTGCCACTCTGAGTAGATAATACTGACTGTGGTAGATCAAAGGTCTGAATCAGTAGAAGGCAGCTTCATGTGTCCATGTCAACTTACCGGGAAAAGGCAAAAAGTACCATGCTAAGCCTGACCAATCCAGACACTCCATACTGCGGGCCAATCAATGAAACTGATGTTGCATACCTCTCTGAGAGCGAGTGTGGTGCAGTGGTTAAGAGTGGTGGTTTGGAACGGTGGACTCTGATCTGGAGAACCGGGTTTGATTCCCCAACTCCTCCACATGAGTGGCGGAGGCTAATCTGATGAACCGGCTTTGATTCCCCACTCCTACACATGCAGCTTGCTTGGGTGACCTTGGGCTAGTCACCATTCTCTCTGAACTCTCTCAGCCCCACCTACCTCACAGGGTGTCTGTTGTGGGAAGGGAAGGTTATTGTAAGCCAGTTTGAGTCTTCCTTAGAGAAGGAAGAAACTCGGCATATAAAAACCAGCTCTTCTTCTTCTCTTTTCTTTGGCTCCTTTCTGAGGCTTCGGTGCCCACTGTCTCAGTTCCTGAGACTTTGCATTGCTACCAGAGCCTATAGAGATCTCTGGAATATTCCCCGTGAAGCTTTCCTGAATTAGCCTTCTCATATTTGGAGGTGGGGGAGATGGTGCGTTTCTATGGTATGCTTGCTTAAATTAACAGAGGCCCCAACCAGCTCCACATCCTCTGGCAACGCATTACTTCCTCTCCAGGGTATCAACATTTTCCTACCCAGGGGCACAACCACAGAGGTGAACCAGGCCACCTCCCAGGGGACCAAAATCCCAGGAGCAGTTGCCCCAATTATGTAATCTCCCTTGGGAAAAGAACTGATGTCTATGTATCTCTTCTTTCAATGTATGATGTTAAAGGGAGATTCTGCTCTACCTTAGAGAGAGAGCCAGCGTGGTGTAGTGGTTAAGAGGGATGGTTTGGAGCAGTGGACTGATCTGGAGAACCGGGTTTGATTCCCCACTCCTCCACATGAACGGCGGAGGTTAATCTAGTGAACTGGATTTGTTTCCCCACTCCTCCACATGAAGCCAGCTGGGTGACCTTGGGCTAGTCACAGCTTTCTCAGCCTATCGTGGGGAGGGGAAGGGAAGGTGAATGTAAAGCTGGTTTGATTCTTCCTTAAGTGGTAGAGAAAGTTGGCATATAAAAACCAACTCTTCTTCTTCTTCTCAATGGTTGCATCTGGGAATCTGGAGTTTAGATTAACTAACGGCAAACACAATAGTGTGATGGTGAAGTTATAGTATCTAAAATGTGAAAGTAAGAAAAGCGTGTCTCGATCTGCTCTTGATCATTTAACGTGCTCCGGTTAAGGTGAGGAGGATACAATAGGATACAAGAAGGATGAAAAAATGTATCAACATTTATATTTGTTAGGGGCGGTGTGTGTGTGTGATTTGTCCCAACCTGCTCCTGTCAGAGAGAAGAGAGCGAATGCAATTTCAAAGGGAGGTTGGAGTGTCAATGCCTGGTGGGTTGGTAAAGAGGTCTCAACTGATCCCATCTTTCTGTCCCGACAGGATTATCCCTGCCAGCAGCCGCCATTTTGTCCTGAAGCATCTCGTTCCCAGCGTGGATTACGACCTGTGCGTCTTGGCCATCTTCGACGATGTGGCAACATCCCTGGCGGCCACGAACCTGCTGGGCTGTGCTCAGTTCACCACGGGGGAGGCCTACCCAGACTGCCACTCCCTACATGCCCACTTCCTGGGCGGGACCCTGACGGTGATCGTGGGGGGCATCATTGTGGTCACCTTGCTGGTCTTCACGGTGGTCATGATGGTGAAGTACAAGGTCTGCGGCAGTGCCCACGGGAGCCTGCCCAAGGTCACCAACATGTACTCGCAGACCAACGGCGGGCACCCCAACGGCCTGCTCCCCCAGCGGACGCCCCCGAAGGAACGGGGCCAAAAGCACCGGCGCGCACGGGTAAAGGCGGCTCGGCCCGAAGGGCCGGAGCACAGGACGGGGGATGGGGCGGGGGGAGCGGCCTGGAGGTCACCCACCCCCACCAAGACCAAGCGCAGCAGCTCGCTGGACATGGGCGACATCTCGGCCAACACCTGTTACAGCTACGCCAAGCGCCTCAGCTTCATGTGGACCAAACGCAGCCAGTCGGTGCACGGGATGCTCGTGCAGTGCGCGGCGGCCCCCGAGGGAGACGCCAAAAGGCTTGGGCCCTTCTTAAACACAGACGAACTCGAGGAAAGCGTGGTATAGCCCGCGGCCTGGCTCCCTGGAATAGAGGGAAGGGGGAATGAGCGTTCCACCCTGTGCAGCTGGAAGGGTATGCCAGACTGCCGCCGATGCCTGGATCAGCTAAGAATGAGCCAAGGCGCTGGGGAAGGGCGAGGGAGAAAGAGTCCCTCTAACAGATACACCAGAGGTGGGGGACTTCTGACGGGATGCATTGGATGTACAATGGAGTCTCATCGGGTCTAGTAACGGCGCCTGTGGGCGCGGCAAAGGGGGCGATGCGATTTGCTGTACCGAAGCACCCGTGCCAGTCGTGATAAAACCTACACAGGCCAGGCTGGGTGCCGGACATTCTCTTGGGGTGGTAACGCACGCCCACGGGTGACGGTGATGGAAGGAGAGCTGCTCCGATTGGAAGATCAGGAATGTACTTTGTTCCTCTCAGCCCCCAAGGCCGGGGGCTGCTCTGTCCCTTGGCATTTTTGCTTGTGACAGCGGTCCTTTGGACTGGTGATCCGGGATGTATCTTCAGAAGGCCCAACAGCAAAATTGTGGACTCTGAAATTGATTGTTGTGGAGGGAAAGGGGTGTGTCTTTTTTAATCATTTGCCAAAAAAAAAAAAAAAAAGGAAAAGAGGAGAATACTAATAAAATAACCCCAAATTGTCAACGTTATGACAGATGAGATGGGAAAGCAGGTGCTGTGGATAGAGCTGTGTATAATCTGTACTAAAAACCGGGCTGGGAGGTGGGGGGAGACAAATCAGAATTCCACGTCGGGGTAACCCAAATTCTGTACCAAGGAATTCCACTGTCTGCATAAACTGTGCACATTTGCATACATTTCTTGATTTTGGCATAATTTATTCTGCTGCTGCTGAGTGGTTCAGCAGGGGGAAACGTTATGCAAATCTTCCCCAGTTCATTCATCCTCCTAGCTTCTGAGATTTATAACCCAGATATTTTAAAAGGCGACGTTTGCAGCCGAAAGGGCTGCAAAAAGAAAAGAAAAAAGAAACCTAGGAGTGGAACTCTCCGAAGGAGCTGTGAATTCTGCACTGAATATTAATTTTCATGTTTGTAATGGCTGACTACATACAGTCAGGAGTACAAGGAAGACCTAGCATGACCTTAGTGTTCAGGCCTGAACTCTCCCTAGAAGCTAAATTGGCTGAAGTAAGGCTATCCTAAGGGCCCCGTGGCACAGAGTGGTAAGCTGCAGTACTGCAGTCCAAGCTCTGCTCGCGACCTGAGTTCGAGCATGACTGAAGATGGTTTCAGATAGCCTGCTCAAGATTGACTCAGCCTTCTATCCTTCCGAGGTCGGTAAAATGAGTACCCAGCTCACTGGGGGTAAAGTGTAGATGACTGGGGAAGGCCATGGCAAACCACCCCGTAAACACAGTCTGCCTAGTAAACATCGGGATGTGACGTCACCCCCATGGTCAGGAATGACCCGGTGCTTGCATAGGGGACTATCTTTACCTTTAAGGCTATCCTACTGTGGTCACATTATGAGAAGACAAGAGTCACTGAAAAAGACAATAAAGCTAGGAAAAGGTGAAGGCAGCAGGAAAAGAGGAAGACCCAACGTGAGATGGATTGACTCAATCAAGGAAGCCATGCCCCTCAGTTTGTAAAATCTGAGCAAGTCTGTTAATGATAGGATGTTTTCAGAGGCCTTTAATTCATAGGGTCACCGTAAGTTGGAAGAGACTTGATAGCTCTTAACACACACACGGTTTTAGGGTTCCGTATTACGATTCCCTGCCACCGTCTCCCTCCAACAAAGAAAGACTTCTCTCCACCAAGGGAAGCCTGTTTCCATCAGAAAATGTCACTTCTCTGTCGGAGGAAGTCTTTCTCCCTTGAAGGAAGACTTAGCAGACGTCACGCTGGAATAAACGCTGTCAGACTTTAAGGTGCCACGGGACCCCTGCTTTATTTAGCAGAAGACAGTCATCAGATCCAGCTTAGCAGGAGGAAGTCTTAGGGCCCGACCTTTAGATTTGTAGGTCCGAATGAACGTTCACAGTGGTTTCCAGAGGAGGATTATACAAGAAAGCTATCTGTAGGGTCTGGCTGTCACGAGGTCTGTTGACAGAAGCAGGACAGTCGAAGCCTCAAGGTTACGTCTCAAAAGAGGCAGGTGCTGTTCTGGCCCTTATGGTAGCGAAGATGTAACTGAGAGTATAAATGATGGCAAAAGGATTACCAAAGTGGGCAAAAAAAATTGAGATTCTATGCTGGAGCACCTCCAAGATGTTTGGGAACTCAAGACGGCAAATTTAAAAGAATAAGGTCACTCCCACCACGTATCTTAAGATATTTATAACTCTGCTTTTCTCCACAGTGAAGTTCTAATGCAACTTACAACCTCAGTCTCCATTATTGTATCCTGACAACAACCCTGTGAAGTCGATTAGCTGAGAGAGTGAGAGAGAGGGGGGCCAAGGTCACCCAGCGAGCTTCCATGACAGAGTAGGGACAACATGGGTCTCATGAGAGCCAGCGTGGTGTAATGGTTAAGAGCAGTGGTTTGGAACGGAGAACTCTGATCTGGAGAACCAGGTTTGATTCCCCACTCCTCCACATGAGCAGCGAAGACTAGTCTGGTGAACTGGATTTGTTTCCCCACTCCTCCACATGAAGCCAGCTGGGTGACCTTGGGCTAGTCACAGCTCTCTCAGCCCCACCTACCTCACAGGGTGTCTGTTGTGGGGAGGGGAAGGGAAGGTAGTTGTAAACCGGTTTGATTCTTCCTTAAGTGGTAGAGAAAGTCGGCATATAAAAACCAATTCTCTTCTCCTCCTCCTCCTCTTCCCCCACCCCCACCCCACTGGAAAGTTCTACAGCAGCCTTTGCAAATTGAATGGGAGCTGCCCAAAAGCACGGCACAGGAGAATTTCCTGGTGGGTCATGCTCTGTTATTTTTCGAGATGTCTGGGAAACTTTTCAAAATGCTGCCCCCGATGAAGAGAGACCACACCATGAATGAGCCTAACAGAACCACCATTGTGGAACTGGAGCATTCCAAAGTTGGAATGGTCAGAATGGAAGGCTTCACTCTCCAATCTCGCCATGTGTGTGTGTGTGTGAGCTGTCAATGCGGTTCCAGAGCTGTCCCAAATTATAGGCCATCACACATGGGGGTAACCAATGCCGACAAAAAAAGTCATTGTACCAGGCAACACAGACAGCCTTCGATTCAGCACCAGGATCTCACAGCAGTGCCCTGACCTATGCTTTCCTTAGCTCTTCAGGTGCCACCATTCCTGTGACTCACATTTGTCATTTAAAAAAAACCCCCAAAGAGTTGGAAATCCTGTCAGGATCATAAGACTCCTGCAGTGGAGCCCTTGGCTTCCCTTCCCTCCGTGCTTCAGTGGTTTTGTAAAGCTAGCGAAATACCGCGGTGGGGCATGCGAGCTCATCGGCTTCGCTTCGACACAGGCCAAACGGGGCCTTTGAACCAGAAGGAAAAGCTCAAAGACGGGAGTTGCCTCAGAAGAGTCCCCGCACACTTCAGAGGTGTCTGCCACCGCATGCGGGGTGTGTGTGTGTGTGGGGGGGGAGCAGGAATGGCCTACAGTGCCTTAGTCATGACACACGGGCTGAACTTGTGGGGAAGGGAGGAAGAAAAGGTACAATCTCTCCATGGGGAGAAAAGTCTGAAAAAAGATTGCTTTCGAGACAGCTTTATCAGTGCACAAAGACTATCGGTGAAACAGCTGAGGAAGAAGAAGAAGAATTGGTTTGTATATGCCGACGTTCTCTACCACTTAAGCGAGACTCAAACTGGCTTACAATCACCTTCCCCTCCCCACAACAGAAACCCTGTGAGGTAGGTGAGGCTGAGAGAGTGTGACTAGCCCAAGGTCACCCAGCTGGCTTCATGTGTAGCAGTGGGGAAACAAATCTAGTTCACCAGATTAGCCTCCACCTGCCCCGAAGCATCTGAGCTAGTCTTTGTTGGTAAAAGGATGCTGGACAAGACAGATACTGGGCTGATTCAGCAGGGCTTTTCTGTGTTCCCAGAAAATCGCAGGAAGGAGAAAGCACCTGCCCAAACACGGCCTTCCGCCGCAAAGAGTGCTGGACTATGTTGGGGCAGACAGAATAGAGGAAACAGTCGTGCATTAACATTTCAGCTTGCGGCGGGTAGATAATCAGCAGTATTTACACGACCACACATAACTCGCACTTTTCAAAATACGGTTATTACTCCCACGGTGCCATCAATGTATGGGTTGCTTTGAAGCGTTTCATAAGCAAAAATAAATACAGCTCACGATAAAAAAAAAATGACACTGGGAAGAGACAGCAGAGGCCGGGAGGGGAACAAAAGCAAATTTGGGGGAACAAATTTAAACGGGTTTTGTTGGGGGTGAGGAATAAAGGGCTAAGGTTTATCACAGAGGAGATTTCTAAGCCCTCCCTGGCCTCCTACACAGCTGAGTTGTGCTGTTCTTCTCTTGTGGAGACAGAGAAACAAAACAGACCATACCTCCTGAATGTCTGCCTCTTGTGCTAATATGGTTGCCAACCTTCAGGTGGGATCTGGAGATCCCCCAGAATTACAACTCATCTTTAGGTGACAGAGGTCAGTCCCCATGAAGACAATGTCTGCTTTGGCGGGCAGACCCTAGGGCATTATACCCTGCTGCTCAGGTCCTTCCCTCCCCAAACCCCAGGCTCCACCCCCAAACCTCCAGGAATTTCCCAACTCAGAACTGGTAACTGGAATTAGATGCAGCGTGACCAAGGTCACCATAACCTCAGCACAATGAGAACTGTAAATTTGGGGTTGGGGAGAGAAGTGACATAAGGGCTGCCCGCCAATGCCTTCTTGTGTTCTTGTTACTCAGGGGCTAAGCAAAACCAGCCCAGGATTGGATACCACTCTACCGTGGAAATTTCCTGGGTGACCTTGGGCCAGTCACACATTCTCAGCTTTGGCCCTGGCAAGTATTTGGATGGGAGACCTCGAAGGAATACCCCTGGAATACCAGGGGTATGATGTGAAGGCAGGCAATGGCAAACCACCTCCAAACGTCTCTTGCCTTGAAAACCTTACGGGGTTGACATAAGTCATCAGTGACTTGAGGGCAAAAACGCACACACATACACACAAGCAAAACCAGGGGACTAGAACAACTGCCCTATGAGGAGCGTTTAAAACACATAGGGCTGTTTAACTTGGAAAGAAGGTGGTTTAGGGGAGACATGATAGAGGTCTATAAAATGATGCATGGTATGGAGAGAGTGGACAGGGAGAAGCTTTTCTCCCTCTCTCATAATACTAGAACGCGGGATCATCGTCTGAAGCTGGAAGGTAAGAGATAGGTAAGAGATTCAAAAGAGATAAAAGGAAGTATTTCTTCACACAACGCCTAGTTAAATTGTGGAACTCCCTGCCCCAAGATGGGGTGATGGCTGCCAACTTGGAAGGCTTTAAGAGGGGAGTGGACATGTTCATGGAGGAGAGGGCTATCCATGGCTACTAGTCAGAATGGATACTAGTCATGATGCATACCTATTCTCTCCAGGATTAGAGGAGCATGCCTGTTATATCAGTTGCTGGGGAACACAGGCAGGATAATGCTGCTGCAGTCATTCATCTCGTTTGTGGGCTTCCTAGAGGCACCTGGTTGGCCACTGGGTGAACAGACTGCTGGACTTGATGGATCTGGTCTGATCCAGCAGGGCTTTTCTTATGTTCTTATGGTTTTTGGCAAGTCCCTTTCTGCAGCAGATGCCAGCTCCCGCCTGCCCAGAATCTGCTTCACCCAAGCCTGAGATCCAAAACAACACAGTGAGAAAACATAGCTGCTCCTGGGAACACAGAAGAGCGGCTGGAGCCTGGGAAAGAGAGTGGGGCCGGGGTCACGGCCTCACTAGCAGGCTGCCGCAGGCGCCCGGCCTTAATGTGCACTTGAGATAATTGACTTTGATGCCGTATGAGAAGGCAGAAACCTTTGGCTTCCCTCATCCTTACTCTGAATCTCCTTCCCAAGCTGGGGATATAAATTTGGGTGGTGGTGACGGCTGCTGGGTTCTAGGAGCCTGAGCCGAGGGCAGGATCAGCCCCCCTCCCCAGCCCCAAAGGCAGGCTCACCCCCTACCCCTCCATGCACACGTGGGCCTGTAAATCCAAGCCAACTGTACGTGCCATATTTCAGAAACTCCACACGACTCATGGTTTAGCGGTTGAAGCGTTGGCCTAGGATCCGAGAGACCCCGGTTCAAATCCCCACTCTACCATGGAAGCTTGGCCAGTGTGGTGTAGTGGTTAAGAGCAGTGGTTTGGAGCGGGGGATTCTGATCTGGAGAACCGGGTTTAATTCCCCACTCCTCCACATGAGCGGCAGAGGCTGATCTGGTGAACTGGATTTGTTTCCCCACTCCTACACATGGAGCCAGCTAGGTGATCTTGGGCTAGTCACAGCTCTCTCAGCCCCACCTACCTCACAGGGTGTCTGTTGTGGGGAGGGGAAGGTGATCGTAATCTGGTTTGATTCTGGTAAAGAAAGTCGGCACATAAAAACCAATTCTTCTTCTCCTCCTCTACCTTGGACCAGTCACACACTCAGCCTAACCTACCACACAGGGTTGATGTGAGGATAAAATGGAGGAGAGGAGAACAATGTCAGCTGCTTTGGGTCCCCACTGGGGAAAGAGGCAGGATATAAATTAATTAATTAACAAATAAGAGGGCCGGGCAGTGTGCTCTGCAGCAGCAGTGAGGGGACGGGACCCTTGGAAGTCAAGCTAGGCAACATAAGCTATGTATTCATTTCTTCTGCATTTTGGGAAAGGTGATCCAATAGTTCGTAATCTTCAGGGGGGAAAAAACCCAGATCTTTAAAAGGGAAATTGGATGCAGAGAAGGAATACGTGCTGTACCACCCACAAACCTGATTCTAGCTGGAACAAATCCATAGGAAGGAGGACTGGCGGTGCCAAGATCATTTTTCTCACCCCAAAGAGCTGGATCAAAGCAACTGAACAGAAATCACAAGCGAACATTTATAAAATTGACCCAGCTCTGTCTGGGATGCATTGAGATTCCTGGACTCCTGAATAAACCGCTAACAGCCCTGACTCCTGGTTCGCAACAGACTACCCTTTAACCCTATATTCCCCCAACTGTTCCTAGAGCTGATAATCAGAGGCAGATATTACGTGTTGTAGAGTGGGGGGCAGTGACATCTGCACTATGGAATATACCCTGGATTAAGAAATTCCTGGAAACTTGGGGGTGGAGCCTGAGGACAGCAAGGGGAGCGACCTCCGTTGGGTATAATGCCATTCAGTCCGCCCTCCAAAGCAGCCATTTTCTCCAGGGGAACTGATCTCTGTAGCCAGGAGCTCAGTTGTAATTCTGGGAGATCTCCAGGCCCCACGCGGAGGCTGGCAAATCTAGGTGCAGCCATGAAGAAGAAGAGTTGGTTTTTATATTCTGACTTTCTCTACCACTTAAGGGAGAATCAAACCGGCTTACAACCACCTTCCCTTCCCCTCCCCACAACAGACACCCCGTGAGGTAGGTGGGACTGAGAGAGCTGCGACTAGCCCACGGTCACCCAGCTGGCTTTATGTGTAGGAGTGGGGAAACAAATCCAGTTCACCAAATTAGCCTCCACCGCTCATGTGGAGGAGTAGAGAATCAAACCCGGTTCTCCAGATTAGAGTTCACCGCTCTTAACCACTACACCACGCTGGCTCTCTATGCACTTGATCGGCTCCCCTTCATTGCAAACGGGGCTTTCGGAGGATTGTTTCGAAGCTCCCTTGGTCAGATACATATTAGGAAGTAGGAGATGAGAGGTGATGCTGTGGAACCGCTCTGGTTCTGGAGCCCGACTTACTGGGAGGAGCAAGCACAGGAAGAGTTTGGCCCCCCAATTCCTTCCTGCTGCTCCTCTGCTTTAAATCTCCCCCACAATCTATGCAGCATGGCCCATGCTCTCAGAGCAGGCCTAGGATGCTACTCTGCTCCTAGAAACGAGGCAGGGGGGGGGGACCCAGGAGTCCTGACTGGCAGGATCCAGATAATAAATTATCTAACACTTACAGCCCCTTATTAATTTAAGAACAAAGGTGTGTGTGTGTATGGGTGGGGGGGAGAACCCTCAGCCTTGGCAAAACCCCCCTGGCAAGGGGGGGTGTTGGATTCACCAGAGCCAAGTGCTGGGTTTGATTGGATGGGCTTGATATTCCCCGGGTTCCCCCCGGCGTCCCTCCGGCCCGCTCCTCCGCAGCCCGGCAATCTATTTTAAGCAGGCTGTGCAGCAAGCCAGGGAAAGGCAAGGCTGCCCCTGAATAATTAATAAAAGCAATAGATCTTCTCCTTGAGCCCAATAAAATCCCAATTAGCTTCTTCCTCTCTGTTTCTTGCCCCCCCCCCCTCCGGAATCAGAGCTCTGCCTGCTGGGCAGATAAAACAATGACAACAGAATTATTAGAAGGCTGCTATGGAACCCTTGGCTTCACATGCAGGTTCTTCCAATTAGAGAAATGGAGGGAGAAAAGATCGGTCACCCCCAGGCGACGGAGATGACTCCTTTGGAAAACCACCTTTGACGGCCCAATTGTTTCTTGAATCTCACCAGCAGCTAATTTCTATGTATGGGTGTTAAAAGTTGGGCATCAAAGAAAGTTGACAGGAAGAAAGTTGATTCATTTGAAATTGGGTGTTGGAGGAGAGTTTTACGGATACCGTGGACCGCCGAAAAGACCAATAAATGGGTTCTAGATCAAATCAAGACTGAACTCCCCCTAGAAGCTAAAATGACTAAGCTGAGGCTATTGTACTTTGGTCTCATCATGAGAAGGCAAGACTCAGTGGAAAAGACAATCATGGCAGGAAAAATTGAAAGCAACAGGGAAAGCAGAAGGCCCAACATGAGGATTGACTCAATCAAAAAAGCCACGGCACGTTTGGAGGTTATTAATTGACAGGGTTGCCATGAGTCAGAAGCGACTTGATGACACATAACACAAACAACATACCTCACTTTTCTTCCCAATAGGGAATCACAGAAACAGAGTTGGAAGGGACCTCCAGGGTCATCTAGTCCAACATTCTGCACAATGCAGGAAATTTACAACTACCTCCTCCTCACAACTCCAGTGACCCTGCTCCATCCCCAGAAGATGGCAAAAGAACCCTCTCCAGGATCCCTGGCCAATCTGGCCTAGAGGAAAAATGCTTCCTAATTCCAAAGTGGCGATCTGCATTTCCCTGGGCATGTAAGAAAGGGCCACGAGAGCCAAGCACTGACACAACCCTTCCTGCCCTTCCTCTCATGATCTGCCTAAGTTCACAGAATCAGCATTGCTGTCAGATGGCCATCTAGCCTCTGCTTAAAAACTGGCAAAGAAGGAGAGCCCACCACCTCCCAAGGAAGCCTGTTCCACCAACCTGTTCCTCTGTCAGGAAGTTTTTCCTAATGTTTAGCTGCAAACTCTATTGATTTAATTTCAATCTATTGGTTCTGGTTTGACCTTCTTGGGCAACAGGAAACAACTCTGCACCATCCTCTAAATCAGTGGTTCCCAAACTTTTCGGGCCACCGCCCCCTTGGTTCCACAAACTCAACCCCAGTGCCCCCTACCCTATCCAACAACACAGTCAAAGGGGCCCACCTCTAGTGCCCCCCTGCTGCCCCCTTGCCTCTTAGTGCCCCCCCCAGGTAATCCCACTGCCCCCCAGGGGGTGGTACTGCCCTCGTTGGGAACCACTGCTTTACATGACAGCCCTTCAAGTACTTGAAGATGGTTATCATATCACATCTCAGTCTTCTCCTCTTCAGACTAAACATACCCAGCTCCTTCAACCTTTCCTCGTAGGACTTGGTCTCCAGACCCCTCACCATCTTTGTTGCCCTCCTCTGGAAATGTTCCAGCTTGTCTACATCCTTCTTAAATTGCGGTGCTCAAAACTGAACACAGTACTCTAGGTGAGGTCTAACCAGAGCAGAGTAAAGCGTTAACATCACTTTGCGTGATCTCGAAACTATATATTTTTTTTTTATACAGCACAAAATCGCATTTGCCTATTTAGCTATACTACACTGCTGACTCATGTTCAGCGTATGGTCTACTAAGACCCCAAGATCCTTTTCACACACACTACTGCCAAGACGTCTCCTCCATCCTATAATTATGCATTTGATTTTTCCTACCTAAATGCAGAACTTTACATTTATCTTTGTTGAAATTCATTTGCTTGTTTATGCTCTGAATTGAAAATTATGTGAATTTTGTGCTAGTTTCAGTCTACGTTGATGGTTTCTATTGCTCATTTAGGAGAGCGTATTCCAAAGGCAGCTGTGTAAGTCCGCTGCAGCCAGAAACAAGAGTGTCTTGTGGCCTCTATAAAGACTAAAGTCTTGTCTCAGAAGGTTTCCCTGATTTAGGGTTGCCAGATCCGGGTTGGGAAACACCTGGAGATTTGTGGGGGGTGGAGCCTGAGGAGGATGGGGTGTGGGAGGGGAGGGACTTCAATGGGCTACAATGCCATAGAGTCCACCTTCCAAAGAAGCCATTTTCTCCAGGTGAACTGATCTCTGTCACCTGGAGACCAGTTGTAATTCCAGGAGAGCTCCAGCTGCCATCTGAAGGTTGACAACTCTAACCTGACTTGCGTTACTGGACCTTTCTGTGCCCCCCCCCCCACTTTGATCCTGCAACGGGAGTTTGGAATGCGTGTCAAGTCCTGGCTGAACAGAGCTAAACCTCCCCCCCCCCCCGTTTCCAACCCCCCCCCCGGGCAACAGGCTGTCTCTGTCTGGCCCACCGAGTCAAAGCTGATCCGACAGCGATCGGTACCCATCGGGCCAGCGTGGCTGATGGCATCCATGGTAGCAATTAAGTGTCTGGAAGAGTTACAGTCAAAATGGGTGGGGAGGTTTTTTTTGGGGGGGGATGGAGAAAGAGGGAGAGGGTTTACTCCACTCCAGATGCATCAGAGCAAAGAAGGGGAAAGGCAGCCCTGTCTTTCCTCTCTTGTCCCTCTCCCCAGAAGGCAAAGATTCTGCAAGCACCCAGGGGCAGAAATTGAAGGGCACCTCAGTTTCACCCATCAGTCCCAGAGCAGCAGCCATATGAGCGCTGCTGAAATGCATCACCGTCAAGGCGTGGAGCTGGAATGTGGCAAAAGGGGAGGGCCTGCTTATTCTCCCCCCCACACACACACACATATGACGGGAGGGAGGAAGTTATGATTCTATGATTCTGTGAAAGCAACAAGACTAAAGAGGGAAGAACCACCAGGGTCAGAATGACCATGAAACACTCCCAACCACAGTCCAGAAAAACACATTTTTACTTGCTGCTTATCAGGGTGCTTGCGAGGGTGCCACAACTGAAAAGTCTCTTGGCACTTTCACACATGCAAAATAATGCACTTTCAATCCACTTTAATGATCGTTTGCAAGTGGATTTTGCCATTTCATACAGTAAAATCCAGCTTCAAAGTGCACTGAAAGTGGATTGAAATTGCATTATTCAGCATGTGTGAAAGTGCCCTATGTCTCTAGCAGCCACCCACTCCACTTTGGCATAAGGACATAAGAAAAGCCCTGCTGGATCAGACCAAGGCCCATCAAGTCCAGCAGCCTGTTCACACAGTGGCCAACCAGGTACCTCTAGGAAGCCAGCAAACAAGATGACTGCAGCAGCACCATCCCGCCTGTGTTCCCCAGCACCTGATATAATAGCCATGTTCCTGTGATACTGGAGAGAATAGGTATGCATCATGACTAGTAGCCTTGGACAGGCCTATCCTCCACGAACATGTCCACTCCCCTCTTAAAGCCTTCCAAGTTGGCAGCCATCACCACACCCCCGGGCAGGGAGCCCTGCGATTTAACTATGCTTTGTGTGCAGAGCATCCAGAGAAGAGCTCAGTCCTTCAGCAGGTTCATACGGGAGCAGGCAGTCTTTCAGATGCATCAGAAGTCCTAAATGGCTTGGCGCTGGCACAAGGCCTTGCGCTTTTGGATTGTGCCCAGAAACTAATTGGCGGCTGGCATCGCTCTCTGTGTGCTGAGAAGATCACGGTCCCGGCGACCGGCAGCAGCCGAGCACTTCGGCGGTTACATTCCGAACCCATGGAGCCTTCGGAACAATCTTCAAAAGCAGCCCCACACCCAGCGCATTGCAGTAGTCTTTTTTGGGGGTGTAATCAGAGCATACAGAACTGTGGTCATGCCCTGTCTACCCATGAACGGTCAGAAGTTGACTAAAAGGTGCCTTGTGCCACAGAGAACTCGCAATAATGGGTTAAAATTGAGGGCGGAAAGGTACCGGCTTGATATTAGAAAAAACATGTTTACAGTAAGAGTTGTTCGACGGTGGAATCAGCTACCTAGGGGGGTGGTGAGCTCCCCCCTCACTGGGAGTCTTTAAGCAGAGGCTGGACAAGCCCTTGTCAGGGATGCTCTAAGCTGATACTGCATTAAGCAGGGGGTTGGACTAGATGGTCTGTATGGCCCCTTCCAACTCTATGATTCTATGATCCTATGATTCTATCTGTAAACATGGATCTGATAGCATCCCCGGAGGTAGTAAATTCAGGAGAGACGGAAGAAAGAGCTTCTCCACACAACACAGGAGTTACACGTGGGATTCACTGCCAATATATATATATATCAACCATACGTGGCTGAATCAATGGGTGATAAAATTTTAAGTTAAGATGCACACCCCTAATGGGCACTGTGCGGAAAGGGATGCTGGACTAGATGGGCCCTTATGCTGACTGGGCAGGGCTTTTCTAATATGAACAAAAAGACAGCTCCCTGCCCCAAGCAGCTTACAATATGAATTTTGACAGGGGAGGGGAAGGGCAAAAATGGGAAGGGAAGAGAGGCCAGGACCACAGAACTGTTTATTTCCCAAATGGAGCAATGATAGAGGCTGATGTGCGTGTACGCACACATCTTCCAACACGTTCCCACCACACTGTGACTGCTACTCTACCCTGATAACTGATGCGCCCCTCGTCCTATACCCTCTGCACAGGTCCTGGAGAATTGCCGCTGCACGATGACTAAATCTGCTCCAAAGCCGTCAAGGGGCTGAAGCTGTGATCACAGCTTTAGAGCTCAAGGAGAAAGACTTTTATCTGCAGCGAAGTCTATTGAAATCAGTGTTCTCCAGCACTGCTCTCCCTCCTCCCTCCTCCATCTTCAAAGGGGTTTATGCTTTTTGGAGCCCCCCAAGTCCCAAAGGGCAGAAAGATCCATCTTCTTTTCCTTGCAAGCAACAGATAAAGGGCTCCCTTCCCAGGGTCAGATAGGAAGGAAACACACACAGGTTCCTGTGGTTGCTCCCCGTAGCAGAAATCCCCCAGCCCGTCTGGGGGGAAAGGTTGCTGGCAGATGCTTTGAAGAAGAGATCAGTTCTCTTCCTTATCCTGCGAAATAGAGCCCAGAAGCTCTCTGCCATTGCAAAAACAGCTATCCTCTGTGTATTTGTCTAATCCCCATTTTAAAGTCATCTCAGCATTACACAACATCAACACCAGCCAGGCAGATACCCTTGGGGGGAAAACTCAGATGGAGAGCATGGTGAAATCTGTTCCTGACCCCCTGGCTAATCCCAGCTGGGGGGAATTTTAAAGCAAGGAAATGATTAAACATCCCTTCCTTTCCTGTGCCACCTCTCCAATCTTCAAAACAGCCATATGGGGCTTTATATATAGACACACACACCAAACCAGAAGCGGCAAAAAGTCCAGAATCACAAATCTTCAACTGTTTGGTTATGTATAGTTAAACTGCGGAACTCCCTGCCCCAGGATGTAATGGCCACCAACTTGGAAGGCTTTAAGAGGGATACACACACACATAAACACACACACACATATATGTATGTATGTATATGTGTGTGTGTGTATCCCTCTTAAAGCCTTCCAAGTTGGTGGCCATTACATCCTGGAGCAGGGAGTTCCACAAGTTAACTATGCTTTGTGTGAAGAAATACTTCCTTTTGTCTGTTTTGAATCTCTTACCTCCAGCTTCAGCAGATGACCCCGCATTCTAGTATTATGAGAAAGGGAGAAAAGCTTCTCTCTCCATACCATGCATAATTTTATAGACCTCTATCACATCTCCCCTTAACCGCCATCTTTCCAAGCTAAACAACCCAAAAAGTTTTAACTGCTTCTCATAGGGCAGTTGCTCTAGCCCCCTGATCATTTTGGTTGCTCTTTTCTGCACCTTCTCAAGCTCTGCAATATCCCTTTTTAGGTGTGGTGACCAGAATGGTCTGGAGATGAGCTGTAATTCCTGGGGGATCCCCAGGTCCCACCTGGAGGCTGGCATCCCTATCTTCCTTGGGTACCACTGGTCAAGACTGTGAACTCCATCCAGCAATGGCCTCCTTAAGGAGGCCATTCATTACTTGCTCTGAGCCCTGAGATTCTTGGACTGACGGAGACAAGGCCAGTATCTCCGTGTGTGGCTCAAGCTACTCCCCATCCCCACATGGATCTTAGAATCATAGAGTTGGAAGGGACCACCTGGGTCATCTAGTCCAACCACCTGCACAATGCAGGAAATTCACAACTACCTCCCCCTCCAACCCCCCAGTGACCCTTACTCCATGCCCAGAAGATGCCCAGGAAGCCCTCCCTCTCATGACCTGCCCAAGGTCATAAAATCAGCATTGCTGACAGATGACTATCTAGCCTCTGCTTAAAAACCTCCAGGGAAGGAGAGTTTACCACCTCCAGGAGGATGCCTGTTCCACTGAGGAACCGCTCTAACTGTTAGAAAATCTTTAGCCAGGCAATTTCTTAAGTGCGCAACGCTCTTGTCTTTGCTGTAGCTCCGGCTCTTATCTCTCTCTTTCTCTCTCCCCGCCCTTTGCCTTCTGGAAAGGAGAAAACACTTTTTCATCAACGCTCTTTGCTTTCTGCCAGTGGCTGGGTGCATGGAGAGGTTAGCCCGTCCCAGCGACAACCAGAGAAAACGCTTCAGAGAGAGGGGACACTTTTAGCTGCTCCCTTTGGACTGCGATGTAGCGGAGCAGCTCTAATTGCAGGAAGCTGAGCGCTGGTGGAGGGGAGGCAGGAATGCAGCAAACTGAAGCTGGTCAAAATACACACCGCTAAGATGTCGCTTGGGGAAACATGTTTTGTCTTTGAGCCTTAAGGGCCTGGGGGAGATGCAGCACACACAAACTGACCCCTGTCCCCAAACAGATTACTCAGTACAACCATTTCCTTGCGCATCAAACGTCCTGCACATATAGGGTTGCCAGGTCCCTCTTCGCCACCGGTGGGAGGTATTTGGGGCGAAGCCTGAGGAGGGCGGGGTTTGGGGCGGGGAGGGACTTCAATGCCATAGAGTCCAATGGCCAAAGCGGCCCTTTTCTTCAGGGGAACTGAGCTCTATCAGCTGGAGATAATAGCAGATCTCCAGCTGGCACCTGGAGGTTGACAACCCTATGCACACAGGAAGCTGCATGTTAAAGGAATGAGTCAGCCAACTGTTCTCCTTGACACGCTAGCTTTCTGCATGCAGGGATCTCCCCCCTCCCCAAGTGGGGGAGCAGTTCAGATTTGCGGCCCTTCACTTGCACGGTAAAGTATTGATATAGCCATGTCCCCCCACCCCCCTTTTCGGGAATCCAATGCCTGCTAAACAAACTCGACTGCTGAGATTTTAAATCATTTGGATTTGATTCGTATATTGCTTTAATGAGTATTTTCACGCTAAGCTGTCAGCTGGTTTGGAAATTTTCTTTTCAATTAAAGAGGTGTGCTAAAGTTAGTTAAACGAACCACCAAGTTACCAGCCTGGGAGGAATCGTGGGGGAGAGGAAAGATTGGAAATTATTTCCTCCACCCAAACCTCCCACCTCAGAGAGCTCTTAGGCAACCGAGCAGGTCAATTTTTCAGCCTCCTTTGTCTGTTTTCCCTTTAACTGATGCTCAGCTGACCTCAACATTTTGTGGTTCTTGAGGGCAATGAGCATGCTTTAGCGTGTTTTTTTGGGGGGGGGGGCTTTTGTATTTTTCCTTTAAAATTTTGGTTTTTTGCAAAGCAAAATTTTTACTGCATGCTTGGGGAATTCCCAAACCACTGTTTTATTGGAGGCTGGCCCCATTTCACTCCACTGCTGATAAGCACTGTATTGTCAACTTTGCTATTTGGAGTCACAAACTGGGATCCCTTAAACAATTGTGGGATGAGCAGAAGAACCCAGATCTCTCCAGGATTCTATAATCTCTCAGCAACGTAAGCCATCTCTCTCTCTGGTTTCCATCCATTTTACTAATTATCAGCTGCTCTCAGAAGTGCATGCCTCCTGGAGCACGCTCAGTCCAAACGTCTTTTGGCAATTTTTTTCTTTCTCTTTTAGTGATTTTACCAAGTAAGTTTTGCATACCTGGAGCATCCCCTGTGTGTACAAAGACCCCTATCTTGTCTGTGAGGGGTTTAGTTTCACTGTTTTCATAACTGGCACAAGCCACTGATATTATTATTATTATTTGGCAATAACAACAACACGTTACTGAGAGACTGCGTGGTGTAATGGTTAGAGTGTAGGACTAGGATCTAGGGGACCCAGATTCAAATCCCCAGTCCCACACACTCAGTATCACCTACCTCACAGGGTCGTTGTGAGGATAAAATGGAGCAGAGGGGAATGATGTAAACTGCTTTTGGGTCCCCTACTGGCGATAACGATGGGGTAATAATGACACATAAATAATTAAATAAATATTTTTTAAAAAAAACCAGAGATACAAAGTAGGTAGGTAGACAGGCAGGCAGGCAGGCAGGCCGGAAGGAAGGAAGGAAGGAAGGAAGATAGCAGACAGGTTCCTGCCCGAAGTAGCTTCCAATTCAAATATGATCAGTTTGGAGAGAGGAAAAGCTTTGCCTCTCAACTCAGCAGCATGTATAATCTGGCCAAGGACCGGCTGTGAAAGGCAGTTTCTAGCGGAGGCAGGTCTTGCCTCGTTCCTCCCGTACAATTATAACTCAAAGACAATCACTCCCTACCATAGATGGACATTAGCCAAGGAAGCTGTTCAGCTCTTCATTAGGGATTTCAAAAGCAACTGGGGGTGGGGACCTGGTCAGATGAAACCTTCTCCCTCCATTCTGTCGGCCTCTTTAATGGCTGGATCAGGAGTTTTTCAAAGGCACGGTTTCGGCAGCAACACATCCAGCTCTCACCCACAAGAATGAACACAGTCCCCTAGGAAGCCAGGGGCTCAAATCGCCGATACGCCTCAAAACCCCTGAGTGATGCAGTGCAAGACTTGTGTTCAGCCCCACCCCAATTCAGCGGCTTCCTCCAATTCTGCAAAATAGGGTCAGCAGTAACCCAAGGAACGGGATGGCTAGTGGCTCAGTGGGAGAGCACCTGCTTGGCACACAGAAGGTCTCAGGTTCAATCCCCAGCATCTCCAGCTAACACGTAGTAGCTGATGGGGAAGAGCTCTGCCTGAGACCCTGGAGAGCTGCTGCCAGCCAGTGTAGACAATACTGAGCTCAATCAACCAAGGGCCTGACTCAGATGGCAGCTTCACGTGTTCAAAAGGGTTGCAGCAAGTACAGAGGAGATCTAACATTCACTGTTTGTAGAGTGTTCAAACTGCTTCATGTACATCCGCTTGTATGCTCTGAGCCTGGCTTTGGCCGGGGAGAGTGGGGTAACAAATGGAAATAATAAATAAATATAAATATAACACTTACAACAGTCCTGCAAGGTAGGTCAACATTATCTTCATATGGGGAGAGAGGAGACTGTGAAACAGAATAGGTTACCTCATGAGCTTGTGGCTGAGCCAAGAGCTGAACCCAGGACTTCCTGACTTGAAGCTCAGCCTCTTAGCGGCTATACAACATCATCAGGGTCTTCACTTTTTAAAAAAACTTTAAGGAAATCATTCCCCTCCTTTAACTTGACACCTTTTCCTTACACACCTGCCCCCCCCAATTGAAGTCACTTAATCTCCCTTGCTAAGAAATATTACTTTCTAGATGATTATGACTTGGGAAAGGAAGGAAGGAAGGAAGAAGAGGAAGAGGAGGTAAAAGGTAAAGGTCCCCTGTGCAAGCACCGGGTCATTCCTGACCCATGGGGTGACGTCACATCCCGACGTTTACTAGGCAGACTTTGTTTACGGGGTGGTTTGCCAGTGCCTTCCCCAGTCATCTTCCCTTTACCCCCAGCAAGCTGGGTACTCATTTTACCGACCTCGGAAGGATGGAAGGCTGAGTCAACCTTGAGCCGGCTACCTGAAACTGACTCCCATCGGGATCAAACTCAGGTAGTGACCAGAGCTTTTGACTGCAGAACGGCAGCTTACCACTCTGCGCTCCTTCCAGGAAGAGGAGTAGTAGTTGATTTTTATACCCAGCTTTTCTCTATCTTCAGGAGTCTCAATGCAGTTTACAATCGCCTTCCCTTTCCCTCCCCTCAAAACAGGCCTCTTGTGAGGTAGGTGGGGCTGAGAGAGTTTGGAGGGAACTGTGACTAGCCCAAGTTGGGAAACCAACTCGGTTCACCAGATCAGGGTTCATTGCTCATGTGCAGGAGTAGGGAAACCAACTGGGTTCTCCAGATTAGAGTCCGCCCCTCTTAACCACTACACCACACAGGCTTAAAAAGACATGAGCCGGGGTGTGCCATGGTCAGAGGGTTAGACTGGGAACATAAAGAATTCCCCCCTTGCCACAAACCGCCTCTGTCTCCAGCCTAACCCTACCTCACACTGTGGTTGTGCGGATAAAACATGGGTAACCTCTCTGTTACCCTGAGTTGCTTGGAGAAAGGGAAAGCAGTGTGAGAAACAAACAATACACTAATAAAGTATGGCTTAGTGGCAAACATCTGCTTTGAGCATTGAATAATTACGTTAAAATGGGTGCAGGTGGCATTTTTCATTAGCAGCGAGGAGAGTCTTTCTGTGCCCCTCCCTCCTGCTGTCAATCAGTCCCTTCCGCCTTCTTCCCAGTGCAAACACTGCATAGAGACAATAGGAGAACATGATTGGAAATTAAGCTTTGAGAATGGAAGAGGTTTGGTATTAAGGGCGCCGTGCAAAGACAAGGACACATGGAGTGGCTTCTTGAGAGGCGGGACGGATAATTAGAAAGGGGAGGCGGAAAAGGTGGGGAGAGACGTTCGGGGCGCTGCTGCAAATAAAAATGAGATGGATTGTTACAGTGCCGTGATGGGTGGGGTGTTGGGTCAATGCAATTCCGGAGATCGACTGTGCACAGGAGAGCAGCCAGGCTTCTGCAGCTGCAGACAGCAAGGACTTTGGGTGGGTGCCGGTCGTTTCCCATTCAAACGCAACTCCCCACCCAGAACTACCGGAAAAGCAAAAGCAGCAAGTCTATCCTAAATCAAATCATGGATCCATCTGGCCCAACAGCGGCTCATCAGCTGAGAGGGGTCTTCCCACCAGTGCTGCTGCTTGAAACCCTTTAAGAGAATTAAATGGGGCTCCTACTGAGCTATGAAAAGAAGAGGAAGAGGAAGAAGAGGAGGAGAAGCATCGTATATGCTGACTTTCTCTACCACTTAAGGAAGAATCAAAACCAGCTTAAAATCACCTTCCCTTTCCCTCCATACAATAGACACTCTGTGAAGTAGGTGGGGCTGTGACTAGCTCAAGCTCACCCAACTGGCTTCATGTGGAGGAGTGGGGAAACCAACCCAGTTCATCAGATCAGCCTCCACTGCTCATGTGGAGGAGTGGGGAATCAAACCCAGTTCTTCAGACCAGAGTCCACAGCTCCAAACCACCGCTCTTAACCACTACATCACGCTGGAATTTGCTTTATTCCAAGCCTGATTGCTGCTGCTGTGGCTCAGCAGAAGAGCATCTGCTTGGCACGCAGAAGGTCCCTGGTTCAATCCCTGCCACCTCCAGTTAAAACGACTAGGCGATGTGAAAGACCCCTGCCTGAGACCCTGGAGAGCCTATGCCAGTCTGAGCAGACACTGCTGACCTAGATGGACCAAGGGTCTGATTTAGCATAAGGCAGCTTCATGCATGTCCATCTGATCTACCCCAACCTGCAGCAATTCTCCAGGGTCTTGTGCAGAGAACGGTCTTTCCCATCCCTGGCTGCATGAGATCCTTTTAGCCAGAAATGTCTGAGTTAGAACTAGGGACTGTCCACACCCAGAATAGGAGCTCTGCATCTGAATGAGCAATGTTCCTCCCCCTACACAACCTGATGGTGATGGCTGCCAACTTACCATAGTTCAGCCACAACTTTACAGTGCTTTCCACCACCACATCCATCAGTTAAAGGTCCCCTTTTGCAGCTGGTCACCGTATGCTCCTGTTCCGTCTCAGCCACTCCATGACCATTATGGCACGCTCCCTTCACCCTACCCAACGGGGCCAGAGATCTGCCTCAAGGACACCTCCGCTCCAACCACTAGACTCTGATTCTTTCCCCAGTGGTAATGATGAAGTATCCGCATTCTTGCAAGGGGCGCCTGTTAGCCTGAAACAACTTCACTTAGTTTGTATAATTTATTTTGAAGGCAGATCTTAAGCTTCCTTGGCAGGGAGCTTGAAACGTTTCTTTTGCTGCTCACAAATGTGTGCCAATTATTTCCTTTGCAGTCCGTGCTCTGTGGCTATCTCCATGTGCGTAACTGGATGCAAGGTACTCTTGATGTGCTGCCTGAGGTCAACACCCACTGTTGGGGAGGGGCCGTGGCTCAGTGGTACAGCATCTGCTTGGTATGCAGAAGGTCCCAGGTTCAATCCCCAGCAGAGGAGGGGAAGGAGCCCTGGGAACTGTCCAGGCCCCTGAAAACCTGGAACCAGTCCTTCTTATATAATTCCCATAAACAATATGGGAGGGGGGGCTGTGGCTCAGTGGTAGAGCATTTGCTTGGCCTGCAAAAGGTCCCAGGTTCAATCCCCGACATCTCCAGTTAAAGGGGCTAGGCAAGTAGGTGATGTGAAAGACCTCTGCCTGAGACCCTGGACAGCAGCTGCCGGTCTGAGTAGACAATACTGATTTTGATGGACCGAGGGGCTGATTCAGTACAAGGCAGCTTCATGTGTTCATGTGTGTCATGGCAAGGGATCTCTAGCAGCATCGAGGAACTGACGTCCCTCGGAAGAGAGGGGACATGGGCCCAGCCCACTTTCCGTAAACACCCCGTAGGCTGGAGCAGCAAGGAGAATATTTGCTGGGGGGAGGGGGGATCAGAGTTCCGTCAAAGGCAGCCATTTGAAAAATAAAAGATGTCTGAAAAATCGATCAGCCCACATCGCCATGTCCTGCAAGTTCGCCATCGCTGTGGCGGCAATTTCTCTTAGGCGCATGATGACTACCCCTGTGAGAAGCGAAGGAGGGAGAAGCATTGGGTCAGAATGCAACACAGGCAGTGGGTCTCCATGGCCAAAAGAGATGGGAAGAGAAATAGAAGCACAAGAAGCATCCATACAAAGAACAGAAAGCGCTGCATTGGCAGAATAGAGAAAAAAGCCACCTGGCCCAGCATTGTGCTCTCAGCTGCAGCTGGTTGGGCATCCTGGGCGTGGGGGAACCTCACAAGCAGAAACTGATGTAAGTTTCCAGCCCTTGGTGCCAGACTTTGGCATTTGGATAGACTGCCTCTGAACATGGAGGTTCCATTTATCAATAGGCAATCTCTTTAAAAAAAAGAACATAAGAACATAAGAAAGGCCATGCTGGATCAGACCAAGGCCCATCAAGTCCAGCAGTCTGTTCACACAGTGGCCAACCAAGTGCCTCTAGGAAGCCCACAAACAGGACGACTATAGCAGCACCATCCTGCCTGTGTTCCACAGCACCTAATATAATAGGCACGCTCCTCTGATCCTGGATAGAATAGGTATGTATCATGACTAGTAGCCATTTTGAAGAAGCCATGGATAGCCCTCTCCTCCATGAACATGTCCACTCCCCTCTTAAAGCCATCTGAGTTACCAGCCATCAGTGAGCAGATAGGTAAATGGTGGATGAGTCGAAGACAACTTGCCTGCCTGCTATCCAAAGTCCCCTGCAATACAAGCCAGAGTGGAATACTGCGCATGCTCCAGTTACACAACGGGCAACAGTGAAGTCTAATTCCCCTGTCCAGCACCTTGTAGGAGTGTGTGCCTGAAATATATCCCTAAACATGCAACGTACATGGGATCCACGGCAGGCACAGTAAAGGGTCCACCAAGATCAAGGGTTTTAAAAAAGAAGAAGAGTTGGTTTTTATATGCCGACTTTCTCCACCACTTACGGAAGAATCAAACTGGCTTACAATCACCTTCCCTTCCCACAACAGACACCCTGTGAGGTAGGCGGGACTGAGAGAGCTCTATTGGAGCTGTGACTAGCCCAAGGTGACCCAGCTGGCTTGGTGAGTAGGAGCGGGGAAAACAACCCGGTTCGCCAGATTAGCCTCCGCCACTCACGTGGAGGAGTGGGGAATCAAACCCTGTTCTCCAGATCAGAGTCCACCACGCCGAACCGCCGCTCTTAACCACTACACCAAGCTGGCTCTCGCTTTGCCATTTTTTTGGCCGTTTTTGTCCCTGCTCCTGCGTTTTTCCAGAAATATAGCGCCTGTTGCCTTTTTCCTGGCATGGAGGGAACGGCTGGCAAATGTCTTCAGGCCCAGCTAACGGCACAGGAGCAAGGCAGGTTAAAAAGGGTGGCGACCCGTCATGGCCCCCCTCCTCGCTTCTCCACTCTCTGCCGACATCACCTTTCCCCGTGTGGCGGACCCGGCAGGCACGTCCTGCGGTGACGTTGTTTGCTCGTCCCGCTTGATGCTAACGAGCCGCCATCGATCATCATCGAGATGCGCTTGGCTGGGACCGTCTGGCCGATTAGTGCTACATTACCGTTTCCTGGTATGCCAATATGTTTTCATATCTGGGGCATCCCATCCCATGCATCCAACCATTCGTCATTGTCGTCCCGTCTTGACAGCCGCGCTCGCTCTTCCTTTGTCCCGGGAAGAGCTCGGCCTCTTCTCCCACGACTCGGACTGCCAGGACTGAAGTGCAACAGCTAAGCAAGGGGGCTATTCGGGGCCATTTCCCTCCTCGGAGCTTGGTCCTGGTTGTCAGCTCTCGAGAGTGGATCACTTTGAACAGGGATGGCGGTGGTGGAAAGTGACATCAAGTCATAGCTGACTAATGGCAACTCATCGTGGGGTTTTCTTGGCAAGAGATGAACAGAGGTGGTTTGCCATTGCCTGCCTCTGTGTAGTAACCCAGGACTTCCCTGACGGTCCCCCATCTAAGTACTAAACAGGGCTAACCTTGCTCAGATGAACATAAGAACATAAGAAAGGCCATGCTGGATGAGACCAATGTCCATCAAGTCCACCAGCCTGTTCACACAGTGGCCAACAGGTGCCTCTGGGAAGCCCACAAAAAAGACAACTGCATAGGGTTGCCATGAGTCGGAAGCGACTTGACGGCCCTTAACACCCACACACCCACACACCAGACAGATATAGCCATTCCTCTCTTGCCTGCTCCTGAAATCTGCTATTTAGAGGTATACTGCTTCCGTACATGGAGGTGCCACTGTTCACTCACTCTTGAGGTTCATTAGTGCCATAAAATTCTTTAACACGTTACAAAGTGTGCGAGAATTGCCTGGCTGGATCAGACGCAGAGATCGAGATTCTGTTCAGGACAACGGAGTGGGCCGTTCCGGCTGCATTTCAGGCAGAGCAGTATCGAATTGCTCTCGCGGCGGCCCTTAGCCACCGAGAAAGGAGCGTTTCGACTCCGGCATCCTCCGCTTCCCGTTGCCGCCGTTTGAAATCCCATCTTTTGTGTCATTACATATTTAAGCTCCATGCTTAATGTTGCATCTTCCTGCTTTGTTACCTGCCCTTGAGCTTTCGAAAGGGACGGAGGTATAAAACAATCAGACACATTCAGACGGGGGATTCATTAGACTTCGCTGTTTAACCCGTCGGCTAATTTGCTCGGATATCTGGCTGGAGTGGAACAACAAAGATGGGCTGTGAGCTGCCGTGGAAGTTATTGGCTTCGGGAGAAATACTGAACGCATGCAAATGGAACAAGGATCAGCCCTCCGCCGCCGCAGAAAGGGATTACTAAGCCTTAGAGACTGTCTGAGATGTGGGGGGGGGGGGACGGGACACAGACACAGGCTTCCGAAACATTGCGGCCACTTTATGATCATAAAGGAACCACTTGGACATGGGTACCTACAAGACATCTCCTGCGTCGTAAAGTCCAGCCTCTCCTTTGCACGTAAATCTTTATTCGTTAAGAATGAAAAAAAATAACAAGGCAGGGAATTAAAGGCCATGTCAATTATGAGCCGGGTTGGTTGTCGTTTGATGCGTTTTATGAGGAAGGTGCTGAGAAGGGAGGGGAGGGGCCGCGTCTCCTCTCCCGGCTAAGCCCGGACAATCCCTCCTTTAAGGCTCCTTAGAAAAAAGGGGGAAAGAGATCAGACATCCGTGCGATAAATATCCCCCCCCCAATCGTGTTAGAAGCAAAACGCTCTGGCAACAGCCTTGAGGAGGCCTTCCCTGATTGGGGGAGCGAGATCCGCCAGCCATTGGCATGAACACCTGATGGGGTGGGGGGGACAGAGAGAGAGAAAGAGAGAGAGAGAGAGAGAGAAGCTGCTGGATGCTACCAACAGAACAGCAGACAAGCCCAAACCATCTGTGCCTGAGAAGATCAAAATCAAAAGGAATCTTTCCTCCCTTCCTTCCCCATTACAGAGCTGCTCTGCTATTAGACTTCCTTCCTCTTCCCCTTAATGAGCTTTCTGCTTTCTCGCTAGGCATTTTCTTCTCTCCTAATTACAAAGCCCCCCCCCCTGCTTTTAGGATCTGGTCCCTTACTCCTGTCCCCCACCCCGCCAAGTTAAACAAGGCGGTCTCCCAAAGTGCCACTGACCTGGGATTTCAAAGGAAGATTAGAAAGAGAGACTGCTGAATCACAACTAATAATGACGCTCAAGACTATGCATTCTCCTGGACTTAATAGAGATCTGGGACTCCTGTCTCACCACCAATGCTAATTTCTCGACCCCTACTACCCCTCCGCATATCACACCTAATCCAATCAGGCCTGCCAATGTCATTTACTTGCTTTTGACATTTACATTGCCATTACGTGTCTAATTCACTCGTCTCTACTTAAGGATAGATGGAATCACATTCTAGCTGTATCTGAAGAAGTGAGCTGTGGCTCATGAAAGCTCATACCCTGCTAGAAACTTTGTTAGTCTTTAAGGTGCTACTGGACTCCTACTCTTTACTATTGACCTGGGTCTCTTTCAGATACACCGAAAGCCAGTTTCCATCCAGGTGGAGTTGATTTTCCAGGGTCACGTTAGGGAGAGGATTCATGATCAGACCTCATGACATGGATTGGGACTGCAAACCTTCCTCCCAGTCTATGCTGTTCCCCTCCCAAAGACATTTAGCCCCCCCCTGCTTCTATCACCCTGACCTAGATGGCCCAGGCTAGCCCGATCTCATCAGATCTTGGAAGCTAAGACAGGTCAGCCCAGGTTAGCATTTGGACGAGATACCACCAAGGGAGCCCAGGGCCGGTATGCAGAAACAGGCAATGGCAAAACACCTCTGGACATCTCTTGCCTTGGATATCTTTGCGTTGAAAACTGCTGCTGCTTGCACTTTACACCACCATGCTGGTATTAACCTGGGGGAGGGGAAGGGAAAGAATTGTTGGGGGGATTTCTGAATTAGTGACCTCCAAAACATGTTGTTAATAGCCTTGCTCAGGTCTTGCAAACAGAGGGCCGTGGCTTCCTTTATTGAGTCAATCTATCTCATCTTGGGTATATTAGGGGTTATGGAATGGAGGGGGGGGAGGGAAGGCGGCACGGTATAGCCCGATCTCGTCAGATCTCGGAAGCTAAGCAGGGTTGGTAGTTGGGAGACCACCAAGGAAGGTTCTGCAGAGGAAGGCAATGGAGGGGCTGTGGCTCAGTGGTAGAGCCTCTGCTTGGCATGCAGAAGGTCCCAGGTTCAATCCCCAGCATCTCCCGTTAAAGGGACTAGGCAAGTAGGTGATGTGAAAGACCTCTCTGCTTGAGACCATGGAGAGCTGCTGCCAGTCACAGTAGACAGTACTGACTTTGATGGACCAAGGGTCCGATTCAGGATAAGGCGGCTTCATGTGTTCATGTGTTCTATGGGGAGGTGGAACAGCACAGGGAAAAGGCTGGCACGCGCATAGACCGCCTTGGCCCTGTTGTGGTCCTGATCTAAATCCTCTGTGCCAGCTACTTCATACCATTTTTACTTCTTCCCGGTTTTCATGGGGTCCATTCTTGGAGGCTGTGGGCTCTGGCTCCCCCGAGGAGGTCTTCTTTAGGCCAAGCCGACAGGAGGGAACCATTTACAGTCTCCAGACTCCAACTTCTCTGTACCACCCTCTGCAAGGAGCTCAGGGTGGCAGACACGGTCCTCACTTCCTGTACTTCTTATCATTCCCAACAACCCTGTGAGGTAGGCTAACCTGACAGTGCGTAAGATTGGTCCCAAGGTCACTCAGTGATCTTCATGTCTGAATAGAAATTTGAACCCTGCCCTGACAACTGTGTTGAGGTGGGGGGAGGTTGGAGTTAGAAGGAAATAAACTTCTGAAGTGGTTAGTGGTTAAGAGCGGTGGTTTGGAGCGGTGGACTCTGATCTGGAGAGCCGCGTTTGATTCCCTACTCCTCCACATGAGCGGCGGAGGCTAATCTGGTGAACTGGATTTGTTTCCCCACTCTTTCACACGAAGCCAGCTGAGTGACCTTGGGCTAGTCACAGCTCTCTCAGCCCCACCTACCTCACAGGGTGTCTGTTGTGGGGAGGGGAAGGCGATTGTAAGCCGGTTTGATTTTTTCTTAAGTGGTAGAGAAAGTTGGCATATAAAAACCAACTCTTCTTCTTCTGAATCCCGGTGCCAGGAGGCAACATCAGGGGAAGGCCTCAGCCTCTGTGCCCTGCTGTTGGCCCTCCAGAGGACCTGGTCGGCCACTGTGTGAGACAGGATGCTGGACCAGATGGACTACTGGTCTGATCCAGCAGGGCGATTGTTATGTCCACCGTACACATTCAGAGTCTCCATTGTAGCTTCGCACATTCCAAGACTGAGTGCCAAACTAAACGTGACAGTGAATTTGTGGATGTTTTTAGGGCCTAAAGCTCTCCCTCCCCTTCTCCTTTTCAAGTGCCACAAAACAGCCACACAGTGTGTGTGTGTGTACGCAGCCCCCTCACGGCTCTTTTGGCACCTGAAAAGGTGTGCGGGACGGGGTGGGGAGCTCCGCGAGACAGGTCAGATCCCTCATGGTGCTTTAAAACCACTTTGAAATAGCAATGGTGAACTCATGGCGGCCCTGAGTTCGAGCACTGAGAAACTATATATAAATATATATATAAATATATATATAAACTGGGTAAGGCAGGAGCAAGAGCATGTAAATTTCAAGCAACGCTTTTGCCTTTCTGCCTGGAAGGCTTCGGAGCCCAGCCAGGATTATCGACTCTGGATGCTGCTTGGGCGGCTGCCAGCCTCGGGGAAGTCTCTGGCACTGCGGTGGCTCAGACGGGGAGAGGAGAGCTGTGCGCACGTGGGAGGGCCGAACCGCGCTCTGATGCTCAGCTAGCTGCAGGCCAGAGGTTTGGGGAACCGGAGGAGGAGAAAGGAGTTGGCGGAGGCAAGCATGTGGGGAGAGCGGGAGATCCAGGCAGATGTGCTGGGGTGACGACGCATTGCTCTGCGCATGGGAGGGAACCCAGCCCTAGAGATCGCACACATCAAGCTGCCTTCTACTGAATAAGAACCCTGGAGGCCTCACTTCAAAAAAGATGTGGACAAAATGGAGCGGGTGCAGAGGAGAGCGACTTGGATGATCAGGGGCCTGGAGACCAAGCCCTGCGAGGAAAGGCTGAGGGAGTTGGGAACATTCAGTCTGCAGAAGAGGAGGTTGAGAGGGGACATGATTTGCCCTCTTTAAGTATTTGAAGTATTAAGTTTAGATCGCGTGTTAGTCTGTCAATAGCAGTAGAAAAGAGCAAGAGTCCAGTAGCACCTTAAAGACTAACAAAATTTCTGGCCGGGAATAAGCTATTTGAAGTGTTCTCACTTATAGGAGGGCAGGGAGCTGTTTCTGCTGACAGAAGAGGATAGGACTCGCAATAATGGGTTTAAATGGCAGGTGGAAAGGTACCAGCTGGATATTAGGGGAAAATATTTTTCACAGAGAGAGTTGTTCAGCAGTGGACTCGGCTACCGAGGGAGGTGGTGAGCTCCCCCTCACTGGCAGTCTTTAAACAGAGGCTGGATGAACCTTGTCAGGGATGCTCTAAGCTGATCCTGCATTGAGCAGAGGGTTGGACTAGATGGCCTCTATGGCACCTTCCAACTCTATGATTCTAGTAATTGAGTCAGCAAAGAGGCTTCTTCAGGGTTTGCTCAGGGTCCTCCAAACTTTGGCCACAGAATGCCTCCCATTGAGACATAATTAAGAGCCTCCTCCGTCATGAAATATCCGAACCCTGCCCCAAATTGCTAAAGTTTTCCCCAAGTTTAAAAAGCAAAATTTTGAACGCAGGATTTCCCCATCAGTATTTTGAGAGTGGGGTAAGTCAGGCTTGTTTGAAATTGTATCATAAATTCTCAAGTGGACAAATGGCAGCAGTAGGGCATAAGGGATATGTAAAGATGGTGCTCTTCTTTACAAAATGAAGAGACATATGCTGGCTGTTACAGATCCATTCACTTGGCGAAGAGCCATGGCCAAGGGATGGAGCACCTGCTTTGCATGCAGAAGGCCCCAGGTTCAATCCCGTGTTTCCAGTGACATAGCAGGCTTTGAACACATGAAGCTGCCTTATACTGAATCAGACCCTTGGTCCATCAAAGTCAGTGCAGTGCAGCGTGGTGTAGTAGTTAAAAGCGGTGGTTTGGAGCAGTGGACTCTGATCTGGAGGACCAGGTTTGATTCCCCACTCCTCCACATTAGCGGCGGAGGCTAATCTGGTGAACTGGATTTGTTTCCCCACTCGTACACACGAAGCCAGCTGGGTGACCTTGGGCTAGTCACACTCTCTCAGCCCCACCTACCTTGCAAGGTGTCTGTTGTGGGGAGAGGAAGGTAAGGTGATTGTAAGCCCGTTTGAGTCTCCCTTAAGTGGTAGAGAAAGTCGGCATATAAAAACCAACTCTTATTCCTCCTCCTTTTCTTCTTCTCCTCCTCCTCCTCCGACGGGCAGTGGCTCTCCAGGGTCTCAGGCAGACCCCTATTCGCCTGGCCCCTTTAACTGGAGATGCCAGGGATTGAAGCTGGGACCTTCTGCATGCCAAACAGATGCTCTACCATTGAGCCACAGCCCCTCCACAGCTTTGGCTAAGATGCTTCTCTGCCCAAGACCCTGAAAAGTCAGGGCCGCCAAACCAGATGGATTAATGGTCCGACTCAGTATGAGGCTGCTTCGTGTGTGCGCCAAGGGTTTCTCCACTGCGGGGGGCCCAAATTCCCAGAGCCAGCATTACCTCTTGCTAAGACCCTTATTGCCACTGCCTTCATCCAGCCTGGTCTGACTCCCCAGTTCCCTTTCTGACGCTGATTAGGGGAGACACAATGTCACCCCTCCTGCATCTCACCTGTCCTTGTAGCTGCGTAGGGGAGCCTGGCTCACAAACCAGCAGCGTGATTTACCAACAAGACAGCGCTTCGTGATGCTTAACGGCATTCCGTTGCTTTGAACCGTGCGGGTCTGACAAGGCCGCTAATCTTTCCCCTCGTGCTGGGCTCCCGTCCGCTTTCCAATTCAGCCACCTCGCAGGCGGGCTGTTGAATATTCAGCACGAGCCCCTCGTCGTCGTCTTCCCCCCCCCTCGCCTTTGGTGAAAATGATTGCTTCGGAAAGGGGAAAGGAAAGCGATCGCGGCGCCTGCCACCTCGCCGTGCCCTTTTGTCAATGCCTCCCGGTTAAAGAAGCACTCTTGGCGCGGTAGGTGTGCTCCGTCAACAGCCGCCGAAGCAGAGGAATTTGCTGACTTGCGGCATCTGGAACGGGCATCGGGCTCACTCGGGCCATGGTGCAACTTGTACGGTGGGGTTCGGAATGGGTGTAAATGCAGCACTCGCGGCTGGAAGATGACCTGTCTCGAGATCCTAAGTGAGATCCTGCTCAAGATCACGTCCTGGATAAATCACCCGATGGTGTTCTTTAAGAACCTTTTTGTTGGGAATTAGTCTGCGAGTTTTGTCTCTGTGAGGATTACAAAAATGGTTAAACGTTTAATGTTTTGTTTACACGGTCTCAGGGGATAGCGCCAGCCACTTGGCAAGTGTTGATTGGTCAGATCAAGAACTATTGGTCATGTGATGTCCAGGCGCATTCCGAGAAGCTGTAGTTAAACTGCCGTTTTTGATAAGAGAAGACTTTACTTCATTCAATTCTTCTTCCTCGAGTTTTGAGCCAAAATAGGCAACAATAATAGAAAATTTTAGCCATATTATTTACTATGTTTCAAACCTTAGAGCCTGTTAGCCACGTGCCAGCAAGAGTTTAGAAAACGAGTATATCCCAAAATATTGTCGAAGGCTTTCACGGTCAGAGTTCATTGGTTCTTGTAGGTTATCCGGGCTGTGTGACCGTGGTCTTGGTATTTTCTTTCCTGACGTTTTGCCAGCAGCGGTGGCAGGCATCTTCAGAGGATTAACACTGAAGGACAGTGTCTCTCAGTGTCAAGTGTGTAGGAAGAGTAATATATAGTCAGAAAGGGGTTGGGTTTGAGCTGAATCATTGTCCTGCAAAAAGTAACAAGGTAATGTGCTAATCATTGTCCTGTAAGTATCATTATAATGTGCTAATGAGGGTGTGGTATGTTAATGTGGAACCATTGTATCCTGAAGTGATCTGTTAATGTGTGAAATCCAAAGCTAATCTGCATGGCTATTGTGGACTGTAATCTTTGCTAGTCTGGAGGTTTTCAGGACAGGAAGCCAAGCCTTATTCATTCTTAAACTCTCTTCTTTTCTGTTAAAGTTGTGCTGATGTTTATGAATTTCAATGGCTTCTCTGTGCAATCTGACAAAATAGTTGGTAGAATTGTCCAGTCTTTCAGTGTCTTGGAATAAGACCCTGTGTCCTGTTTGTGTCAGTCCATGTTCAGCCACTGCTGATTTCTCAGCAGTATGAATTCTCTCTCTTAAGAGAGCCCATTCTAGATGGTCATAAATGCGGTTAGCTCGTGAAGTTTTAAAGACTCTTTTAGTTATGAGAAAAGATGGAATGGTTCCTGTGTCTCTGCATCGCAGTAGAAAAGTTAAAGAACAAAGTAGATGTGCTTTCTTGTTCCGAAGTGTTTCCAATCTCCGGGTCTGTTGAAATATTTCCTCCCCTTTACGAACACACCCTCATTAGCACATTATCTTGATACTTACAGGACAATGATTAGCACATTACCTTTGATACCTTTTGCAGGACAATGATTCAGCTCAAACCCCCCCTTTCTGACTATATATTACTCTTCCTACACACTTGACACTGAGAGACACTGTCCTTCAGTGTTACTCCTCTGAAGATGCCTGCCACAGCTGCTGGCGAAATGTCAGGAAAGAAAATACCAAGACCACGGTCACACAGCCCGGATAACCTACAAGAACCAAAGTATATCCCAAGTTTACCCTCCATTTAATATAGTAAACATATATATTTTGTGAAGGAAAGCAACGTGTCTTCAGTCTTTGTGTGTGTGACTAATTTATGATCCACAAGATCACGATTTATCGCAATCAATCTCAACGCTTTTGCTGCACTTTCACACTGAGTGATGGACTTTACCCAAAGCATATTTGTGGGTATTGGGGATTTGAAACCCACCTCCGCCCCATCGCCAAATTTGCTTTTTTAAAAAATTGTTTCACTGCCACTGTCACAAGCAACTGAGTACAGTGCCTTTTTCAAGGGTTCTGTGAACTTAACAGTGCATTTTATGCACACACACACACATATATAAAGGTAAAGGTAGTCCCTTGTGCAAGCACCGGGTCATTACTGACCCATGGGGTTTTGTCACATCCTGACATTTACTAGGCAGACTCTGTTTACGGTGTGGTTTGCCATTGCCTTCCCCAGTCGTCTACACTTTAACCACAGCAAGCTGAGTACTCATTTTACTAACCTCGGAAGGATGGAAGGCTGAGTCAACCTTGTGCCGGCTACCTGAACCCGACTTCCATTGGGATCAAACTCAGGTCATGAGCAGAGCTTTAGACTGCAGCACTGCAGCTTACCACTCCACCACAAAAAAGCCCTGGAACTTGCTATATCAAAGCCACACACGCACACAGCCTCAGCTGAACACATGAACACATGAAGCTGCCTTATACTGAATCAGTCCCTTGGTCCATCAAAGTAAGTATTGTCTACTCAGACCAGCAGCAGCTCTCCAGGGTCTCAGGCAGGGGTCTTTCACATCACCTACCTGCCTAGTCCTTTTAACTGGAGATGCTGGGGATTGAACCTGGGACCTTCTTCATGCCAAGCAGATGCTCTACCACTGAGCCACAGCTGCTTGTTAATTTTGTGAAACTGGACCCGTTGGATAGTTCACACCTAAGGTCTTGCAAGCAGACATGAGGAGGCTTCAGATATGAGCCGTTCAGCAAAGTTTCTTTAACTCAGGACACATCCCATGGGGAAGGTTCCTTAGCACAAGCTGCGCTGAAATAAAAGGGAGCCGTGCCAGGAGGCCTTTAATTACCTTCTTGACAGGCAGCTATGCAAGGGGCTGCCTAAATTACAACACACCTGCTTTTCTGCTTTAAAAGATTTTAATAATTTAAAACTGTTTTAAACCTGTCTTAGCATACACCTGTGCTCAGATACCTGACGAAGAGATATTTGACTCTCGAAAGCTCATACCCCCCTAAATCTAGAGAGAAGAAGAAGAGAAGAATTGATTTTTTATATGCCGACTTTCTTTACCAGTTAAGAAAAAATCAAACCGGCTTACAATCAAACCGGCTTACAATCACCTTCCCTTCCCCTCCCCACAACAGACAGACACCCTGTGAAGTAGGTGGGGCTGAGAGAGCTCTAAGAGAGCTGTAACTAGCCCAAGGTCATCCAGCTGGCTTTATGTGGAGGAGTGGGGAATCAAACCTGGTTCTCCAGATTAACGTCTGCAGCTCATGTGGAGGAGTGGGGAATCAAACCCGGTTCTCCAAATTACAGTCCACCGCTCCAAACCACTGCTCTTAACCACTACACCACGCTGGCTCTCCAGTTAGTTTCAAAGGTGCTTCTGCACCCGTACCTAGCTCTTCTACTGCAGACCAACACAGCTACCCTCTGACACGATCTGTGCTCAGGAATATTAAAGTAATGTCACTTTGAAGCTAAATCTGCAGAAGTTGTTAATCCACCAAAGTGTTTTCTCTGTGTGTAAAGTGCCGTCAAGTCGCAGCCGACTTATGGCGACCCCTTTTGGGGGTTTTCATGGCAAGAGACTAACAGAGGTGGTTTGCCAGTGCCTTCCTCTGCACAGCAACCCCGGTATTCCTTGGTGGTCCCCCATCCAAATACTAACCAGGGCTGACCCTGCTTAGCTTCTGAGATCTGACGAGATCAGGCTAGCCTGGGCCATCCAGGTCAGGGCAAAGTGTTTTCTAGCCTGCCTGAAAAGGCATGAGAGGGGGAAGCAGTGGCTATTGTAAGGCATGCATCACAGGTCGGTTGCCTTGGGGCGATTCTTTACTTATCAGAGGCGACCAGGACTGTTGCCATTTCCAAGTCTGAAATAATGAATCGTGGCTTTCTCCTCTTAAGCTGGCGTTATGGGTGACATTGAGGCCCACCTCCCGAGGTTATGTCTTCAGAAGTGGGGCGGAGGGGGAAGGCCCGCTCTGTTGGATTATTGGAAACCGGGAAGCATTCGCTCGCAGACTTTGCGCTCTTCCTCGCCTGCTTCAGAAAGCAAATAATTTCCCTCCCCTCTCGTGAGCACTGACAGGTCAATGACGGTACCCTGGAAGTAGCCGGGGATGAGCTCCAGACTAGTATCAAAGAGAAGACGAGGGGGTGGGGGGAATAATCTTTTATCAACTGATGATACATTAGGGATATATTTCACACACTCTCTCTCATGAACACACACGGCCACATCAATTCGAACACCACCTGCGAGTGCAGAGAGCCGTCAATACCATGCTGCTGGCAGTAACCACAACAAGGAGTGGGAAAGCAAGCCGAACTGTTAGAAAGTAAACCTGTTTGTCGATAACCTTCCAGGGTGTCTGAGCTTTGGCACATCCAGGTCTCAAGGCAGCGGGTGGGAAAGGTTGAGAAGTTAAGTGGAAGGGACGAGAGCACTTGCTAAGGGGCCTGAGGCTGTTCTACCTGAGACCGCAGTTCCAGGGGACAAAAGCAATAATAAAAATAAAACAACTATACAAAGTCAACAGTAGCTAAAATATCTTCAAACACGCCAAGACGTGTTCTAAAAATGCAGCCTGGGAGAAAAGAGGAGGTGTCTGTTCCCAAATACCCCCATATTGGCGAGAATTCTTGCCCCCATAACAAAAGACAAAATAGTCCCCTTTTTGTTGATGGATAGAGATCTAAATATAACATTGGTCATGGCCAAATATCTCTCCATCGTATTTTCCTCTAAGAAATAACTGCTCAGGACCGATGGGTCATAGGAGCAAAGAAGGAAAGGACTAAAAGAAAACAATTTCACTCACTGCTGGAGGGTATGGAGTGACACAGGAAGGGGAGGGGCCATGGCTCAGTGGTAGGGCCTCTGCTTGGCATGCAGAAAGCCCCAAGTTCAATCCCCTGCATTTCCAGTTAAAGGGACTAGGCAAGTAGGTGACGTGAAAGACCTCAGCCTGAGACCCTGGAGAGCTGCTCCTAGTCTGAGTAGACAATATTGACTTTGATGGACCAAGGGTCTAATTCAGTATAAGGGAGTTTCACGTGTTCAAGGCGAGCCCCTTTGGGAAAGAGAATGCCAGAATGTGGGGCGGAACAGGTGGAAAAGCCCCTCCCATTTCACTCTCCTCCCACCCATCATGGCTGACAAGCCTGCCTAGACCAGGACTCCTCCTGAACACCCAAGATCTGGGACAGGTTCATAGGGGCTGAAGGCAGGCCTTATAATATGATGGTTGCAAACCATTTGGGATGTTAATGAACATAAGAAAGGCCATGCTAGATCAGACTAAGGCCCATCATGTCCAGCAATCAGTTCACACAGTGGCCAACTAGGTGCCTCTAGGAAGCCCACAAACAGGACGACTGCAGTAGCAACATTGTCCTGCCTGTGTTCCCTGGAACCTAATATAATAGGCATGCTCCTCTGATCCTGGAGAGATTAAGTATGCATCATGACTAGTACCCATTTTGACTAGTAGCCATGGATAGCCCTATCCTCCATGAACGTGTCCACACCCCTCTTAAAGCCTTCCAAGTTGGCGGCCATCATCACATCCTGGGCCAGGGAGTTCCACAATTTAACTATGCGTCGTGTAAAGAAATACTTCCCTTTGTCTGTTTTGAATCTCTCACCCTCCAGCTTCAGCAGATGACCCCATGTTCTAGTATTATGAGAGAGGGAGAAAAGCTTCTCCCTGTCCACTCCATACCATGCATAATTTTATAGACCTCTATCATGTCTCCTATTTACCGCCTTTCCCCCCCCCCAAGAAGGCGGTTCCTCATCCCCTCTGTACCTATCTTCAGTCAGGATTAGCACGCTGTTGGAAGGCATCTATTTTTAGGCTCCATGGTAGCTCCATGGTCATCCAGAAAGGGCCAGGCCAGGCCAGGCCAGGCATGATGCAGTGGTCTGATACCCCAGTGTTGTTCACAGCACCTAATATAATAGGCATGCTCCTCTGATACTGGAGAGAATAGACATGCATCATGAGAAGTATCCATTTTGACTAGTAGCCATGGATAACTCTCTCCTCCGTGAACATGTCCACTCCCCTCTTAAAGCCTTCCAAGTAGGTATTTGCCAGATCATTGCCAGATCTTTGAATGTGGCCTGTAAACAAATTGGAAGCCACTGGAGCCGAAACGACACTGGAGTTATGGTCGGGGTTTGTGTGTGGGAGGGACGGTGATGGCCACTGATGTCCTTGACAAGAGCTAATAGATTGGAGCTTTGTCAAGACAGGACGGAAGGGGCTGTGGATTTGCGAAGAGTTCTTATCCAAGATGCAAGCCAACAGCTTGGGCGTGCATTTGGGTCTGCCACCGCACCTGGACAGGTAGGTCACGTTGACAGCCCGGAATGCATTTCACCAGCCTCGATCGGCTTGCCAGCCACTTTTGGAAGAAAAACAAGTCAGAGCCCTTCAAAGCTTTAGTTACATCCAAACTGGACGGCTGTAGCATGCTCTCTGCCGAGCTGCCTTTAAAAAACATCCAGATTCTGCCACAGATACAGCCCTGGGGCAGCCAGAATGTTTGCCGAATGGAGCCAGCCGAATGGATCGTACAACACTGACATCTGCATTGGCCACCCCGTCCGTTTCCTGGTCCAATTTTATTTAGTTTGCTTATAAGCTGAGAAAGTCGTACGGCTGTGCGAAATCCATGAACCAGATCAGGAAATCCATGCAATACTTTTAATTAGTACTAAATTGACTCAGAACATCGTGCACGCTTTCGACCTTAGTCGGGCTAGATCTTACAAAACGTAAAAGGATAGAAGGGTTGAGAGCAGATTCTTCAGGCTATGGTGGTACTAAACTTGGAGGCGTTGCCTGAGGGATACATGAACACATGAAGCTGCCTTATACTGAATCAGTCCCTTGGACCATCAAAGTCAGTATTGTCTACTCAGACCGGCAGCAGCTCTCCAGGGTCTCAGGCAGAGAAAGGTCTTTCACATAACCTACTTACCTAGTCCCTTTAACTGGAGATGCCGGGGACTGAACCTGGGACCTTCTGCATGCAAGCAGGCAATTAGAACATAACAGCATAAGAAGAGCCTGCTGGGTCAGACCAGTGTTCCATCCAGTCCAGCATCCTGTCTCACACAGTAGCCAACCAGTTCCCCTCGAGGTCCACCAACAGGGCTTAGAGGCCAAGGCTTTCCCTCTGGCACTGGGATTCAGAGTTATACTGCCTCTGAATGTGGAAGTTCCCTTTCGTCACCATGGCTAATAGCCACTGATGGACCTTTCCTCCATAAATCCACAGTAATCTCCTTTTAAAGCCATATATCCTTGTAGCCATTACATCATCCTATGGCTTTGAAAGCACAGACAGCTTTACTGGTGTAAAGAAGCATTTCCTGTTGTTCATCTCAAATCTACTGAACATCTACTTCATTGGATGCGCTTGAGTTCTAGTATTTTGGGAGAGGGAGAGAAAGTTCTCTTTGTACACTCTCTCTACCCCGTGCATAATTTTATAAACCTCTATCGCGTCTCTCCTTAGTCAACTTTTCTCTAAACTGAAAAGCCCCAGACTCTTCAGCCTTTCCTCACAGGAAAGATGTGCCAACCCCTTAATCATCTTGGTTGCCTTCTGCTGTACTTTCCCCAGCTGTGCAGTGTCCTTTTTCAGATAATTGGCTGAACTTTAATGCTGGTATTGGGTCACCTTGGCATTTGGGAAGTGTGGGAATGGACTTGGGGTCTGTTTCGGTATTTTCCTGAAACAACAAAGAATGGAATACAGCTTCCCAGAGAATGTGATGTAAGGGGACACTAGCAATAAAGCTCAACTATTTGCCCTAATCTTGACCTGGATAGCCCCAGGCTAGTCTGGTCTCGTCTAAGCAGGGTCGGCCCTGGTTAGTATTTGGATGCGCAACTTCCAAAGGAATACCAGGGGCGTGACGCTGAGGCAAGCAATGGCACAACCACCGTTGAATGTCTCTTGCCTTGAAAACCCTATGGGGGTTGCCATAAGTTCGCACTATATATATATATCTTGTCTTGAAAACCCTATGGGGGTTGCCATATGTGGTCTATATCTATCTGTCTGTCTAGCCTTGAAAATTCTAAAGGGGTTGCCATAAGTTGTCTCTGTCTCTGTCTCTGTCTGTCTGTCTGTCTGTCTGTCTGTCTCTCTCTCTCTCTTGCCTTGAAAACCCTACAGGTTTTCTACCTACCTACCTACCTTCCTTCCTACCTACCTACCTACCTATAATCTATCTACCTATCATCGATCGATCTAACTAGATCTAGATCTAGGTAGGTAGGTAGATAGATAGACAGATGATAGGTAGGTAGGTAGATGATAGATGATAGGTAAGTATGTATGTATGTATGTATGTAGGTAGGTAGGTAGGTAAGCAGATAGATGGTAGGTAGGTAGGTAGGTAGATAGATAGATAGATGGATAGATGATAGGTAGGCAGGCAGGTAGATAGATTGCCCTAATATCCCAGGCTAGCCCGATCTCATCAGATCTTGGAAGCTAAGCAGGGTTGACCATGGTCAGTACTTGGATGGGAGACCACCAAGGAAGGCTGGTGCTGCCACGCAGAGGAAGGCTATGGCAAACCACCTCTGCTCATCGCTTGCATTGAAAACTCAAAGAGGTGGAACTTCATGGAGTCACCATGAGTTGGCTGCAACTTGATGGCATGCTTTACCTTTACTAATTGCCTGCTTAACTTACAATTAAGGTAGCTGCCCTTAACACCACAGCCTGAAGAATCTGCTTTCCACCTTTGTACCTTTTAAAATTTTGTAACATCCAGCTTGATGAAGAGTTCTGGTGAGCTTGAAAGGTTGCCCAGTGCTCTGTGACCATTTGGTTGGTCCTAATAAAAGGTATGCCCTGACCTGGATAGACCAGGCTAGCCTGATCTTGTCAGATCTCAGAAGCAAAGCAGGGTTAGAATCATAGAATCATAGAGCTGGAAGGGACCGCCAGGGTCATCTAGTCCAACCTCCTGCACAATGCAGGAAATTCACAACCTCTCCCAGACACCCCCCCCCCAGTGACCCATACTCCATGCCCAGAAGATGACCAAGATGCCCTCCCTTTCATGATCTACCTAAAGGTCATAGAATCAGTATTGCTGACAAATGGTCATCTAGCCTCTGCTTAAAAACCTCCAGGGAAGGAGAGCTCACCACCTCCTGAGGAAGCGTGTCCACTGAGGAACCACTCTGTTAGAAAATTCTTCCTAATGTCTAGATGGAAACTCTTTTGATTTAATTTCAACCCATTGGTTTTGGTCCAACCTTCTGGGGCAACAGAAAACAACTTGGCATCCTCCTCTATATGACAGCCCTTCAAGTACTTGAAGATGATTATCATATCCCCTCTCAGTCTTCTCTTCAGGCTAAACATACCCAGCTCCTTCAACCTTTCCTTATAGGACTTGGTCTCCAGAACCCCTCACCATCTTTGTTGCCCTCCTCTGCACATGTTCCAGCTTATCTACATCCTTCTTAAATTGTGGTGTGCAAAACTGAACACAATAAGAACATAAGAAAAGCCCTGCTGGATCAGATCAAGGCCCATCAAGTCCAGCAGTCTGCTCACACAGTGGCCAACCAGGTGCCTCTAGGAAGCCCCCAAACAAGACGACTGCAGCAGCACCATCCTGCCTGTGTTCCACAGCACCCAAGATAGTAGGCATGCTCCTCTGATCCTGGAGAGAATAGGTATGCATCATGACTAGTATCCATTTTAACTAGTAGTCATGAATACCCATTTCCTCCATGAACATGTCCACTCCCCTCTTAAAGCCTTCCAAGTTGGCAGCCTAGGTGAGGTCTAACCAGAGAAGAGTAAAGCGATACCATCACTCAGCATGATCTGGACACTATACTTCTGTTGATGCAGCCCAAGACCACATTTGCCATTTTAGCTACCGCATCACACAGCTGACTCATGTTCGGTGTTTGGTCTACTAAGACCCCAAGATCCTTTTCACACACACTACTGCTAAGACAAGTCTCCCCCATCCTATAATTATGCATTTGATTTTTCCTACCCAAATGCAGAACTTTACATTAATCTTTGTTGAAGTGCATATTATAAGTTTTAGCCCAATTCTCCAGCCTGTCAAGATCATCCTGTATCCTGGCTCTGTCTTCTACCATATTTGCTATCCCTCCCAACTTAGTATCATCTGCAAATTTAATAAGCATCCCCTCTATTCCTTCATTCAAATCATTTATAAAGATGTTGAACAACACAGGGCTCAGCTCAGATCCCTGAGGCACTCCACCTGTCACTTCTCTCCAAGTGGATGAGGAACCATTAACAAGCACTCTTTGGGTGCGATCTGTCAACCAGTTACAGATCCACTGAGCAGTAATAGGCTCTAAACCACATTTTTGGTCCTGGCTACTACTTGGATGGGAGACCACCAAGGAATTCCAGAATCGCTATTCAGAGGAAGGCAATGGCAAACCCTCTCTGTTAGTCTCTTGCCTTGAAAACCCTACTGGGTTGCCACAAATCAGCTGTGACTTAATGGCACTTTACACACACACACAATAAAAGGTATTGAACGGATTTTGTTTTTATTTATAAGCTGCCTTTCCAGTTCAAGGACTTCCCAAGGCACTCCATGCAGAGCACAGTATAAATTAGAATTGTAAAAAAAAAAATCTTGTGTGGTTTTGGAAGGCCTGTAAAGTGGGGGCTGGAGGCAACTCATGGGAGGAGCAGTTCCAAAGATAGGAAGAAGAAGAAGGAGAAGGAGAGTTGATTTTTTATATGCTGACTTTCTCTACCGCTTAAGAAAGAATCAAACCGGCTTACAATCACCTTCCCCTCCCCACAACAGACACCCTGTGAGGAAGGTTGGGCTGAGAGAGCTCTAAGAGAGCTGTAACTAGCCCAAGGTCACCCAGCTGGCTTCATGTGGAGGAGTGGGGAAACCAACCTGGTTCTCCAGATCAGAGTCCACTGCTCCAAACCACCGCTCTTAACCACTACACCACGCTGGCTACCAAAAAGGCCCACCCAGGAGGTTCCCACCAGGCACAACTCTGCTATCATGGGTCCCCACAAGAGGCCTCCCCGGATGACCTAAGAGACTGGGCAGGCACAAATGGGAAAAAGTGCTCCTTCGGGTACCCGTGGCCCAAGCAGTCTGGGTTTTGACCTTTAAACCACTAAAGCCCTGATACCTAGAGGAAAGAACTCCCTACTCCTATGTGAACTTACCAACACATTAAGATCTCAGAAAGCAGCCTAGAATGTCCCCACCTTTGGGGGTATTTTGGATGGCTACGCAGGAGAGGGTCTTCTTTGCAAAAGTGTCGGAGCTTCCACCTAGGGGAAGTCTCTCTCTCCCTGATCATCTCAGCGCCAGGCAAAGGCAGAGAGTTCCAGGAAAGTCTTTCGCAGATAAATATTTCTCCCTCTCCCTTGGCTGTTTTTGATTTTGTTGTTGGCTCCTGTCCCTCCTTGCGAGCCATTCAAGTTTTTATGATGCGGTTCTTTGGTTTTGCTAGAATTTTAATTGGCCTGGTGGGGGGGCATTTTAATCGACTGCCAGTTAGCCGCTTTGGGGATTTTACAAAACCAATAGGCGGGATACAAATCTTTTAATCAATAAAATTAAAGGTGTTTTTTTTTAAGGGATAACAGTGGTCAGGTCTCTCGCTCAACAGACACTTCTAATCTTTTTTTTCCAGCCAGAAGGCCATTCAGTAAGAAAAATACCCTGGGGGGGGGGTATTTAAGCGATCGAAAAATTGGCAGCATTAAAATAACACCAGTAGTAAATTTGTAATTAAGGTGGGGAAAGGGAAAGATCTAAAAAAGGCTTTCCAGAACCCTCCGGCCATTCCTTTCATTGCCCTCTGCTCCCTGGTCTCCATTCGGACAGGACAGGCGGAAATTCAACCTGTCTTTCATGTTCTAATGAAAAAGGCCTCATCAAACACAGCAGCTAGTGGCAGTTCCCGACTGAGACATTCATTTTTATTTATCTGGTCTTCTCGCATCTGCGATTCTCTCTCATTTACTTGACTCTCTTCCTGGTTAAAGACTACCACGAATAATCAGTTTTCAATCCGTTCCTTGTTGACCCCCCACCCTTCCGCAAGCGCGCCGGGCACCTGAGGTGCGTATCTGGAACTCATTTACAAAGAAAAACCAGAGACAACTTATTAACCGCGGAGGCCCCGTATCAACTGAGATCTCTCCGTTCCAGAGGAAAGCGGCCAGACGCTGCACCGGAATGAGAAAGCAGCTTCAAGTACCTGAGGCAACAGGCAAGGGAGGGGGCTCCTCGCCACAAACTGTTTGTAGAAGCCTGGTTTGCAGTGAGGCTTATAGAATTATGCATGGGATGGAGAAAAGGGAACAGAGAGAATTTCTCTCTCCTTTCCCATAATGCTGCAATTCAGGCACACCCAATGAGGGTGACGGGCAACAGATTCAGTGCTGCTTGGACACACATGAAGCTGCCTTATATGGAATCAGACTCTCGGTCCATCAAGGTCAGTATTCTCTACTCGGGCAGTGGCTCTCCAGGGTCTCAGGCAGAGGTCTTTCGCACCATTTAAAAAGGTAAAGGTAGTCCCCTGTGCAAGCACCGGGTCATTCCAGACCCATGGGGTGACGTCCCATCCTGATGTTTACTAGCCAGACTTTGTTTATGGGGTGGGTGCCGTTGCCTTCCCCCGTCATCTACACTTTACTCCCAGCAAGCTGGGTACTCATTTTACCGACCTCGCAAGGATGGAAGGCTGAGTCAACCTTGAGCTGGCTACCTGAACCCAACTTCCGTCGGGATCAAACTCAGGTTGTGAGCAGAGCTTTTGACTGCAGTACTGCAGCTTACCACTCTGTGCCATGGGGCTCTTTTTCACACCACTTACTACGGTAACACATATTTATAAACTGGAGATACTGGGGATTGAACTTGGTGCCTTCTGCATACCAAGCAAATGTTGTACCACTCAGGCATGGTCCCTCCCACTTGATGTAGTGGGAGCCACTGGCATAGATGGATTTAAATAGGGGTTAGACAGATTCATGGAGGAGAGGACCTTCAATGGCTACTAGCCATGATGCCTAAAGGGAACCTCCATATGCAGAGGCAGTAAACCTCTGAACGCGGGTGACAGAAGGCAATACTAAGAGATGTCATCGGCCTCCACATGCTGTTTGCCTGGCTCTCTGAGGCAAGTAGTCAGCCAGTGTGTGGAACAAGATACTGGACTAGAAGGTCCACTGGTCAGATCCAGCAGGGGTCTTATTTTATCTGTGTCTTAACTTCCAATTATAGGGTAAGGTGAGGAACTTGCATGGCTGAATGAGCCACCCTGAAAAGATAATCCTGTAGGATGTCAGGAAAAAGGCCAACTTGGAGGAAGTCTCCCTGAGGTCTATAAAATTATGCATGCTATGGAGAGAGTGGACAGGGAGAAGGAAGTATCTCTTCACACAGCGCATAGTTAAATTGTGGGACTCCCTGGCCCAGGATGTGGTGATGGCTGCCAACTTGGAAGGCTTTAAGAGGGGAGTGGACATGCATGGAGGAGAGGGCTATCCATGACTACTAGTAAAAATGGATACTAGTCATGATGCACACCTATTCTTTCCAGTATCAGAGGATCATTCCTATTATATTAGGTGCTGTGGAACACAGGCAGGATAACGCTACTGCAGTCATTCATCTCGTTTGTGGGCTTCCTAGAGGCACCTAGTTGGCCACTGTGTGAACAGACTGCTGGACTTGATGGAACTGGTTCTGATCCAGCCTGGCCTTTCTTATGTTCTTATGTGACTAACTAGTTTGTGCATATGCAGGGATGTATTTTTTTTTAGTAAGGAGGACCATTCAGTTATGTGACCCCCACACACTCTCCACGGTCCGAAGGCCAAACTGGTTTAGACCAGACAAAGTGACCATGTCAATGAGAAGGAGGGGACGATACAGAATCATAGAATCAATATGCTCTAGTCTTTTTGCCATCCGCACCGACTAATGCTTTGTTCAGATCAGAATGCATAGACGCATTATGAATCGAGCGTCATTGTCTCGAGATGTTTGTCTCCAGCTTGGAATGTAAAACAAGATCACGCCTGCATAACAGCAGTCAGAGGAGTACCTCGCTGCTTTGAAGGTGCATGCGTAAAATATGAAAGCGACAACTGAGTACAGAACGGTGCAGGGAACGCCCCCAGCTAAGCGAGCCTCTCCCCCATCCCCGATTTTTCCGAGAAAGCTCGTAAATAACAATCCTACTTCTGAATCGAGCCAAGGAGTGCCCACCATCGCATGAAAAGAAGCAGCCCGACGGCCCTCGGTTCCCTTCTCTCCTCGCCCAGCAATGAGGAAGGACCTCAAATGCCTTCTCCTGCCTGGAGGTCCCTCAGCTGACGCAGGAAGAACTCGGCTCGGCGGTGTCAACTCGCCCTGCTTCCTGTAATGCTCTCTGGCAGGAACCGAGGAGCCCGGCTACTTTCTGCCAGAATGCCTTTATCGGCTCCTTTCCCCTCAGCTCGCTGGCAGCTGAGCAGCTGACGGGGCGTCTGCGAGCGGAGGAGAGACAATAGCCGTGTGGTGGGACGCAACAGCGCAGCCGGTCAGCTGGCCGACGGATGGAAAGAGCAGCCATGTCAAGGGAAAGGAGTGAGGGGGGGCGGGTTGATGCCAGGGGGTTGCGGAAGGAATCGTGTGATGCTTTCGTGCCTTAGGCAAATTTAGTTGCCTCACAGATTTAAAAAAAAAATTAGGATGCAAAGCCAAGCTTATCTCAAATGGATTTCCCTCCAGGGCCCGGCAGTAGCTGAAGGGAAAAGAAAGGATTCAGGGAAAGAACCCCAGGGCTTAAACCTTCTCAAACAAATTGTACTGACTGGGCTGGAATGAGGGAAGGAGATGCCATACCAGGTCGGCCCAGTAGTCATGGGAACCGAGTTCCCGCCTGGTGCCCAGAATCATCCAGCTCAATAGGAATAATCACTCTGAGCTAGCAAATGTCCCGGAATAGGTTCTTTAATGATACTGTTCATGTGGCCAATTCGGCCCTGAACTATGTCACACTGAGACCAAAATAAAAAAAAGTGGGGGGGGGGGGGAGGAAGGAACTATCTAAATAACCCATAAGGAAAATAGTATTTTTTAATCTTAATTGAATGGGAAAGAAATTTGGCGAATGCCAGTGTAATATTAAAATCCACCCCTGCTAAAAGAACCCTCAGATTATCCAGTTTAGAGGCAGATTCCTGAATAAAAGGCTTTATCCACCTGTCTCTAGTCTCGAAGTGTTTCTATCAGTATTCTTATGTAAGAACATACAAAAAGCTCTACTGCATTGAACCCAAAAGGTCCATTTGGCCAGATGCCTTTAAGGAAGGCCATACACGAGCACTAGAGGGCAATAATGCCCCCTCCGCTGTTTGCTCACCAACTAGCATTCAGCGGTATACTGCTGCTGAACCTGGATGTTCTACTTTGTTATCCTGGTGATCCTTTTTTGTGTCTGAGCTAGTCTTCCTATAATCCTAACAGCATCCTTGTAAGGTGGGCCAGAATTATTACTCCCACGTTGTACAGTTGGCTTAAAGTCACCTAGTAAGTTTGCAAAAGATGACAGATTCGAACCAGGGAGCTCAAGGTTTATGGCTCAGCCGCTTGGCTAGAAAAAGTGCCATGAAAATGATCAAGAGTGTCCCCGCAAAGACACAGTAAAGCATTTGGGGCTTCAGGGTTTAGAAAAAGGACAGTGAAAGACTTGGGTTACCCAATGATGAACAGGTGTTGAGAGAGCAGAGGGAAAGCCCATCTTCAAACAGCCCAGAATTCACTGCCAGAACTCACTTGTTTCCTTAAGTCACATTTCCCCCCTACTCTGCTGTTCTTGAGAAGGAGCAAAGGACTATATGGGTGCAGAACACTCTCCTCCCCACGAAAGCGTGAGCCAGCGTGGTGTAGTGGTTAAGAGCGGTGGTTTGGAGCGGTGGACTCTGATCTGGAGAACCGGGTTTGATTCCTCACTCCTCCACATGAGTGGCGGAGGCTAATCTGGTGAACTGGATTTGTTTCCCCACTCCTCCACACGAAGCCAGCTGGGTGACCTTGGGCTAGTCACAGTTCTCTTAGAGCTCTATCAGCCCCACCTACCTCACAGGGTGTCTGTTGTGGGGAGGGGGAGGGGAAGGTGATTGTAAGCCGGTTTGATTCTGCCTTAAGTGGTAGAGAAAGTCAGCATATAAAAACCAACTCTTCTTCAGTTTTTTTGGGGAAGAGATGGCAAGGGGAGACAGTGAAGCGGGGAGGATCAGGCATTTCAGCAGGGGCCCCAATCCAGAAGGCGGCGTGGCCGGGGCCTGAGGATTAAGTAGCCATGCAGTGGGTGAGCTGACCCAGCCTCCCGCTGAGTCACGCCGCACAAAGCGGTCAGAGCATCGGGCCGTTTGCAGACAGCATTGTTAACAGCGGACATATTTCCCTGGCAAATTTCATTAACGTGCAGATGTCGCCCTTGTAACTTTTATGATTTGTGTGATTATGATTTTCAGTTGGCTTTCAGTTCTGCTACGTTGCATTTGATATTGTGCGATGCCATCCATTAAAGTGTCAGCTCGAGGGATACACTTAATTATATCTCCTGGCTTTTTCTTTACCTTTGTTTTTAAATTACGGAGAGGGTGGGACTCCTTGTCACTTTCTGGCTCCTGTTTGAGGGTCAAGCACTGATCCTCCCCCCCTTTTTTTCTGCCCAGGGACCCACACGACAGGTAAAGGGCCCAGTGCCCCCAAATGCCACCAATTTCATTTTGCAAGAAGATCAGGGGCAGCATGAGAAAATTCTAGGTTTGCACGCACCCAACTCTTGCAGGGGAAAGTGGCCCATGGAGGGACGCCTCCTGGAGACAGTCTACAGCCCCGGTCTGAACGATAAACACCAAGCAAAAGTTCTTTCATCTCCTTTCCCATAACATCCCATAATGAAGACATTAGGAAGAACTTTCTGACAGAGCAGTTCCTCAGTGAAAATGAGGTGAGGTGGTAAGCGCCTTCCCTGGAGGTTTTTAAGAAGAGGTTAGTTGGCCATCTGTCAGCAATGCTGATTCTGTGACCTTAGGTAGATGATGAGAGGGAAGGCATCTTGGCCATCTTCTGGGCATGGAGTAGGAGTCACTGAGGGTGTGGGGGGGAGGTAGCTGTGAATTTCCTGCATTGTGCAGGGGGCTGGACTAGATGACCCTGGTGGTCCCTCCCAACTATGATTCTATTATTCTATTCTATGATTCTATCATCTGCCCTGGAAATCCTGAGCTGCTGGCCCGCAGCAAACCA